>NW_022261980.1:11074848-11317348 GCF_002021735.2 Oncorhynchus kisutch | reverse complement strand
TGTGAGTGAGTGCGCGAGTGTGCGCGTGTGTGCGTGTGAGAGTGAGCTTCAGAAAGTGTGTGTGTGTGGTCCATCATATATGTGTGTCTCACCTCATCCAGTCTCCTCTCTGTACCGATGGCCAGTAGACTGTTGTACTCACTCTCCAGAGCAGCTCTCGCCTACAACACAGGAAGGAGGGAGAGACAGAGAAAGAGACAGTCCATGAATGAGAGCCTCCTCTCTCTTCGGAGCCGGAGGAGACGAGAGCTGACGTCTCAGCTGGGAGCGCCGTTTGACTGTGGTTCACCGCCACCCACCAATGCTGGTCGTGTGTGTGTGTGTGTGTGTGTGTGTGTGAGTATGTGTGCGTGTCCCTACCTGTGTGTTCTGCGTGGGGATCTGTAGCAGCAGGGCAAGGGCGTTGTGGTCGAAGGTTTCATCCAGGGCCAGCAGGGCTCCGTGCACGCCACTCTCCAGCAGGTTGTTACTGTACTCCTTCAGCCCCATGGCCTGCACCCAGCTGATCACACGCTCGTTGCTCCACACCAGCACGTCTGCTCAGGGTACACAAAATGGTAACCAGTTGGTACAGAAACATTTGGGGAATGATCAGGGAACAGTCAAAATAATTCCTCTGAGAAAAATGTTATTTTTTTTTTTAATCGGGAAGGACTGAAATTAAGTTGACATTCTCCCACAGTGTTATTAGCTCAGCGTTGCTGACACTTCAGATTCTCCCACAGTGTTATTAGCTCAGCGTTGCTGACACTTCAGATTCTCCCACAGTGTTATTAGCTCAGCGTTGCTGACACTTCAGATTCTCCCATAGTGTTATTAGCTCAGCGTTGCTGACACTTCAGATTCTCCCACAGTGTTATTAGCTCAGCGTCGCTGACACTTCAGATACTCCCATAGTGTTATTAGCTCAGCGTTGCTGACACTTCAGATTCTCCCACAGTGTTATTAGCTCAGCGTTGCTGACACTTCAGATTCCCCCACAGTGTTATTAGCTCAGCGTTGCTGACACTTCAGATTCTCCCATAGTGTTATTAGCTTAGCGTAGCTGACACTTCAGATTCTCCCATAGTGTTATTAGCTCAGCGTGGCTGACACTTCAGGTTCTCCCACAGTGTTATTAGCTTAGCGTTGCTGACACTTCAGATTCTCCCACAGTGTTATTAGCTTAGCGTTGCTGACACTTCAGATTCTCCCATAGTGTAATTAGCTTAGCGTTGCTGACACTTCAGATTCTCCCATAGTGTTATTAGCTTAGCGTTGCTGACACTTCAGATTCTCCATTAGCATTATTAGCTCAGCGTTGCTGACACTTCAGATTCTCCCACAGTGTTATTAGCTCAGCGTTGCTGACACTTCAGATTCTCCCACAGTGTTATTAGCTCAGCGTTGCTGACACTTCAGATTCTCCCATAGTGTTATTAGCTCAGCGTTGCTGACACTTCAGATTCTCCCACAGTGTTATTAGCTCAGCGTTGCTGACACTTCAGATTCTCCCACAGTGTTATTAGCTCAGCGTTGCTGACACTTCAGATTCTCCCATAGTGTTATTAGCTCAGCGTTGCTGACACTTCAGATTCTCCCACAGTGTTATTAGCTTAGCGTAGCTGACACTTCAGATTCTCCCACAGTGTTATTAGCTCAGCGTGGCTGACACTTCAGGTTCTCCCACAGTGTTATTAGCTTAGCGTTGCTGACACTTCAGATTCTCCCACAGTGTTATTAGCTTAGCGTTGCTGACACTTCAGATTCACCCATAGTGTAATTAGCTTAGCGTTGCTGACACTTCAGATTCTCCCATAGTGTTATTAGCTTAGCGTTGCTGACACTTCAGATTCTCCATTAGCGTTATTAGCTTAGCGTGGCTGACACTTCAGATTCTCCCATAGTGTTATTAGCTTAGCGTTGCTGACACTTCAGATTCTCCATTAGCATTATTAGCTTAGCGTGGCTGACACTTCAGATTCTCCCATAGTGTTATTAGCTTAGCGTGGCTGACACTTCAGATTCTCCCATAGTGTTATTAGCTTAGCGTTGCTGACACTTCAGATTCTCCATTAGCGTTATTAGCTTAGCGTTGCTGACACTTCAGATTCTCCATTAGCGTTATTAGCTTAGCGTGGCTGACACTTCAGATTCTCCCATAGTGTTATTAGCTTAGCGTTGCTGACACTTCAGATTCTCCCACAGTGTTATTAGCTTAGCGTTGCTGACACTTCAGATTCTCCCATAGTGTAATTAGCTTAGCGTTGCTGACACTTCAGATTCTCCCATAGTGTTATTAGCTTAGCGTTGCTGACACTTCAGATTCTCCATTAGCATTATTAGCTCAGCGTTGCTGACACTTCAGATTCTCCCACAGTGTTATTAGCTCAGCGTTGCTGACACTTCAGATTCTCCCACAGTGTTATTAGCTCAGCGTTGCTGACACTTCAGATTCTCCCATAGTGTTATTAGCTCAGCGTTGCTGACACTTCAGATTCTCCCACAGTGTTATTAGCTCAGCGTTGCTGACACTTCAGATTCTCCCACAGTGTTATTAGCTCAGCGTTGCTGACACTTCAGATTCTCCCATAGTGTTATTAGCTCAGCGTTGCTGACACTTCAGATTCTCCCACAGTGTTATTAGCTTAGCGTAGCTGACACTTCAGATTCTCCCACAGTGTTATTAGCTCAGCGTGGCTGACACTTCAGGTTCTCCCACAGTGTTATTAGCTTAGCGTTGCTGACACTTCAGATTCTCCCACAGTGTTATTAGCTTAGCGTTGCTGACACTTCAGATTCTCCCATAGTGTAATTAGCTTAGCGTTGCTGACACTTCAGATTCTCCCATAGTGTTATTAGCTTAGCGTTGCTGACACTTCAGATTCTCCATTAGCGTTATTAGCTTAGCGTGGCTGACACTTCAGATTCTCCCATAGTGTTATTAGCTTAGCGTTGCTGACACTTCAGATTCTCCATTAGCATTATTAGCTTAGCGTGGCTGACACTTCAGATTCTCCCATAGTGTTATTAGCTTAGCGTTGCTGACACTTCAGATTCTCCATTAGCGTTATTAGCTTAGCGTGGCTGACACTTCAGATTCTCCCATAGTGTTATTAGCTTAGCGTGGCTGACACTTCAGATTCTCCCATAGTGTTATTAGCTTAGCGTTGCTGACACTTCAGATTCTCCATTAGCGTTATTAGCTTAGCGTGGCTGACACTTCAGATTCTCCCATAGTGTTATTAGCTTAGCGTGGCTGACACTTCAGATTCTCCCATAGCGTCATTAGCGTAGCTGACACTTCAGATTCTCCCATAGTGTTATTAGCTTAGCGTAGCTGACACTTCAGATTCTCCCATAGTGTTATTAGCTTAGCATAGCTTACACTTCAGATTCTCCCAGTGTTATTAGCTTAGCGTTGCTGAGCTAACTAAATGATGAGTGAATCTGAACAGTGTGGTCATTTCTCCCTTCGGTCGACTGTCATTTTCTCTCACCGTTATCCCAGCTGTTACCTTGCAGCTCCAGCTGGGTCTCGTCACGCCTCCTCTCCAGCTCCTTCCTGTCGTAGTTCAGTCTCCTCAGACACATCACCCCACACTGGAAACTGTTCCTGTTACACAGACACATTGACTGGTTAAACATTTAGACAGAAACAAAATGAACATCCCTAGTTGTCCATGGCACCATTTTGGCCCTTAGTGGGAACTGTCCACCATTTATTTTGGCCCTTACCTATGGAAACTGTAAACCATTTTGGTTCATAATACCTGTGGAAGCTGTCCCCCATTTTGGTTCCTAATACCTGTGGAAACTGTCCACCATTTTGGTTCCTAATACCTGTGGAAACTGTCCACCATTTTGAGCTTTTTACCTGTGGAAACTGTCCACCATTTTGAGCTTTTTACCTGTGGAAACTGTCCACCATTTTGAGCTTTTTACCTGTGGAAACTGTCCACCATTTTGAGCTTTTTACCTGTGGAAACTGTCCACCATTTTGAGCTTTTTACCTGTGGAAACTGTCCACCATTTTGAGCTTTTTACCTGTGGAAACTGTCCACCATGTTGAGCTTTTTACCTGTGGAAACTGTCCACCATTTTGAGCTTTTTACCTGTGGAAACTGTCTACCATTTTAAGCTGTCCCCTCATGTCCTTCTTGGTGAGGTGGTCCAGCATGCGTGCGTCTACCAGGGACTCCATGAAGTAGGACCGGTACTGGGGCAGACCCAGGCTGGGCAGCCACTCGTTACCAATCCACTCATGGTTCATGTCTCCATATGCCAGCGTCTGTGGGAGGGAGGGACAGGGGCTAGGTCAGTGTTTGGAGTCTATTGAAGAGCCAAAAGTTAGTGGGGGGTGGCTACCATCGCTATGAAAGAAAAAGGCTAGCTGGGAAAGTGATGGAAATCACCCCATTAAAATCTAGAGTGTGCACGTGTCTGTACGTTCATGTTCGTGTGTAAGTTACAGCAGGTTTAAGAGCAGCTACGACCACAGATCAGAACTAGGGCCAGTGAGAGAACTAGACTGATCTGTGTTCTGATAGGTGGGAGGTGAGAGAACTAGACTGATCTGTGTTCTGATAGGTGGGAGGTCAGAGAACTAGACTGATCTGTGTTCTGATAGGTGGGAGGTCAGAGAACTAGACTGATCTGTGTTCTGATAGGTGGGAGGTCAGAGAACTAGACTGATCTGTGTGTTCTGATAGGTGGGAGGTCAGAGAACTAGACTGATCTGTGTTCTGATAGGTGGGAGGTCAGAGAACTAGACTGATCTGTGTTCTGATAGGTGGGAGGTCAGAGAACTAGACTGATCTGTGTGTTCTGATAGGTGGGAGGTCAGAGAACTAGACTGATGTGTGTTCTGATAGGTGGGAGGTCAGAGAACTAGACTGATTTGTGTTTTGATATGTGGGGGAGGGGAAGGAAGTAGCCCAACTGTAAACAACTTCTAAACAGCAGAGGCTTGGAATAAATCTGTCCTGTCTGTGGCTTCTAAACAGGACAACTGAGTCAATGTCTGTCTGCCACCACAAGAGTTTGATGAGTCACAATGTGTATAACTACATTATTCTAGCTGCAATATCCTCAGTCTCCGATACCTCCAGATTTACATGCAGGTTAAATGTGCAGCTGACTAAAGTAAACGGAGACCAAGAGCCATACTGTTGTCAGAGCATCCCATGCAAGGAAACTAAAGAAAACGATCTGTCCAACTGAAATAAGGTGAAATGTCCTCGTCGTCTACCACAGCCAGAGAAAAGAGACAGACAGGGGTGTGCAAACCTGGGCCCAGCTGCCCTCGTCATCCTCCTGTTGTTAGCATGGTTAGCATGGTGAGAGAAGAGAAGCAGGTTAGAGTTAGTGACTGTGGCAGTGCTGGGTTCGGCAGCTCAACATCAACATGCTACTTAACCAGTGTTAATGTTAAGACAACTGGACATGCAACCAACAGCTCATGCTTTAGGCTACATTGGCGTCCCGTTGTCAATGAACCTGGGATTGATCTAGAATACATTTTAATAGGATCTAATACCACTATTTGACCTGTTGAAGCATCCATTGTACCACATGTATTAGTAAATCCCAGGTTGAAACAGGACTGTAAATATAGCATTGAGCAAAAGTGTTTAAATGAAATACAGTTGTATAACTTGACATACAGGGGCCTGCGAAAGTATTCACCCCCTTTGGCATTTTTCCTATTCCGTTGCCTTACAACCTGGAATTAAAATGGATTTTTTTGGGGGGGGTTGTATCATTTGATTTACACAACATGCCTCTACTACTTTGAAGATGCAAAATATTTTTTCTTGAGAAACAAACAAGACAACAACAAAAAACTGAAGACTTGAGCATCACTGTTCACCCCCCCAAAGACACCTTTTGCAGAAATGACAGCTGAACGTCTCTTGGGGTATGTCTCTATAAGCTTGGCACATCTAGCCACTGGGATTTTTGCCCATTCTTCAAGGTAAAACTGCCCAGATCCTTCAAGTTGGATGGGTTCCGCTGGTGTACAGCAATCTTTAAGTCAAACCACAGATTCTCAATTGGATTGAGGTTTGGGCTTTGACTAGGCCATTCCAAGACATTTAAATGTTTCCCCTTAAACCACATGCTGCCACCCCATGCTTCACTGTGGGGATGGTATTCTCGGGGTGATGAGATGTGTAGGGTTTGCGCCAGACAGCGTTTTCCTTTATGGCCAAAAAGCTACATTTTAGTCTCATCTGACCAGAGTACCTTCTTCCATATGTTTTGGGAGTCTCCCACTTTTGGTGAACACCAACGGCTTAAAGTGGTCCATAAAGTGGTCCTATGGACAGATACTCCAATCTCCGCTGTGGAGCTTTGCAGCTCCTTCAGGATTATCTTTGGTCTCTTTGTTGCCTCTCTGATTAATGCCCATCTTGCCTGGTCTGTGAGTTTTGGTGGGCAGCCCTCTCTTGGTAGGTTTGTTGTGGTGTCGTATCCTTTCCATTTTTTAATAATGGATTTAAATGGTGCTCCGTGGGATGTTCAAAGTCTCTGATATTTTCTTTTTATAGTCCAACCCTAATCTGTACTTCTCCACAACTTTGTCCCTGACCTGTTTGGAGAGCTCCTTGGTCTTCATGGTTCCCCTTGCTTAGTGGTGTTGCAGACTCTGGGGCTTTTTAGAACAGCGGTATATATATATATATATATACACTGAGATCATGTGACAGATCATGTGACACTTAAATAAAAGTCCACCTGTGTGCAATCTAACAAATGATGTGACTCCTGAAGGTAATTGTTTGCACCAGATCTTATTTAGGGATGAATAGATATGCAACTCTTCACTTTTCCATTGAATTTATTTACATTTTAAATTTGAAACATGTTATTTTTTTTCATTTCTCTTCACCAATTTGGACTATTTTGTGTATGTCCATTACATGAAATCCAAATAAATCAATTTAAAATTACAGGTTGTAATGCAACAAGGCCTGAAACATAAAGACAAGACAAATCTAATGTTAACCAGTCATTTCTGTTCAAAAGCTAAGTCTGTACTGAACTTAGCCTTCAAGCAAACTGACAGACACACAGAAACACACGTACTGACACCAAAAGCCCAAACCAAGATACAGACATGGACAAACAGGGCCGTGAGAAAAGTACACACAGGGAGTAACACCCAACTACCAACCAGATCACTACCAGTCGCCTGCGTCAGTGACTGCCCAATGGCTTGGGGAGACTAACCGTGGAGGGCGTGGCCGCAAGGCACTCCAACTCTTCGTGCGTGACCCACACGTTCCCCGTGGACTGATCATGTGACAACCCCAAGAGTCACCAGTGATGCAAGCGTGTGAGAGGAAAGGGAGGAGGGAGAGGAGAGGGAGGAGGAGGGAGAGGAGAGTGAAGAGAGGGAGGCAGGGGTGTGAGAGGAAAGGGAGGAGGGAGAGGAGAGGGAGGAGGAGGGAGAGGAGAGGGAGGAGGAGGGAGAGGAGAGTGAAGAGAGGGAGGCAGGGGTGTGAGAGGAAAGGGAGGAGGGAGAGGAGAGGGAGGAGGGAGGGAGAGGAGAGTGAAGAGAGGGAGGCAGGGGTGTGAGAGGAAAGGGAGGAGGGAGAGGAGAGGGAGGAGGAGGGAGAGGAGAGTGAAGAGAGGGAGGCAGGGGTGTGAGAGGAAAGGGAGGAGGGAGAGGAGAGGGAGGAGGAGGGAGAGGAGAGTGAAGAGAGGGAGGCAGGGGTGTGAGAGGAAAGGGAGGAGGGAGAGGAGAGGGAGGAGGAGGGAAGAGGAGAGTGAAGAGAGGGAGGCAGGGGTGTGAGAGGAAAGGGAGGAGGGAGAGGAGAGGGAGGAGGAGGGAGAGGAGAGTGAAGAGAGGGAGGGCAGGGGTGTGAGGATTTGTTTATATTAACAGAGGGAGGATGGGAAGGAAAATAAGACCAAACAGCATTGTTATTATCACATCACATGATTCAGAGAGAGAGAGACAGAGAGAAAGAGAGAAAGAGAGAAAGAAAGAAAGAAAGAAAGAGAGAAAGAAAGAAAGAAAGAAAGAAAGAGAGAAAGAAAGAGAGAAAGAAAGAAAGAGAGAGAGAAAGAAAGAAAGAGAGAAAGAAAGAGAGAAAGAGAAAGAGAGAAAGAGAGAGAAAGAGAGAGAGAAAGAAAGAAAGAGAGAGAGAAAGAAAGAAAGAGAGAGAGAAAGAAAGAAAGAGAAGAAAGAGAGAAAGAGAGAAAAAGAGAGAGAAAAAGAGAGAGAAAAAGAGAGAGAAAAAGAGTGAGGCCCCAATCAGGGCAGTCCTTGTGAGTGAGTGACGCTCCGTGAACTCTGATTGGTGGAAAGGTTACAGTGAGAAACGTTATTAGCTGGTTAGAGGAGTGACAGCAGCATGCTCCAATCAGGTGGTGAGGAGAGGAAGAAGAGGGCAGGGCCCTCCAGGGTCCACGGCTGCACTGGACTTCTTTGGACGGTCTTAACTTTGGAGCTACCAGTATCTTTTGTGTGTGTGTGTGTGTGTGTTTTGTCTTGTGTGTGTGTGTGTGTTGTCGTGTGTGTGTGTTTTGTCGTGTGTGTGTGTGTGTGTGTGTTGTCGTGTGTGTGTGTTTTGTCGTGTGTGTGTGTGTGTGTGTTGTCGTGTTTGTGTGTGTGTTTTGTCGTGTGTGTGTGTGTGTTTTGTCGTGTGTGTGTGTGTGTGTGTGTGTGTGTGTGTTGTCGTGTTTGTGTGAGTGTGTTGTCGTGTTTGTGTATGTGTTGTCGTGTTTGTGTGTGTGTGTTGTCGTGTTTGTGTGTGTGTGTTGTCGTGTTTCTGTATGTGTTGTCGTGTTTGTGTGTGTGTGTTGTCGTGTTTGTGTATGTGTTTGTGTTGTCGTGTTTGTGTTGTCGTGTTTGTGTTGTCGTGTTTGTGTTGTCGTGTTTGTGTTGTCGTGTTTGTGTGGTCGTGTTTGTGTATGTGTGTGTCTCTCTCTCTTACGGTTCTGGAGGTCGGGGGGGCAGAGGGGGAGGTGAGAGACATGATCTCCTGGATGGCCAGTCTCAGTTTGAGGCGGTGCAGGGGGTTACTGATGCCAATCTCCCTCTGGATCTCTGTGTCCGACAGGGCAGACATGATGGCACCGCTCTTCACGTTGGCACGACACGCCGCCACGTACCAGGCTGGCATACCCACCCACAGCTACAGAGGAGACAGAGGGGGGGGGGGGGGGGGGGACAGAGGGGGGGAGGGGAGGACAGAGAGGGGACAGGAGAAAGGATTGGGTTATTTTTGTGTTTTGAATGTGTGTGCGTGCACATGATCGTTTTTGTTGTGTGTGTACATGTGATGGTGTGTGTGTGTCTCACCTCCAGCCAGACCACTACAGTAGGGCCGTCCCACTGGGCGAATGGAAGACTCTGCCTGCGAGCCTCCTCCAGCAACTCATGCCTATAACAACACACATGGTTAGAGAGAGAGAGACACACACAGAGAGAGAGAGCCCGTTTCACCTAACACACACCTCAACCTGCACACCATGAAAACACAGTACCTCACACACACATGCACCACACACACTGTTGTAAACATGCCGAGGTAAAAGAGAGAGAAAGCTGAGGATTTTAACCCTGCGGCAGGTCAGACCTAGAGAGAGAGAGGGAGAGAGAGAGAAAGACCGACCCCAGATCATTTCCAGAACATTCTGGCCATGTAAACAGGTCAGAAGTTTAAAACCTGTTGACTTCAAAGCTTGACAGGAGTCCCATTTAAATCAATACATTTAGTGGACGACTCCTGTTCCTCAGTCTAGAAGGAGACCCACCTTTATGCCAAGCCTGTTACATAACCAGTATCTTTGTGGCCAACAGACGAAAGGCATCATGGGAAATGGAGTTCACACAACGGTTTCAATACTAGGGGAAAACGTGTGTTAGAATGCATCCATAAGACAACAGTCAGTAGAGGACAGAATACATGCAATAACATACAAGGGAAAAACCTTCAGATAGTTTGTCTATTTTTGTGTGTGATATATTTTGGTCCACAAGGTGGCACCATCCACTACTTAATTCTAATAGCAGCATCGCATTAACCTGTGGAACGATCCCACTAGTATCTGACCTAGAAACCTGGCAAGACTGACTCCGTGTCTTAGTGGTCACTTCCAGGGGTTGTTAGTCTACATCTGTGTTTACCAAACGCGTGACAAAATCTAACATTTGAATTCAGGAAGTACACTGGAAATCCAATTCTCTACCGTGCTTTTCAAATTAGGACATTTTGGAATTGAGTTGACTTTCTGAATTGAAATGGAATTGACACCAACCCTGATAAGATCATCCTAGAACCTTAACACCGGAAGAGGCTCAGAGAAAGCTTTGTAAAAACGGCAGGTAGACACATTCCTGTTAGTTGAGATGGTACTGTAGGTATAGCAGAGAGGAAAACACATCAGGTCTGAGGAGAGCTGGTGAGGAGAGCTGGTGAGGGCAGCATGAAGCCAACTGTTTAGAGCCAAAGAGGGCAAAGCAACAAGCAACATGGAGGAGATGACTCACCCTGTCGTTGGACTACAGATGGAATGAGAGTGGGATGAAATAAGAGTCAGAATCAGCTAAATAAAAAGAACTGAAGCCAATTAAAAATAACCTAACTAGGCATAGGAGAGCTCCTGGTGGCGATGGCCAATGAGAACCAAGCTCGGACTCCTGGTGGCGATGGCCAATGAGAACCAAGCTCGGACTCCTGGTGGCGATGGCCAATGAGAACCAAGCTTGGACTCCTGGTGGCGATGGCCAATGAGAACCAAGCTCGGACTCCTGGTGGCGATGGCCAATGAGAACCAAGCTCGGACTCCTGGTGGCGATGGCCAATGAGAACCAAGCTCGAACTCCTGGTGGCGATGGCCAATGAGAACCAAGCTTGGACTCCTGGTGGCGATGGCCAATGAGAACCAAGCTCGAACTCCTGGTGGCGATGGCCAATGAGAACCAAGCTCGGACTCCTGGTGGCGATGGCCAATGAGAACCAAGCTCGGACTCCTGGTGGCGATGGCCAATGAGAACCAAGCTCGGACTCCTGGTGGCGATGGCCAATGAGAACCAAGCTTGGACTCCTGGTGGCGATGGCCAATGAGAACCAAGCTTGGACTGTATCAAACTAACGTAGATCTTTCAAAAGTGTCATTAAATGTTAGGTTCAAAACACAAAACTAATTCAACCGCCTTATATTTGAAAGTTATACAGCTATGATCAAGTCACCCCTTGATTACCTAAAGAAAAAAGGGGGACATTAGTTCAGAAAAATGAATGAAAGTGAAATGGAAGCCTGGCTGATACACTGCATCACATCAAGCTGAACTAGAAGCATGAAGCTGTACAAACACACAGGGCTGGTTTCCCAGACACAGGTAGAGTCCACCTCTGCACTAACAAGCATTCATTAATAGGAGACCGGGAAACTGGTCCTGACAAAATCACATCCTGGCAGTGTGGCTGAGGAGCTGCAGTGAATTGTATGACGGGAGATTGAGTTTGTGTGGACGGGACGGGCATGAGACCAGGACCCTGGGAGGGACAGCATGGGGCATGAGACCAGGGAGGGACAGCATGGGGCATGAGACCAGGGAGGGACAGCATGGAGCGGGGGGCATGAGACCGGGACCCAGGGAGGGACAGCATGGGGCGGGGGTATGAGACCAGGACCCTGGGAGGGACAGCATGGAGCGGAGGACATGAGACCAGGACCCTGGGAGGGACAGCATGTAGCGGGGGCATGAGACCAGGACCCTGGGAGGGACAGCATGGAGCGGAGGACATGAGACCAGGACCCTGGGAGGGACAGCATGGGGCGGAGGGCATGAGGCCAGGACCCAGGGAGGGACAGCATGGAGCGGAGGACATGAGACCAGGACCCTGGGAGGGACAGCATGTAGCGGGGGCATGAGACCAGGACCCTGGGAGGGACAGCATGGAGCGGAGGACATGAGACCAGGACCCTGGGAGGGACAGCATGGGGCGGAGGGCATGAGACCAGGACCCTGGGAGGGACAGCATGGGGCGGAGGGCATGAGGCCAGGACCCAGGGAGGGACAGCATGGAGCGGAGGACATGAGACCAGGGAGGGACAGCATGGAGAGGGGACATGAGACCAGGGAGGGACAGCATGGAGAGGGGACATGAGACCAGGGAGGGACAGCATGGAGAGGGGACATGAGACCAGGGAGGGACAGCATGGAGAGGGGACATGAGACCAGGGAGGGACAGCATGGAGAGGGGACATGAGACCAGGGAGGGACAGCATGGAGAGGGGACATGAGACCAGGGAGGGACAGCATGGAGAGGGGACATGAGACCAGGGAGGGACAGCATGGAGGGGGGACATGAGACCAGGGAGGGACAGCATGGAGAGGGGACATGAGACCAGGAAAGGACAGCATGGAGAGGGGACATGAGACCAGGGAGGGACAGCATGGAGAGGGGACATGAGACCAGGGAGGGACAGCATGGAGAGGGGACATGAGACCAGGGAGGGACAGCATGGAGCGGGGGCATGAGACCAGGGAGGGACAGCATGGGGCGGAGGACATGAGACCAGGGAGGGACAGCATGGGGCGGAGGACATGAGACCAGGGAGGGACAGCATGGAGAGGGGACATGAGACCAGGGAGGGACAGCATGGGGCGGAGGACATGAGACCAGGGAGGGACAGCATGGAGCATGAGACCAGGGAGGGACAGCATGGAGCATGAGACCAGGGAGGGACAGCATGGAGCGGAGGACATGAGACCAGTGAGGGACAGCATTGGGTTGTGTGTGAGAGAGCGAGTGGCAGTGTGCTGTACCGCAGGGTGAACATAGAGCAACACAGGCCTGTTACAGTGCTGGGGTCAGATCTACAACGGACATATAGAACACACAAGCATAAACAGCAGCATGGCTGGAGCCATCAACCAGACCTATCTGAGCCAGATTGACCTCTCTAGTACAGCAAGATCTATGGTTGATCGAGTAGATTCATATCTATTGAATGGAAGCAGAAAACACCGGTCCCTCCTACTGTTAACGGGACGGAACCAGTCCCACCTACTGTTAACGAGACGGAACCAGTCCCTCCACTGTTAACGGGACGGAACCAGTCCCTCCACTGTTAACGGGACGGAACCAGTCCCTCCACTGTTAACGGGACGGAACCAGTCCCTCCACTGTTAACGGGACGGAACCAGTCCCTCCACTGTTAACGGGACGGAACCAGTCCCTCCACTGTTAACGGGACGGAACCAGTCCCTCCACTGTTAACGGGACGGAACCAGTCCCTCCACTGTTAACGGGACGGAACCAGTCCCTCCACTGTTAACGGGACGGAACCAGTCCCTCCACTGTTAACGGGACGGAACCAGTCCCTCCACTGTTAACGGGACGGAACCAGTCCCTCCACTGTTAACGGGACGGAACCAGTCCCTCCACTGTTAACGGGACGGAACCAGTCCCTCCACTGTTAACGAGACGGAACCAGTCCCTCCACTGTTAACGAGACGGAACCAGTCCCTCCACTGTTAACGAGACGGAACCAGTCCCTCCACTGTTAACGAGACGGAACCAGTCCCTCCACTGTTAACGAGACGGAACCAGTCCCTCCACTGTTAACGAGACGGAACCAGTCCCTCCACTGTTAACGAGACGGAACCAGTCCCTCCACTGTTAACGAGACGGAACCAGTCCCTCCACTGTTAACGAGACGGAACCAGTCCCTCCACTGTTAACGAGACGGAACCAGTCCCTCCACTGTTAACGAGACGGAACCAGTCCCTCCACTGTTAACGAGACGGAACCAGTCCCTCCACTGTTAACGAGACGGAACCAGTCCCTCCACTGTTAACGAGACGGAACCAGTCCCTCCACTGTTAACTAGACGGAACCAGTCCCACTACTGTTAACTAGATGGAACCAGTCTCTCTACTGTTAACGAGAGGGAACCAGTCCCCACTACTGTTAACGAGAGGGAACCAGTCCCCACTACTGTTAACGAGACGGAACCAGTCCCTCTACTGTTAACGAGACGGAACCAGTCCCCACTACTGTTAACGAGACGGAACCAGTCCCCACTACTGTTAACGAGACGGAACCAGTCCCTCTACTGTTAACGAGACGGAACCAGTCTCTCTACTGTTAACGAGACGGAACCAGTCTCTCTACTGTTAACGAGACGGAACCAGTCCCTCTTCTGTTAACGTGACGGAACCAGTCCCTCTACCTCTAGTACCACTACTGATGTATCTATGTTGCGTCACTGACAGAAGCGGTGACAAGATGTGGAAAACACCTACTTCTTCTGCAGTTTCCTGTTCTTCTCAGCGGGGCCGCCTAGTTTGCCCAGCCCCAGTGCATCCTGGGGAGAGGTCTCTGCCTCGGGGGTACCAGCTGTGAGGAGAGATGGAGGGTCAGAGGTTAAAGTCAGTGCAGGTAGTCCCTTCCTGTTTCAGCTTGTTTTCTTCTGTTTGCTGCCTAATGAACTTAAACCAGCAGGCATGTTTTAGGGAGGGGGGGGGACTGACCTTGGCTGCCAGGGGACTGACCTTGGCTGCCAGGGGACTGACCTTGGCTGCCAGGGGACTGACCTTGGCTGCCAGGGGGCTCCTTGCTCCCTGGGGGGCCTGGTCGACCCTTCTCCTTCTTGCCGAAGAGGCGCCCGATGGAGGACTTGATACTCTTCTTCTTGGCTGCCTTGTTCAGAGAGTCCTGACTGCTGTTACTGCTGCTGGGGTTACTACCCTGGCCGTCCTGTAGGGTGGTCATACTGAGACAGAGAGAGGAGGGGTGAGAGGAAGAGAGAGCAGGGGATCAGGAGAGAGAGAAGGGAAGCAGGAGAGAGCAGGGGATCGAGAGAGAGCAGGGGATCGAGAGAGAAAAGGGGATCGAGAGAGAAAAGGGGATCGAGAGAGAAAAGGGGATCGAGAGAGAAAAGGGGATCGAGAGAGAAAAGGGGATCGAGAAGGGGATCAAGAGAGAGAAGGGGAGCGAGAGAGAGAAGGGGAGCGAGAGAGAGAAGGGGATCGTGATGAGCATGAATGCATAAAGAGATATACAGAGAGAGAAAGAGAGAAAGCGAGGGAGAGAGATGTGGATAGATAGATTGAAAGATCAGAAACATCAGAAACAGAGGGATGAAGGGATGGATGAACGGGACAGATAAGAGAGCGACAGAAGGAGAGAGAGAGAAACATGGCTATTGTAGAAACAGAGTGATATATTGGTTAGGCAGAAAGGGGCTTCCTACCTGCGGATGTCCCTGATGTCCTCATGGCTGGCAGTGTGGCTGGCCCCCTTGTGCAGGCGCATGGAGCGCGGGGTGGTGGGAGGAGACGTCTCACACTGGATTGTGGTCTTGTCGTCCTGGGCAGACTAGACATAACACGGGGACACTCAGTCAGTCACTGTCTTCTAAACGGGAAAAGGGGGTAGAGGAGGAGAGCTTTTAAAAAGCGTCTCCTCCCTCTCTGTATTGAGTGGATGAGGAGGACAAGAGGAGAAGACAGACTAGTTCTTCAACCTAGAAAGAAGAACATAACGGTCTCCCCTCATTTTGTGACATGTTCATTTCAGGATGTTCAAGACACTCAGGGGTTTGAGGAAGTGTAGAGGTCAGACACGTGTGACAGGGGGGGGGGGGGGGGTCAAGGTTTGAGGAAGTTAGGGAGTGTGGGGTTGGGAAGTCACGTTTTAGGGGGGGTGTAGAGGCTAGACTACAGGTTATGGTTGGGAAGGTGCAGGCAGGCAGGGTAGAGGTCAGAGAGAGAGAGAGCAGTAACTAGCGTTGTCTCTAGATTACCTTCCTGCGGTGCTTGCGCAGGTCACTAGGCTGAAGCATGGCAGCAGAGGAGGAGAGAAGAGAGGACGTTAGATACACACACTACCAGCAGAACAGAAAGCCCAGCACAGGCACACACACTACACAAGGTGTGTGTGGAGGGAGAGTGTCTTCCGAAGAGACAGACACACAGACAGAGACAGACAGAGACACACACACAGAGACAGACACACACACAGAGACAGACACACACACAGACAGACAGACACAGACACACACACACACAGACACACACACAGACACACAGACAGACACACACACACACACACAGAGACAGACACACACAGAGACAGACACACACAGAGACAGACACACACAGAGACAGACACACACAGAGACAGACACACACAGAGACAGACACACACAGAGACAGACACACACAGAGACAGACACACACAGAGACAGACACACACAGAGACAGACACACACAGAGACAGACACACACAGAGACAGACACACACAGAGACAGACACACACAGAGACAGACACACACAGAGACAGACACACACAGAGACAGACACACACAGAGACAGACACACAGACCAGTGAAAAAGTAAAGTTAAACATGCAGTCGAGGACAAAACTGTGGAAATCAGGTCGACCATGTTACACACACAGTCCTCTACTGTCTGTCTCCCCTCCTACCACCACCCTACATCACTACATCACTCTACTGTCTCCTCCTACCACCACCCTGCATTACTACATCACTCTACTGTCTCCTCCTACCACCACCCTACATTACTACATCACTCTACTGTCTCCCCTACATTACTACATCACTCTACTGTCTCCTCCTACCACCACCCTGCACTACTACATCACTCTACTGTCTCCTCCTACCACCACCCTGCATTACTACATCACTCTACTGTCTCCTCCTACCACCACCCTGCATTACTACATCACTCTACTGTCTCCTACCACCACCCTGCATTACTACATCACTCTACTGTCTCCCCCCCTACCACCACCCTACATTACTACATCACTCTACTGTCTCCTCCTACATTACTACATCACTCTACTGTCTCCCCCCCCCCCCCACCACCACCCTACATTACTACATCACTCTACTGTCTCCTCCTACCACCACCCTGCATTACTACATCACTCTGTCTCCTCCTACCACCACCCTGCATTACTTCATCACTCTACTGTCCCCCCCCCTACCACCACCCTACATTACTACATCACTCTACTGTCTCCTCCTACATTACTACATCACTCTACTGTCTCCCCCCCCCACCACCACCCTACATTACTACATCACTCTACTGTCTCCTCCTACCACCACCCTGCATTACTACATCACTCTGTCTCCTCCTACCACCACCCTGCATTACTTCATCACTCTACTGTCCCCCCCCTACCACCACCCTGCATTACTACATCACTCTATTGTCTCCCCCCTACCACCACCCTGCATTACTACATCACTCTATTGTCTCCTCCTACATTACTACATCACTCTACTGTCTCCCCCCTACCACCACCCTGCATTACTACATCACTCTATTGTCTCCTCCTACATTACTTCATCACTCTACTGTCTCCCCCCTACCACCACCCTGCATTACTACATCACTCTACTGTCTCCCCCCTACCACCACCCTGCATTACTACATCACTCTATTGTCTCCCCCCTACCACCACCCTGCATTACTACATCACTCTATTGTCTCCTCCTACATTACTACATCACTCTACTGTCTCCCCCCCCCTACCACCACCCTACATTACTACATCACTCTACTGTCTCCTCCTACCACCACCCTGCATTACTACATCACTCTACTGTCTCCTCCTACCACCACCCTACATTACTACATCACTCTACTGTCTCCTCCTACCACCACCCTACATTACTACATCACTCTACTGTCTCCCCTACATTACTACATCACTCTACTGTCTCCTCCTACCACCACCCTGCACTACTACATCACTCTACTGTCTCCTCCTACCACCACCCTGCATTACTACATCACTCTACTGTCTCCTCCTACCACCACCCTGCATTACTACATCACTCTGTCTCCTACCACCACCCTGCATTACTACATCACTCTACTGTCTCCCCCCCTACCACCACCCTACATTACTACATCACTCTACTGTCTCCTCCTACATTACTACATCACTCTACTGTCTCCCCCCCCCACCACCACCCTACATTACTACATCACTCTACTGTCTCCTCCTACCACCACCCTGCATTACTACATCACTCTGTCTCCTCCTACCACCACCCTGCATTACTTCATCACTCTACTGTCCCCCCCCTACCACCACCCTGCATTACTACATCACTCTACTGTCTCCCCCCTACCACCACCCTGCATTACTACATCACTCTACTGTCTCCCCCCTACCACCACATCACTCTATTGTCTCCCCCCTACCACCACCCTGCATTACTACATCACTCTATTGTCTCCTCCTACATTACTACATCACTCTACTGTCTCCCCCCCCCTACCACCACCCTACATTACTACATCACTCTACTGTCTCCTCCTACCACCACCCTGCATTACTACATCACTCTATTGTCTCCCCCCTACCACCACCCTGCATTACTACATCACTCTATTGTCTCCCCCCCTACCACCACCCTGCATTACTACATCACTCTACTGTCTCCTCCTACCACCACCCTGCATTACTACATCACTCTACTGTCTCCTCCTACCACCACCCTGCATTACTACATCACTCTACTGTCTCCTACCACCACCCTGCATTACTACATCACTCTACTGTCTCCTCCTACCACCACCCTGCATTACTACATCACTCTACTGTCTCCTCCTACCACCACCCTGCATTACTTCATCACTCTACTGTCCCCCCCCTACCACCACCCTGCATTACTACATCACTCTACTGTCTCCCCCCTACCACCACCCTGCATTACTACATCACTCTACTGTCTCCCCCCTACCACCACCCTGCATTACTACATCACTCTATTGTCTCCCCCCTACCACCACCCTGCATTACTACATCACTCTATTGTCTCCTCCTACATTACTACATCACTCTACTGTCTCCCCCCCCCTACCACCACCCTACATTACTACATCACTCTACTGTCTCCTCCTACCACCTCCCTGCATTACTACATCACTCTATTGTCTCCCCCCTACCACCACCCTGCATTACTACATCACTCTATTGTCTCCCCCCCTACCACCACCCTGCATTACTACATCACTCTACTGTCTCCTCCTACCACCACCCTGCATTACTACATCACTCTACTGTCTCCCCCCTACCACCACCCTGCATTACTACATCACTCTATTGTCTCCCCCCTACCACCACCCTGCATTACTACATCACTCTATTGTCTCCTCCTACATTACTACATCACTCTACTGTCTCCCCCCCCTACCACCACCCTGCATTACTACATCACTCTACTGTCTCCTCCTACCACCACCCTGCATTACTACATCACTCTACTGTCTCCTCCTACCACCACCCTGCATTACTACATCACTCTACTGTCTCCTCCTACCACCACCCTGCATTACTACATCACTCTACTGTCTCCTACCACCACCCTGCATTACTACATCACTCTACTGTCTCCTCCTACCACCACCCTCCATTACTACATCACTCTACTGTCTCCTACCACCACCCTGCATTACTACATCACTCTACTGTCTCCTCCTACCACCACCCTGCATTACTACATCACTCTACTGTCTCCTCCTACCACCACCCTGCATTACTACATCACTCTACTGTCTCCTCCTACCACCACCCTGCATTACTACATCACTCTACTGTCTCCTCCTACATTACTACATCACTCTACTGTCTCCCCCCCCCCTACCACCACCCTACATTACTACATCACTCTACTGTCTCCTCCTACATTACTACATCACTCTACTGTCTCCCCCCCTTATTACCACCCTGCATTACTACATCACTCTACTGTGTGTGTCCCCCTACATTACTACATCACTCTACTGTGTCCCCCCTCTATTACTACATCACTCTACTGTCCCCCCCCCCTACATTACTACATCACTCTACTGTGTCCCCCCCTACCACCACCCTACATTACTACATCACTCTACTGTGTGTGTCCCCCTACATTACTACATCACTCTACTGTGTCCCCCCCCTACATTACTACATCACTCTACTGTGTCCCCCCCCTACATTACTACATCACTCTACTGTGTCCCCCCCCTACATTACTACATCACTCTACTGTGTGTCCCCCCCTACATTACTACATCACTCTACTGTGTCCCCCCTCTATTACTACATCACTCTACTGTGTCCCCCCCCCTACATTACTACATCACTCTACTGTGTGTCCCCCCCTACATTACTACATCACTCTACTGTGCCCCCCCCCTACATTACTACATCACTCTACTGTGTGTCCCCCTACCACCACCCTACATTACTACATCACTCTACTGTGTGTCCCCCCCTACATTACTACATCACTCTACTGTGTCCCCCCCCTACATTACTACATCACTCTACTGTGTCCCCCCCCCCTACATTACTACATCACTCTGTGTCCCCCCCTCTACATTACTATATCACTCTACTGTGTCCCCCCCTACATTACTACATCACTCTACTGTGTCCCCCCCCTACATTACTACATCACTCTACTGTGCCCCCCCCTACATTACTACATCACTCTACTGTGTGTCCCCCCTACATTACTACATCACTCTACTGTGCCCCCCCCTACATTACTACATCACTCTACTGTCCCCCCCCTTACATTACTACATCACTCTACTGTGCCCCCCCCTACATTACTACATCACTCTACTGTCCCCACCCCTACATTACTACATCACTCTACTGTAGTCTGTCCACATTCAAACATACACAGTCTGAAATCTGGGGAAATCACACTGAGGTCAAAGATCAGAGGAGGGAGCAGAGTGAAACCACTGCAAAACACACTCTGGGAGGGGGAGGGGTTCAGTCTGCTCGTAGCTAATGGCTGAGCTACTGCTTTATGGGGTCGCTCTCACACAGCGACCGTGCCCTCACACAGCGACCGTGCCCTCACACAGCGACCGTGCCCTCACACAGCGACCGTGCCCTCACACAGCGACCGTGCCCTCACACAGCGACCGTGCCCTCACACAGCGACCGTGCCCTCACACATGGGTGTTCTTAAAAAAACAAACGTTTGAGTATTAATTGGTTTAAGTTGATGCAGAAAATGAAACACACAACAGACTGAAAGGATCAGGACTGTTTACCTAAAGGATCGGGACTGTTTACCTAAAGGATCGGGGCTGTTTACCTAAAGGATCGGGGCTGTTTACCTAAAGGATCGGGGCTGTTTACCTAAAGGATCGGGGCTGTTTACCTAAAGGATCGGGACTGTTTACCTAAAGGATCGGGACTGTTTACCTAAAGGATCGGGACTGTTTACCTAAAGGATCGGGACTGTTTACCTAAAGGATCGGGACTGTTTACCTAAAGGATCGGGACTGTTTACCTAAAGGATCGGGACTGTTTACCTAAAGGATCGGGACTGTTTACCTAAAGGATCGGGACTGTTTACCTAACGGATCGGGACTGTTTACCTAAAGGATCGGGACTGTTTACCTAATGATCGGGGCTGTTTACCTAAAGGATCGGGGCTGTTTACCTAAAGGATCGGGACTGTTTACCTAAAGGATCGGGACTGTTTACCTAAAGGATCGGGACTGTTTACCTAAAGGATCGGGACTGTTTACCTAAAGGATCGGGACTGTTTACCTAAAGGATCGGGACTGTTTACCTAAAGGATCAGGACTGTTTACCTAAAGGATCAGGACTGTTTACCTAAAGGATCAGGACTGTTTACCTAAAGGATCAGGACTGTTTACCTAAAGGATCAGGACTGTTTACCTAAAGGAACGGACCTGGGTAGTGTTCAGGGGGCACAACATGAAGAAAACCAGCATCAACGTGTCCAATTTTGAAATGTTTTGCCACGGTGTGCCCTACTGAATACAACCTAGGACTGTGGTAATAATATTTGACTCGTGTCATGTGACAGGGGATTGAGGCAGAAAGGGATATGGGACTCGTGTCATGTGACAGGGGAGTGAGGCAGCCAGGGATATGGGATTCGTGTCATGTGACAGGGGATTGAGGCAGCCAGGGATATGGGACTCGTGTCATGTGACAGGGGAATGAGGCAGCCAGGGTTGATGTGCCCTTGCATGCCTTTTCTCCAGCTTGGCATCTCTAGAGTAAATAAACAAATGGAGTATCAGCACATATTTCCACGGAAGGTTCTCCTCGTCCTGCTCCGAACACAGGAAGAGATAAGAGAACCAGGAAAGGGGGGGTGAGGGGGAGGACAGAACTCAAACGCAGAACTTAATCAAGCTGAGGGGAAAAGACCTCATTTAACTCTGTCGTGTTTGAAATGAAGTCTGAATTGAGCACAAGGCTCTACTTTAACTGATATCAAAATCAACAGACATTCTGTCTGGCGTGTGATGAGCTAACAGCCAAACAGAGTTTTTACATTTGTTCTGCATCTTCATTGGTTAAGCTACCTGCCTGATCTTTTTCTGAAGTCCAATGGAGGCCCAGCATTCTAGGACAACTTCAAAACCCTCCCATGGGAGGCTAGTGAACAGCTAGTGATTACTGTGTGGCCCCACAGATGGACCGTGGGACAGGGGGCGGTGTGTGTGAGTGCGACCCCAGGCTGACTGAACCCTGCCTGGGGAAGAGAGGACGACGGTAGGGGGTGATACCTGGAAGTAGCATGGAGCATAGCTACAGGCAGGGGGGGCAGGTAAGCTAATGCTAGCAGCAGGGTAGGGCAGGTAAGCTACTGTCTGCTGGTGGGTCAGGGACCTCTGGATCACATAGGGGTTATAGAGGTAGTGCTGGGGGAACACAGGTACAGATTACACACACGTCACCTACCAAATACAAAGGCTAAACTAGTAGCTAGTTCCATGAACGTGTCAGAAACACTGAACAGATGAAAACATTCGATTCTAACAGACACAGATGTGACAACACAGATCTCCTGTGGACTAGTATGAACAGGGGATGGTATTATGATCCAATAATGACACATGACAGTTAGTGGAGCTAAAGGAATGGAGAGAGAGAGAGAGCAGAGATGAGATAGACAAGAGAAGGAAGACGAGGTCATTCTAGGGGAGGGCGAGGTCATTCTAGGGGAGGGCGAGGTCATTCTAGGGGAAGGCGAGGTCATTCTAGGGGAGGGCGAGGTCATTCTAGGGGAGGGCGAGGTCATTCTAGGGGAGGGCGAGGTCATTCTAGGGGAGGGCGAGGTCATTCTAGGGGAGGATGATTGAAAGGCTGCTTGTTTCAGAGAGGAAGAAAGAGGAGCTGGTTGATCAACATGGATGGACTGAAGCTGAATGAGTAAAAGGAGACTGATGATGGATGGAGTGTAGGGCCCAATCTCAAATCCCCTCTAAACCCTACGCCCTGCACCCTACTCCCTTGTGGAGAACAGAGGATATAACAAGCGTAGGTAATATGATGAGAGCTCCACTTGTTCTCTGATAGGCTAGTTGGAACTTCCACCAATCAAATCCTCTCAGATCTCCACAAGGGCATAGGTCTCTCTCTCACCAGGGTCATGACTCCCATGCGGTCCACCTCTCTGTTGGGGCTGCGGTTGGGGATGCGTCGCGGGGTGGAGGAGCCTGAGCCGGGGGGCGACGAGCCCCCCATGGAGGAGGGGGGGATGGAGCTCATGGAGCGGAAGCGGCTGGCCCCCAGGCTGTCCCCGCTGCCCACACGGCTCTCCATCTCCTCTGCCAGCATGGCTGTGTTCTCCTTCTCCTCCTGAATCATCCTGGAGGGGGGGTTGGGGGGAGGAGAGAGAAGGGAGAGGAGAGACGGGGGAGAGCGAGCGAGAGGAGAGACGGGGGAGAGCGAGCGAGAGGAGAGACGGGGGAGAGCGAGCGAGAGGAGAGACGGGGGAGAGCGAGGAGAGGGAGAGCGAGGAGAGGGAGAGCGAGAGCGAGGAGAGGGAGAGCCAGGAGAGAGAGAGCCAGGAGAGGAGAGCCAGGAGAGGGAGAGCCAGGAGAGGGAGAGCCAGGAGAGGGAGAGCCAGGAGAGGGAGAGCCAGGAGAGGGAGAGCCAGGAGAGGGAGAGCCAGGAGAGGGAGAGCCAGGAGAGGGAGAGCCAGGAGAGGGAGAGCCAGGAGAGGGAGAGCCAGGAGAGGGAGAGCCAGGAGAGGGAGAGCCAGGAGAGGGAGAGCCAGGAGAGGGAGAGCCAGGAGGGGGAGAGCCAGGAGAGGGAGAGCCAGGAGAGGGAGAGCCAGGAGAGGGAGAGCCAGGAGAGGGAGAGCCAGGAGAGGGAGAGCCAGGAGAGGGAGAGCCAGGAGAGGGAGAGCCAGGAGAGGGAGAGGGAGAGCGAGGAGAGGGAGAGCGAGGAGAGGGAGAGCGAGGAGAGGGAGAGCGAGGAGTTAGTGCCAGCATCTCCTTGTTTTCTCTAAATAAAAAAAGGTCAAATGTTGCTCATCAGATTACTAGAATGAATCTCCAGAATGATGTTGAAATACATCCAACATGCTGATAGTAGGGGTGTGTGAGTGTACCTGATCTCGTTGTTGATGGCGTCCAGCTGCTCCTGCAGCATGAGGGCCAGGGTCTGAGCGTCTGCCTGGCCGGCAGGGGACAGCAGGTCCACGGAGCTGAAGATGGTCTCGCGCTCATCGTCCTCCAGGTCTGACGTCTCCAGGTCAGACTCAAACGCCTGAGCAACGTTGGCCAGAACATTAGCCTGCTGCACGCGCTCCCACTCCTGTTCATTCAGAGTCTGGACCTGAGGAGAGAAGGGGGGGAGAGAGAGAAAGAGAGAAGGGGGAGAGGAAGGAAAGGTTACAGAGAAAGAGAGAGAGGGGGGGGGGGTGTGGGAGGAAGGGAGAGAGAGACGGAGGGAGGGAGAAGGAAAGGTTACAGAGAAAGAGAGAGAGAGGGGGGGGTGTGGGAGGGAGGGAGAAGGAAAGGTTACAGAGAAAGAGAGAGAGAGAGGGGGGGGGGGGGGAGGAAGGGAGAGAGAGGGAGGGAGGGAGAAGGAAAGGTTACAGAGAAAGAGAGAGAGAGGGGGGGATGTGGGAGGAAGGGAGAGAGAGAGAGAGAGAGGGGGGGGGGGGTGTGGGAGGAAGGGAGAGAGAGAGAGAAGGAAAGGTTACAGAGAAAGTTAGCCTAACCGTATCAGAGAGTCCAGGATATCTTTCAGCCATGCTCTGTAAAACACTCCACAGCAATGACTACAGACCAACACTATCGAATCAACCTCTCATTATTATGGTTGTCTTCACTCTGACTTACATGTCTCTGATGTCCAGAAAGGAAGCAGAGAGAGAGAGAGAAGGAGAGAGAGGAGGGAGAGAGAGAGAGAGAGGAGAGAGAACACAATCAGATACAGAACAAATGAGGGAAGGAGAGAGAGAGAAGAGAGAGAGAGAACACCATCAGATACAGAACAAATGAGGGAAGGAGAGAGAGAGAGAGAGAGAACACCATCAGATACAGAACAAACTAGAGGGAAGGAGAGAGAGAGAGAGAGAGAGAACACCATCAGATACAGAACAAACTAGAGGGAAGGAGAGAGAGAGAGAGAGAACACCATCAGATACAGAACAACTAGAGGGAAGGAGAGAGAGAGAGAACACCATCAGATACAGAACAAACTAGAGGGAAGGAGAGAGAGAGAGAGAGAGAGAGAGAACACCATCAGATACAGAACAAACTAGGGGAAGGAGAGAGAGAGAGAGAGAGAGAACACCATCAGATACAGAACAAACTAGAGGAAGGAGAGAGAGAGAGAGAGAGAGAGAGAACACCATCAGATACAGAACAAACTAGAGGGAAGGGAGAGAGAGAGAGAGAGAGAGAACACCATCAGATACAGAACCAAACTAGAGGGAAGGGAGAGAGAGAGAGAGAGAGAACACCATCAGATACAGAACAAACTAGAGGGAAGGAGGAGAGAGAGAGAGAGAGAACACCATCAGATACAGAAAAACTAGAGGGAAGGAGAGGGAGAGGAGAGGAGAGAGAGGATGAGAACACCATCAGATACAGAACAAACTAGAGGGAAGGAGAGAGAGAGAGAGAGAGAACCACCATCAGATACAGAACAAACTAGAGGGAAGGAGAGAGAGAGAGAGAGAGAACACCATCAGATACAGAACAAATTAGAGGGACGGAGACAGACAACAGTTTGTGGGCCGGAGATGACTTCAACACAGACAATAGATATCTGAGCTGAATGATCTAGAACATCAGTATCTAGATCCACCAGACAGACAGACACCAGCTGTCAATATTCCATTTAAACTGTCCCTCACTAGGACACACATGGCCTCAGGGGTTCACCTTGGAGGGTTCGTCCCGTAGCGCGGCGAGGCGCCCCTTCTGGGCCGCCTCAGCACCAGCGCGCTGCCGTAGTGGTCCGAGTGGCTGTCCATCATGGAGGAGGCCGACACCGGGTACCGGAAGTCTGGGGTGCTGCCTTGGTGAGACCGCCTGAGAGCACACATACATCACACACAAACGCAAGGACACATACACACAAAAAAGATCAATCACAAAGAAAAAAGGTGGACAGAGAGGCCAGAGCACTGGCCAATCATGTGTGGGCCAGAGTCCAGGGCGACCAATGAGAAAGCTGATTATTTTACCCATGGTGCAGCAGTGAGTTGCTCCTGTTCCTGCCTTGCTCGTTCTCCGCCCGCATCGTCTCAATCTGGATCAATAGCTGCTCCTGAAGGAGGGAGAGAGGGAAGGAGGGGGGAGGAGAGGGAAGGAGGGGGGAGGAAAGGGAAGGAGGGGGGAGGAAAGGGAAGGAGGGGGGAGGAAGAGGGGGAGAGGGAGGGGGAGGGAGAGAGGAGGGGGGAGGAAGAGGGGGAGAGGGAGGGAGAGAGGAGGGGGGAGGAAGAGGGGGAGAGGGGCGAGAGAGGAAAGGAAGGAGAGAGGAGGGGGTAGGAAGAGAGGGAAGCAGGGAGAGAGGAGGGGATAGGAAAAGAGGGAAGGAGGGGATAGGAAGGAGGGGATAGGGAGGGAAGGAGGTGGAGAGGGAGGGAGAGGTGAGGGGGGAGAAGAGGGGGTAGGAAGAGAGGGAGAGAGAGGGGAGAAAGACAGACATGAGGAGTGTCATTGGCAATGAGAATCCAAACACAGCGATGACAACTCTCCAGTTGTTCAGAGGAGTCAACAGTCCTTACCTTCTCATGGTGCGTTTCCTCAACCAGCTTCTTACTGTGCTCCAGATCTCTGATCAGGCCGTTCTGGTGGAGGACAGACAGCACATGGAGAATCAGCACAGCATTGTCCCAGATTGGTTCAGCTATAGATAATGACCACAGCATTGTCTCAGCTATAGATAATGACCACAGCATTGTCCCAGATTGGTTCAGCTATAGATAATGACCACAGCATTGTCTCAGCTATAGATAATGACCACAGCATTGTCCCAGATTGGTTCAGCTATAGATAATGACCACAGCATTGTCTCAGCTATAGATAATGACCGCAGCATCGTCTCAGCTATAGATAATGACCGCAGCATAGTCTCAGCTATAGATAATGACCACAGCATCGTCCCAGCAAAAGATAATGACCACAGCAGCGTCTCAGCAAAAGATAATGACCACAGCAGTGTCTCAGCAAAAGATAATGACCAAGGCAGTGTCTCAGCAAAAGATAATGACCACAGCATTGTCTCAGCTTGGTTCAGCTATAGATAATGACCACAGCACTGTCTCAGCTATAGATAATGACCACAGCACTGTCTCAGCTATAGATAATGACCACAGCATTGTCCCAGATTGGTTCAGGTACAGAGGTACAGATATAATGACATGCCATTTAGCATGTCCCACCCAACTTGTCCTCTAGGGCAGACATCCTCTCCTTGAAGCTGTAGCCTAACCCACCCACCTTGTCCTCTAGGGCAGACATCCTCTCCTTGAAGCTGTAACCTAACCCACCCACCTTGTCCTCTAGGGCAGACATCCTCTCCTTGAAGCTGTAACCTAACCCACCCACCTTGTCCTCTAGGGCAGACATCCTCTCCTTGAAGCTGTAACCTAACCCACCCACCTTGTCCTCTAGGGCAGACATCCTCTCCTTGAAGCTGTAGCCTAACCCACCCACCTTGTCCTCTAGGGCAGACATCCTCTCCTTGAAGCTGTAGCCTAACCCACCCACCTTGTCCTCTAGGGCAGACATCCTCTCCTTGAGGTGAAGCTGTAGCCTAACCCACCCACCTTGTCCTCTAGGGCAGACATCCTCTCCTTGAAGCTGTAGCCTAACCCACCCACCTTGTCCTCTAGGGCAGACATCCTCTCCTTGAGGTGAAGCTTTAGCCTAACCCACCCACCTTGTCCTCTAGGGCAGACATCCTCTCCTTGAGGTGAAGCTGTAGCCTAACCCACCCGCCTTGTCCTCTAGGGCAGACATCCTCTCCTTGAAGCTGTAACCTAACCCACCCACCTTGTCCTCTAGGGCAGACATCCTCTCCTTGAGGTGAAGCTGTAGCCTAACCCACCCACCTTGTCCTCTAGGGCAGACATCCTCTCCTTGAGGTGAAGCTGTAGCCTAACCCACCCACCCACCTTGTCCTCTAGGGCAGACATCCTCTCCTTGAGGTGAAGCTGTAGCCTAACCCACCCACCCAACTTGTCCTCTAGGGCAGACATCCTCTCCTTGAAGCTGTAGCCTAACCCACCCACCTTGTCCTCTAGGGCAGACATCCTCTCCTTGAAGCTGTAACCTAACCCACCCACCTTGTCCTCTAGGGCAGACATCCTCTCCTTGAAGCTGTAACCTAACCCACCCACCTTGTCCTCTAGGGCAGACATCCTCTCCTTGAAGCTGTAACCTAACCCACCCACCTTGTCCTCTAGGGCAGACATCCTCTCCTTGAAGCTGTAGCCTAACCCACCCACCTTGTCCTCTAGGGCAGACATCCTCTCCTTGAAGCTGTAGCCTAACCCACCCACCTTGTCCTCTAGGGCAGACATCCTCTCCTTGAGGTGAAGCTGTAGCCTAACCCACCCACCTTGTCCTCTAGGGCAGACATCCTCTCCTTGAAGCTGTAGCCTAACCCACCCACCTTGTCCTCTAGGGCAGACATCCTCTCCTTGAGGTGAAGCTTTAGCCTAACCCACCCACCTTGTCCTCTAGGGCAGACATCCTCTCCTTGAGGTGAAGCTGTAGCCTAACCCACCCGCCTTGTCCTCTAGGGCAGACATCCTCTCCTTGAAGCTGTAACCTAACCCACCCACCTTGTCCTCTAGGGCAGACATACTCTCCTTGAGGTGAAGCTGTAGCCTAACCCACCCACCTTGTCCTCTAGGGCAGACATCCTCTCCTTGAGGTGAAGCTGTAGCCTAACCCACCCACCCACCTTGTCCTCTAGGGCAGACATCCTCTCCTTGAGGTGAAGCTGTAGCCTAACCCACCCACCCACCTTGTCCTCTAGGGCAGACATCCTCTCCTTGAAGCTGTAACCTAACCCACCCACCTTGTCCTCTAGGGCAGACATCCTCTCCTTGAGGTGAAGCTGTAGCCTAACCCACCCACCTTGTCCTCTAGGGCAGACATCCTCTCCTTGAAGCTGTAGCCTAACCCACCCACCTTGTCCTCTAGGGCAGACATCCTCTCCTTGAAGATGTAACCTAACCCACCCACCTTGTCCTCTAGGGCAGACATCCTCTCCTTGAAGCTGTAGCCTAACCCACCCACCTTGTCCTCTAGGGCAGACATCCTCTCCTTGAGGTGAAGCTGTAGCCTAACCCACCCACCTTGTCCTCTAGGGCAGACATCCTCTCCTTGAAGCTGTAGCCTAACCCACCCACCTTGTCCTCTAGGGCAGACATCCTCTCCTTGAGGTGAAGCTGTAGCCTAACCCACCCACCTTGTCCTCTAGGGCAGACATCCTCTCCTTGAGGTGAAGCTGTAGCCTAACCCACCCACCTTGTCCTCTAGGGCAGACATCCTCTCCTTGAGGTGAAGCTGTAGCCTAACCCACCCACCTTGTCCTCTAGGGCAGACATCCTCTCCTTGAAGCTGTAGCCTAACCCACCCACCTTGTCCTCTAGGGCAGACATCCTCTCCTTGAGGTGAAGCTTTAGCCTAACCCACCCACCTTGTCCTCTAGGGCAGACATCCTCTCCTTGAGGTGAAGCTGTAGCCTAACCCACCCGCCTTGTCCTCTAGGGCAGACATCCTCTCCTTGAAGCTGTAACCTAACCCACCCACCTTGTCCTCTAGGGCAGACATCCTCTCCTTGAGGTGAAGCTGTAGCCTAACCCACCCACCTTGTCCTCTAGGGCAGACATCCTCTCCTTGAGGTGAAGCTGTAGCCTAACCCACCCACCCACCTTGTCCTCTAGGGCAGACATCCTCTCCTTGAGGTGAAGCTGTAGCCTAACCCACCCACCCACCTTGTCCTCTAGGGCAGACATCCTCTCCTTGAAGCTGTAACCTAACCCACCCACCTTGTCCTCTAGGGCAGACATCCTCTCCTTGAGGTGAAGCTGTAGCCTAACCCACCCACCTTGTCCTCTAGGGCAGACATCCTCTCCTTGAAGCTGTAGCCTAACCCACCCACCTTGTCCTCTAGGGCAGACATCCTCTCCTTGAAGATGTAACCTAACCCACCCACCTTGTCCTCTAGGGCAGACATCCTCTCCTTGAAGCTGTAGCCTAACCCACCCACCTTGTCCTCTAGGGCAGACATCCTCTCCTTGAGGTGAAGCTGTAGCCTAACCCACCCACCTTGTCCTCTAGGGCAGACATCCTCTCCTTGAAGCTGTAGCCTAACCCACCCACCTTGTCCTCTAGGGCAGACATCCTCTCCTTGAGGTGAAGCTGTAGCCTAACCCACCCACCTTGTCCTCTAGGGCAGACATCCTCTCCTTGAGGTGAAGCTGTAGCCTAACCCACCCACCTTGTCCTCTAGGGCAGACATCCTCTCCTTGAGGTGAAGCTGTAGCCTCTCGTTGGACTCTGACAGCAGTTTGTCCACCGTCTCCGACAGACGCCTGTTGTGCTCCTCGTTCATCTTCTCCCTCTGGCGCGCCTTCACAACACAAAACACACACGCTAAATCAGAAGAGGCAGAGCAGGAAAAACTACCGCTTCCTTTATGGCAGGAAACATTTCACAAACACACATTTTAATTTTCTTTCCATTTTCTGTTAATTCATGGATCTTTCGGTTGTATGAGGTAAAAATCTTCACTGACTTATTTGAATGAGAATGAATATATTATCTACAATGAAAGTACAATGCTAAATGAAGACGGTCCAATGACCACATCTGTAAACAATTTCTGCCCAACAACACAGACTGACAGACTGACTGCCAGCCAGACGACCTTTGACCCCATCTGTCTTACCCTGAGCAGTTCCTGGTTCTTCTCCTCCAGCTGAGCCTCCATCTGCCTCACCCTCTCCTCCACGTTGCCATGACGCTCCTCCGCCTGCGGGACAGACAGAGTCAAACACCTCATACTTGCAAAACAAAACACCAAAAAACACCTAACCTCTACCCTTTAGGAATATGTACAGATCTGAGAGGGCTGGCTAGGTGTGAGAGGACTGGAGAAGTTGAAGAGGGCTGGCTAGGTGTGAGAGGACTGGAGAAGTTGAAGAGGGCTGGCTAGGTGTGAGAGGACTGGAGAAGTTGAAGAGGGCTGGCTAGGTGTGAGAGGACTGGAGAAGTTGAAGAGGGCTGGCTAGGTGTGAGAGGACTGGAGAAGTTGAAGAGGGCTGGCTAGGTGTGAGAGGACTGGAGAAGTTGAAGAGGGCTGGCTAGGTGTGAGAGGACTGGAGAAGTTGAAGAGGGCTGGCTAGGTGTGAGAGGACTGGAGAAGTTGAAGAGGGCTGGCTAGGTGTGAGAGGACTGGAGAAGTTGAAGAGGGCTGGCTAGGTGTGAGAGGACTGGAGAAGTTGAAGAGGGCTGGCTAGGTGTGAGAGGACTGGAGAAGTTGAAGAGGGCTGGCTAGGTGTGAGAGGACTGGAGAAGTTGAAGAGGGCTGGCTAGGTGTGAGAGGACTGGAGAAGTTGAAGAGGGCTGGCTAGGTGTGAGAGGACTGGAGAAGTTGAAGAGGGCTGGCTAGGTGTGAGAGGACTGGAGAAGTTGAAGAGGGCTGGCTAGGTGTGAGAGGACTGGAGAAGTTGAAGAGGGCTGGCTAGGTGTGAGAGGACTGGAGAAGTTGAAGAGGGCTGGCTAGGTGTGAGAGGACTGGAGAAGTTGAAGAGGGCTGGCTAGGTGTGAGAGGACTGGAGAAGTTGAAGAGGGCTGGCTAGGTGTGAGAGGACTGGAGAAGTTGAAGAGGGCTGGCTAGGTGTGAGAGGACTGGAGAAGTTGAAGAGGGCTGGCTAGGTGTGAGAGGACTGGAGAAGTTGAAGAGGGCTGGCTAGGTGTGTAGCTTCTTTCAGATCAATACAAATGATCCTGGAGAAGGATGGAACTGAAAAGGCCCAGTCAGAGGCTTAGTACCATATAGGTTCATGTTAGGGTTATGGGGGGGGGTTGAGGTGCCCATCTACCCACAAACACCAGCACCAAGAACCAGACACCAACCAACTACAGCCAGCCAGTAGCAGCCATGCACCAGCAGAGACAGGGGACAGGGACACAGAGCAGTACAGCCAGCCAGTAGCAGCCATGCACCAGCAGAGACAGGGGACAGGGACACAGAGCAGTACAGCCAGCCAGTAGCAGCCATGCACCAGCAGAGACAGGGGACAGGGACACAGAGCAGTACAGCCAGCCAGTAGCAGCCATGCACCAGCAGAGACAGGGGACAGGGACACAGAGCAGTACAGCCAGCCAGTAGCAGCCATGCACCAGCAGAGACAGGGGACAGGGACACAGAGCAGTACAGCCAGCCAGTAGCAGCCATGCACCAGCAGAGACAGGGGACAGGGACACAGAGCAGTACAGCCAGCCAGTAGCAGCCATGCACCAGCAGAGACAGGGGACAGGGACACAGGGCAGTACAGCCAAGCCCCATAAATTAAGTAGCACTTCCTGTTTTTGTTAGATCATAATTTTTAGAGGATGGGGGAGGGGAGTTGTGCACAGAAATAGACTTTAAACATAGATCAGCAGTACCAAGCTAAGCAGGCAGAGTTAGACCTCTGGGTGGGGGTAAGAGATGGGGCTGGGGTGTGAGGGAGGGTATAGGGGGAGGTTTAGGGGTGATTGTAGCCAGTCTACCTTCCTCTGTGTCTTGGCGTCCTTAGAGCCCGAGGCGTCAGGCTAGGGCGGGGGTTGGGGAGGAGGGGGAGGTAAAGGTTGAGGACAGACCAAACGAGGAACAGAGAGGAGAAGACGACAGTGTGAGAGATGAGAGCAAGAGAGAGAGCAGGAGGTACTTTAGGACAAGAGGGAATAGAGTTTTAGTGCAGCTAAAGACCGCGGACCGGCCGACAGGACTAAAGACCGCGGACCGGCCGACAGGACTAAAGACCGCGGACCGGCCGACAGGACTAAAGACCGCGGACAGACCGCGGACCGGCCGACAGGACTAAAGACCGCGGACCGGCCGACAGGACTAAAGACCGCGGACCGGCCGACAGGACTAAAGACCGCGGACCGGCCGACAGGACTAAAGACCGCGGACCGGCCGACAGGACTAAAGACCGCGGACCGGCCGACAGGACTAAAGACCGCGGACCGGCCGACAGGACTAAACACCGCGGACCGGCCGACAGGACTAAAGACCGCGGACCGGCCGACAGGACTAAAGACCGCGGACCGGCCGACAGGACTAAAGACCGCGGACCGGCCGACAGGACTAAACACCGCGGACCGGCCGACAGGACTAAAGACCGCGGACCGGCCGACAGGACGGACAGACAGGACTTCAGCAGAGATTACTACAGGACTTAATGACAATAACAAGAGACTAGAGGATGATATGTGGGAGGTAGCTAGAGGGCTGGGTGGTTGGGTGGAGGTAGCTAGAGGGCTGGGTGGTTGGGTGGAGGTAGCTAGAGGGCTGGGTGGTTGGGTGGAGGTAGCTAGAGGGCTGGGTGGAGGTAGCTAGAGGGCTGGGTGGTTGGGTGGAGGTAGCTAGAGGGCTGGGTGGTTGGGTGGAGGTAGCTAGAGGGCTGGGTGGTTGGGTGGAGGTAGCTAGAGGGCTGGGTGGTTGGGTGGAGGTAGCTAGAGGGCTGGGTGGTTGGGTGGAGGTAGCTAGAGGGCTGGGTGGTTGGGTGGAGGTAGCTGGGTGGAGGTAGCTAGAGGGCTGGTTGGGTGGTTGGAGGTAGCTAGAGAGCTGGGCGGTTGGGTGGAGGTGGTTGGGTGGAGGTGGCTGGGTGGAGGTGGCTGGGCGGTTAGGTGGAGGTGGCTGGGTGGAGGTGGCTGGGTGGAGGTGGCTGGGCGGTTAGGTGGAGGTGGCTGGGTGGAGGTAGCTGGGCGGTTAGGTGGAGGTAGCTGGGAGGTGTGGCAGTGACAGGTTCTACACTGAACTCTCTGCCTCTTAAAGAGTTAAAAGGAAGAGAGGAAAGAGACATGTTTTTTGGTATCCTTCCCCAGATCTGTGCCTCGACACAATCCTGTCTCGGAGCTCTACGGTCAATTCCTTTCACCTCAATTCTTGGTTTTTGCTCTGACATGTCTTGTCAAATGTGGGACCTTAAATAGACAGGTGTGTGCCTTTCCAAATCATGTCCAATCAATTGAATTTACCACAGGTGAACTCCAATCAAGTTGTAGAAACATCTCCAGGATGATCAATGGAAACAGGATGCAGCAGAGCTCAATCACGAGTCTCATAGCAAAGGGTCTGAATACTTATGTAAATACGTTATTTCAGTTTTTTTATATATACATTTGCAAAAATGGCAAAAAAAAAACGAATATATATTATATATATATTTAAATCTATTTTAGAATAAAGCTGTAATGTAATAAAATGTGGAAAAGGTCAAGGGGTCTGAATACTTTCCCGAATGCTCTGTATATAGTCTCCCCATTTGAACATATTTAATTTCTCTTCAATAAATATTTTCACAAATTCCCTTCTAGTGTACTAAAGTCATCCAAAAGGTTAGTATTTGGTCCCATATTCCTAGCACGCAATGACTACATCCAGCTGGTGACTACAAACTTGTTGGATGCATTTTAAGTTTGTTTAAGGTGGTGTTTCAGATGATGTTTTTTTGCCCCAATAAGAAACTGAATTGTGAACTACGTGTTGTGTCACTCTTATTGTAAATAGGAACCAGAATATGTTACTAAATATTTCTATATTTAGAAACGTGGATGCTACCCACGTGGATGGATAATCATGAATGAATCCTGAATAATGATGTGGGAAAGTTAGAGGAACGAAGCACGTACACACACATGAACACACACGGGGGGGGGGGGGGATGGAGAGGAGTCTCTCTCAGGAGGCATGATGTTTGACGGTGTGGGGGCGGGACTGACCTTGGTGAGGGCCGCCACCCTCTGGGCTAGCTCCGCCTCCACCTCGGGCAGAGTCTCCGCCTTCCTGATGGTCTGCTGCAGCTTCTGCTCAGCCAGCTCTAAACGCTCCTGCAGCTGCCTGTTCCTCTCCTCAGTCTGTAGACCGAACACAATAATCAATCATATTAATCAATACATTACAACGGTTCCTCTCCTCAGTCTGTAGATCGAACACATTAGACAGTGTTTAGGTACCGTCTTGTTGGCCTGGGGGATGACTTGATAAACTCCAATCTGGATGTAATCTCCCTGCTATAACAAGGCTAGCTATTTTCTCTGTTAGCCGTCTCCCTCCCTCCTCTCCCCTCCAGCAGCGTGCTGGCCCAGTTCTGGCAGCATGGAGGCCCAGAATAAAAGAGAAACCCCCAATAGAGATTAGAAAAAGAGAGAAGAGATCGAGGCAAGAAAGAAAACAGAAGGGAGGGGAAGAGGACATACAAGAGAAGAGCAGGCAAACCAGAGAGAAAACAGAGAGAGAAGTGAATGTGTCTGAGGCGTCTGATTCAGTGCCTGCTGCGTTGGGCAGTCTGTGAATGCACGAGAAGGGGTCCAGGACCCCGCAGGCTCATCCTGCTGTCGGAAAGAGCCGACAATCACACTAACCCCCCAAATACACACACACACACACACAATTGAAAAACCCCTGTGGGAAAACTCAACTGAGGCTTCCTTACTGGTGGGCTGTAGACCTGAGATACTGTAGGCTTCCTTACTGGTGGGCTAGTATAGTCTCTCTGTGTGTGTGTGTGTACTGACCTGTCGGAACAGGGACTCCTTGTTGGCCACTTCGTTCTCCAGCTTGTCGTTGAGGTCGTGTACGGAGGTGGCCTCTCGCTGCGCTGCCAAGTACCTCTTCTCCAGGGTGACGATACGCTCCTCTATGTCCTCCTTCTGGGCCATAGACTAGACGGGGCACAGAGAGAGACGGATACGTTTAGCACACACACATGTGATTTTCTGGATTTTGTTTTCTCATTTTGTCTGTCATAGTTGAAGTGTACCTATGATGAAAATTACAGGTCTCTCTCATATTTTTAGTGGGAGAACTTGCACAATTGGTGGCAAGACTAAATACTTTTTTGCCCCACTGTACCTCTCGTATGTCTCTCTGCAGGCGTGTTAGTAACGGTAACATCCAGTACGTACCTCTCGTATGTCTCTCTGCAGGCGTGTGTTCACGTCTTCACTCTTGATGAGGTCCTTGCGTGCCGTGTCCAGGTCTTCCTCCAGCTCGCTGATGCGTCCCGTCATGGCCGCCATGCGCTCCATCATCTGCCCCAGGTCTGACGTCTGTCTCGCCACCAACTCCTGCAGCTCCCCCACCTTCCCCTGGTCCTCCTCCTGGCTCAGAGAGCCATCTGACGACCGCTAGGGACAAGACAGGGTTTAGGTTTCTTAAATATAGACAGAAACAACTAGGACATGACCTATAACCCCTGCCCCTTCCCCTCCTGGCTCAGAGAGCCATCTGACGACCACTAGGGACAAGACAGGTTTTAGGTTCCTTAAATATAGACAGAAACAACTAGGACATGACCTATAACCCCTGACCCTTCCCCTGGTTCTCCTCCTAGCTCAGAGAGCCATCTGATGACCACTAGGGACAAAACAGGGTTTAGGTTCCTTAAATATAGACAGAAACAACTAGGACATGACCTATAACCCCTGACCCTTCCCCTGGTCCTCCTCCTGGCTCAGAGAGCCATCTGACGACCACTAGGGACTAGTTGGGAGAGGAGGACAGTAGATATTAAATGCTGCAGGACGTGGCCTTGGAGGCTTGTGGTTGTTCCATCTTCCGTATGTAAATGCACTGACTAAGTCTCTCTGGATAAAAGGGTTTCCTACCTTGCCGTTTGTGCTTGGAGTGTTCTCAGAGTTGTGGTTGAGCCCTTCCATTCCGTCGCCTAGCGACCTCTTCTGGATGTTCTGCTCTCTCAGGTAAGACATCTAGGAGAAGATAGCACTTTATTAAATACCCCAAAATTGGGGACATTTGATTGGACCAGCCAATACATAGAAGACCAATAAATACCCAATAAAAAACAAAACAGAACCCAGACACTAACAGCAGCACATCATTAATGATTAGAAAAAACTAAAGGTTCATGTTAAAAAGACGACTAACACGGAACGCAAACCGGCAGATCGCGTGCGCCATCGTGCATCAATGTATTTTGTCCCCCTACACCAAAGAAAATCATGACACGCAGGTTAAAATATCAAAACAAACTCTGAACCAATTACATTAATTTGGGGACAGGTCGAAAAGCATTTAACATTTATGGCAATTTAGCATGCACTTGCTAGCTAATTTGTCCTATTTAGCTAGCTTGCTGTTGCTAGTTAATTTGTCTTGGGAACAAATATTGAGTTGTTATTTTACCTGAAATGCACAAGGTCCTCTACTCCGACAATTAATCCACACATAAAACGGTCAACCAAATCGATTCTAGTCATCTCTCCTCCTACCAGGCCTTTTCTTCTCTGGACTTTATATTGCGATTGGCATCTTTCATAAATTAGGTGCATTACCGCCACTGACCTCGTTCGTCTTTTAGTCACCCTCGTGGGTATAACCAATGAGGAGATGGCATGTGGGTACCTGCTTCTATAAACCAATGAGGAGACGGGAGAGGCAGGACTTGCAGCACGATCTGCGTCACAAATAGAACTGACTTCTATTATACCCCTTGGCAACGCAGATGCTCATTGGCGCACGCGAGCAGTGTGGGTCCAATAATTGAATCATATAGATTTCTACATTTATTTTGTAACACTCGCGCACGTGACGCGAGCGGTGTAGTCTGGGTATAAGGGACTCCACAGTGTGATCAGAGTACTGTTAAAAAGCCCCCTAAGGGACTCCACAGTCGGATCAGAGCACTGTTAAAAAGCCCCCTAAGGGACTCCACAGTCTGATCAGAGCACTGTTAAAAAGCCCCCTAAGGGACTCCACAGTCGGATCGGAGGACTGCTCAAAGTTAGCAGGCTAACTCATTCATTGATCCCACTTTGTCAAATCCCCAAATACAGATGACCCTCTCTGACATTAAAGGTAAAAACACACACACACACACACACACACACACACACACACACACACACACACACACTCTATTGCTTTAGAGGCAAGAGAAGATTCCTACTGAAACGTACAGCTGAACTGTGGGGGGTATCACAGGAGGATGGTGGTGGCACCTTACTTGGGGAGGACAGGCTCGTGGTAATGGCTGGAGTGGAATCAGTGGAATGGTGTCAAATACATCAAACACATGGTTTCCATGGTTTCCTTGACTTTGATGCCATTCCATTCGCTCCGCTACAGACATTATTATGAGCCGTCCTCCCCTCAACAGCCTCCCCTGGTGTGTGTGTGTACTTGTGTGTGTTGTCTGGCCACCATTTTAAAAACAGTGAGTGAACTCATGAGACTGAAGCACCAGGGAAGAGTCCAGCTTGGGCCGTGAGCCTGACCACAACTATTCTAGTGCTGCCGGCCCCCGGTCAGGAACCAACCACACAAACGCATATATCCCTCCACTGCCAGGCAGACACGCTCGCCCCATCTTTCACAGGTCAGACGGTAGAGCTTGCAACTCCAGGATAGTGGGTTTGATTCCCGGGACCAGCAGCACGTAAAACATATTCAGTCCCTTTGGATAATAGTGTCTGTTAAATGCCCAACTCGCACACATTCATGCAGGCTGACACACACAAGGAGAAGTGTGTGTGTGTGTGTGTGTGTGTGTGTGTGTGTTTACTGCTAGGCTAATTCCCTACTCTCTGAGACGAAGGGAATCAAAGGAGAGATGTAGAGGACAGGAGAGAAATCTAGTCCACTTTCCCATGATCCTCGAGCCCTTTTGTCCATTTTAATCCCATTCACGACTCATCTCCCCTGAGAGCGCTGTGCATTCTGTGTGTGTATACGTCCATTCCTGGAGTCCCAGTATCGGGCTCTCAGTTAATAAGTCTCATATCAATGTGTGACTCATGTCCCTACAACACCTGTATCTGTGTACAGTGGAACATTACAGATACTGTGTAATCACTAGACAACATCACAGATACTGTGTAATCTGTAGACAACATCACAGATACTGTGTAATCACTAAACATTACACATACTGTGTAATCTGTAGACAACATTACAGATACTGTGTAATCACTAGACAACATCACAGATACTGTGTAATCACTAGACAACATCACAGATACTGTGTAATCACTAGACAACATCACAGATACTGTGTAATCACTAGACAACATCACAGATACTGTGTAATCACTAGACAACATCACAGATACTGTGTAATCACTAAACATTACACATACTGTGTAATCTGTAGACAACATTACAGATACTGTGTAATCACTAGACAACATCACAGATACTGTGTAATCACTAGACAACATCACAGATACTGTGTAATCACTAGACAACATCACAGATACTGTGTAATCACTAGACAACATTACAGATACTGTGTAATCACTAGACAACATTACAGATACTGTGTAATCACTAGACAACATCACAGATACTGTGTAATCACTAGACAACATCACAGATACTGTGTAATCTGTAGACAACATCACAGATACTGTGTAATCACTAGACAACATCACAGATACTGTGTAATCACTAGACAACATCACAGATACTGTGTAATCACTAGACAACATCCCAGATACTGTGTAATCACTAGACAACATCACAGATACTGTGTAATCACTAGACAGTATAACATTACAGATGGGAATGATGAAATAAGGTCCATAGTCATTCAAGATGGATTGTTTTTTTATTCCCCCAGGAAAACGAGTAAGGACTGTTGTCATGGATACGATTTGCTGATTGTCGGGCGAGAGTGAGTCGCCATTGGCAAGTTGACTGGGAACATGGTTGAATCCCTCCACGAGGCAAACAAACAGGCAAAATGTCAGTACAGAGACAAAGTGGCATCGCAATTCAACGGATGAGACATGAGATGGATGTGTCAGGGTCGACAGACAATCAACTGAATACAAAGGGAAGACCAGCCACGTCGCAGAGACACCGATGTCTCGCTCCCCAGAAAAGACAAACAGCTTCTTCACCCGCTTTGAGGATAACACAGTGCCACCATCGCGGCCCTCTGAGGATAACACAGTGTCACCAACGGGGCCCACTTTGAGGATAACACAGTGCCACCATCGCGGCCCGCTTTGAGGATAACACAGTGCCACCATCGCGGCCCGCTTTGAGGATAACACAGTGCCACCAACGAGGCCCGCTTTGAGGATAACACAGTGCCACCAACGAGGCCTGCTTTGAGGATAACACAGTGCCACCAACAGGGCCCGCTTTGAGGATAACAGTGCCACCAACAGGGCCCGCTTTGAGGATAACACAGTGCCACCAACAGGGCCCGCTTTGAGGATAACACAGTGCCACCAACAGGGCCCGCTTTGAGGATAACACAGTGTCACCTACGGGGCCCACTTTGAGGATAACACAGTGCCACCAACGAGGCCTGCTTTGAGGATAACACAGTGCCACCAACAGGGCCCGCTTTGAGGATAACACAGTGCCACCAACGCAGCCCGCTTTGAGGATAACACAGTGCCACCAACGGGGCCCTCTTTGAGGATAACACAGTGCCACCAACGGGGCCCACTTTGAGGATAACACAGTGCCACCAACAGGGCCCGCTTTGAGGATAACACAGTGCCACCAACGCAGCCCGCTTTGAGGATAACACAGTGCCACCAACGGGGCCCTCTGAGGATAACACAGTGCCACCAACGCAGCCCGCTTTGAGGATAACACAGTGCCACCAACGAGGCCCTCTTTGAGGATAACACAGTGCCACCAACGAAGCCCGCTTTGAGGATAACACAGTGCCACCAACGAAGCCCGCTTTGAGGATAACACAGTGCCACCAACGCAGCCCACTTCCAAGGAATGTAGGGGCTTGTTCTCAGTGGCCGAAGTGAGTAAGACATTTAAGCTTGTTAGCCCTCGCAAGGCTGCCGGCCCCCCTAGCCGCGACCTCAGAGAATGCGCAGACCAGCTGGCTGGAGTGTTTACGGACATATTAAATCTCTCCCATTCCCAGTCTGCTGTCCCCACTTACTTCAAGATGTCCACAATTGTTCCTGTACCCCAAGAAAGCAAAAGGTAACTGAACTAAGGCTTGGGGCTAGTTAAGGATCACATCACCTCTACCTTACCAGACACACTAGATCCTCTTCAATTTGCATACCGCCCCAATAGATCCACAGACTATGCAATCGCCATCGCACTGCACACTGCCCTATCCTATCTGGACAAGAGGAATACTTATGTAAGAATGCTGTTCATAGACTATAGCTCAGCCTTCAATACCATAGTACCCTCCAAGCTCATCACTAAGCTCAGGGTCCTGGGACTGAACCCCTCCCTGTGCAACTGGGTCCTGGACTTCCTGACGGGTCGCCCTTAGGTGGTGAAGATAGGAAACAACACCTCTTCGCTGAACCTCAACACTGGGGCCCCACAAGGGTGCATGCTCAGCCCCCCTCCTGTACTCCCAGAACTGCGTGGCCAAGCATCCCTCCAACTCAATCCTCAAGTTTGCAGACGACACAATAGTAGTAAGCTTGATTACCAACAACGATGAGACAGCTGACAGGGAGGAGGTCAGGGCTCGGAGTGTGGTACCAGGTAACCTCTCCCTCAACAAAACTAAGGAGCTGATTGTGGACTTCAGGAAACAGCATAGGGAGCACGCCCCTATCCACATCTTCGGGACCGCAGTGGAGAAGTTGAAAAGCGTCAAGTTCCTCGGACTTCGTCACTGACATCCTGAAATGGTCCACCCACACAGACAGTGTGGTGAAGAACGCGCAACAGCGCCTCTTCAACCTCAGGAGGCTGAAGACATTTGTCTTGACACCTAAAACCCTCACAAAAACTTTTACAGATGCACAATTAAGAGCACCCTGTCGGGCTGTATCACCGCCCGCTACCGCAGGGCTCTCAAGAGGGTGGAGGCCAACAGACCGTTAAATAGCCATCACTAGCCGGCTACCACTCGGTTACTCAACACTGCACCTTAGAGGCTGCTGCCCAATATTCATAGACATGGAATCACTGGTCACGTTAATAATGTTTACATACTGCTTTACCCATTTCATAGGAATATATTGTATTGTATACTAACCACAGGGTTACCACAGGGTTACTAGAGGGTTACGACAGGGTTACCACAGGGTCACCACAGGGTTACTAGAGGGTCACCACAGGGTTACTATAGGGTCACTACAGGGTTACTAGAGGGTTACTAGAGGGTTACCACAGGGTTACTAGAGGGTTACCGCGGGGTCACTATAGGATGGTCCGATGAGGCTTACCTCTTTGTGTTGTGATGTGAGCTGTTCTTCCAGTTGGCTGCATCTTTCTAAAGCCACACGCAGTCTCTCCCTGACCTGGAAAACAGACAATTATTAGTCTCCATCATTTTACACACTTGCCATTACATCTCTACAAAAGAAGAGATTAGCAGGCAGACGATCTCCTCCCCCCTACCAACCTTCTCGTCCAGGGCTTTGTGGTGTTCGAACAGGGACTTGAGTGCCTTGAGGACCTCTACCTCGCTGGAGACCCCGGCAGGAGACTGGGCCTGCCTCTTCACCACCGTCATCCTCAGACTGCGTTCATGACGAGACACCAGACACTCCAGATGCTCCAGGAGAAGCTACGGTCATCACAGAATACACATCAGATGTTACTCATCATGTTACACACACACACACACACACGTTCCAGGAGAAGCTACGGTCATCACAGAATACACATCAGATGTTACTCATCATGTTACACACACACACACACACACGTTCCAGGAGAAGCTACGGTCATCACAGAACACACATCAGATGTTACTCATCATGTTACACACACACACACACACACACACACGTTCCAGGAGAAGCTACGGTCATCACAGAACACACATCAGATGTTACTCATCATGTTACACACACACACACACACGTTCCAGGAGAAGCTAGTGTCATCACAGAACACACATCAGATGTTACTCATCATGTTACACACACACACACACACACGTTCCAGGAGAAGCTAGTGTCATCACAGAACACACATCAGATGTTACTCATCATGTTACACACACACACGTTCCAGGAGATGCTACGGTCATCACAGAACACACATCAGATGTTACTCATCATGTTACACACACACACGCGTTCCAGGAGAAGCTATGGTCATCACAGAATACACATCAGATGTTACTCATCATGTTACACACACACACACACACACACACACACACACACACACAGGATTGGGAAATAGTACAGACATGTTTACACACGAGTGTGTGTTGTGCTCAATCCCATGTGGTTGAGCAGCTCAGGGGGGTCCCATCACAGCTGCAGGCTGACAAAGCCCAGACTCATCCCTTAATCTCCCCTTCCCCCTTCATATCCCCCCCCTCTACCCCCTTCCTCCCATATTCTACCCTCCATCCTCCCTCTCCCCTTCCTCCCATATTCTACCCTCCTTCCTCCATATTCTACCCTCCATCCTCCCTCTCCCCTTCCTCCCAAATTCTACCCTCCATCCTCCCACTCCCCTTCCTCCCATATTCTACCCTCCATCCTCCCTCTCCCCTTCCTCCCATATTCTACCCTCCATCCTCCCATATTCTACCCTCCTTCCCCTCATATTCTACCCTCCTTCCTCCCATATTCTACCCTCCTTCCTCCCATATTCTACCCTCCTTCCTCCCACTCCCCTTCCTCCCATATTCTACCCTCCATCCTCCCTCTCCCCTTCCTCCCATATTCTACCCTCCATCCTCCCATAATCTACCCTCCATCCCCTCTCCTCCTCCTCCCCCCACCTTCCCTCCCCCTCTTTCAATTCCTCCTCCCTCCCCTCTCTAATTCCTCCCCCTCCCTCCTCTCCCCAGTCAGTGTCCATCGTTCCTAATTAGACTGACCCAGACTCTGCTCATTGCAACTGGACTGGCAGGTGGATTAACCAGTTAGAGCCGCACATCTGCCACTAGGCCTGAGCAGAGAAGTGACAGACAGGGGAATTATCCTATGGCTGTCTGTGCTGTGACCTGGGAGGGCGGGTGCTCTGTCAACCACTCATTAGGGGTGACCTAATCCTCAGAACAAAGATCAAGCCCTCTCTTAAAAACACTCGTAAATACACACACACACACACTACTAAAACAAACACAACGAATACTCACAGGTCAAACCAGTGGGAGTCTGACACTGTTAATGGACTATGCTAGGGACTGGAAGGGGACTGTGTGTGTGTGAGACTGACCCGCGTGTTGTTCCTCTCAGCCTTGAGCTCAGCGATCTCCTCCTCCCTCTCCATCAAATGCTCTCGACACACATTCACCTCCTTGGTCAGCGCAGCAAACTCCTGTTAAACAACAACAACACATTAACACAACATTAGAGACAGCAAACTCCTGGACAACAACAACACATTAACACAACGTTAGAGACAGCAAACTCCTGGACAACACCACATTAACACAACGTTAGAGACAGCAAACTCCTGGACAACAACAACACATTAACACAACGTTAGAGACAGCAAACTCCTGGACAACAACACATTAACACAACGTTAGAGACAGCAAACTCCTGGACAACAACACATTATCACAACGTTAGAGAGACAACAAACTCCTGGACAACAACACATTATCACAATGTTAGAGAGACAGCAACACACTTCCTGACAGTGAACAGGTTGGGCAACTACACACACTTCCTGACAGTCAACAGGTTGGGCAACTACACACTTCCTGACAGTCAACAGGTAGGGCAACTACACAATTTCTGACAGTCAACAGGTAGGGCAACTACACAATTTCTGACAGTCAACAGGTAGGGCAACTACACAATTTCTGACAGTCAACAGGTTGGGCAACTACACACTTCCTGACAGTCAACAGGTAGGGTAACTACACACTTCCTGACAGTCAACAGGTAGGGTAACTACACACTTCCTGACAGTCAACAGGTAGGGTAACTACACACTTCCTGACAGTCAACAGGTTGGGCAACTACACACTTCCTGACAGTCAACAGGTTGGGCAACTACACACTTCCTGACAGTCAACAGGTTGGGCAACTACACACTTCCTGACAGTAACTTTTTAAGGTGCAAAGAAAAAAATTAAGCTGTATGTTCATGTGAGAATTTAATAAAAAATACGATTGAAGTATTACCACTGTTTCACGAATCTGACTGAAAAATACAACTGGGGTTTCAGAGTACGTTCCGTCACTAAGATTATAATATATCTATTCAGAGAGGTTGAGTTCTCCATCTCTCAGAGGACCAGGTGGACACAACCACAGTAAGAGCAGCACACACTGACTACAACTATCAGTAGAGGAGAGATGAGATGGAGAGGACAGTAGAGGAGAGATGGAGAGGGGACAGTAGAGGAGAGATGAGGGTGAGAGGACAGGAGAGGGGACAGGAGAGGAGAGAGAGGACAGGGGAGAGGACAGGAGAGGAGAGAGAGGACAAGAGAGGAGACACTTTTCCTTTGCCTTCATATTCCAAAGTCTCCCTCCACTCTTCCGTCATCCCATTCAATCAACAGTCACCATGCATTAAGACTACATGCAGTTTACCAACTAGAGACTCTTGCCCTATACCACCCACCCACCCACCCACAGCCCTTAACAGATTCCGTGATGGTTGTGCCTACAGAATGAACCATCCTGATGTTTGGTTCCCTGAGTCTCCAGGCCTTCTTTGCGGACACACTCACGTAAACACACACACACACACACACACACACGGCCTGAGGAAGCTGTCTTCTTTCCCTCTCTTATATATTGATCTACTTCTATTGGAGACTGGCACCGATTCCACACGAGAGACCATGGGAGGTTTTGATTGGCCTGACCATGCATAAGTGCCCGTCCTTTAGCCAGTGAGGGAGGAGAAGGAGGCGGGGAAAGGGGTCATTATGTGGGGAATTGGAATGTTGGATTCCTGAATTCCAGAGCAGAGTTTGATGTACAACCAGCCGCCAGAGAGAGAGAGTCTGATGTACAACCAGCCGCCAGAGAGAGAGAGAGAGAGAGAGAGTCTGATGTACAACCAGCCGAGAGAGAGAGTCTGATGTACAACCAGCCGAGAAAGACCCTGTCTGGCTACTTCAGTACAGCCTGCCCTGCATACTCTCTCCTTTCCTTCCATTTACCCACGCTCTCCTTCTTGTTCTCCCTTTATCTCTCGGTCTCTTCTCATCACTGTCTGTCTGAAATCTGTCTTGCCTACTACTAACCAAAAAGCCACACTGTGTACTAACCACACAACATACTATTTAGTAGAAATGTATGCAGCCGTTCACTAATCGTACAACATACTATTTAGTACATAGTGTTTAGCAGAAAAGTATTCAGTAAGCAACAAATAGCAACATATTAGGCTCTCCCATACTGACAATCAGTGTTGGGGTTAGTTACCTGGAAACTAATATATTACATATTACTAGGTACATTTAACAAAAGTAACCTGTTACTTTATAATATTACTTTGCATGTCGAAGGGAGTCTGCGTTATTGTTATGAAAAAAAAATCTAAACCTTTTGGACTGTCGGAGGGAGTCGCGCGCTCTACCAAAGATAGGCTGGTTACTAACTCAGGTCTGATCACTGGTTCCTCCTTCCATCTGATAGGCTGGTTACTAACTCAGGTCTGACCACTGGTTCCTCCTTCCATCTGATAGGCTGGTTACTAACTCAGGTCTGATCACTGGTTCCTCCTTCCATCTGATAGGCTGGTTACTAACTCAGGTCTGACCACTGGTTCCTCCTTCCATCTGATAGGCTGGTTACTAACTCAGGTCTGACCACTGGTTCCTCCTTCCATCTGATAGGCTGGTTACTAACTCAGGTCTGACCACTGGTTCCTCCTTACATCTGATAGGCTGGTTACTAACTCAGGTCTGACCACTGGTTCCTCCTTCCATCTGATAGGCTGGTTACTAACTCAGGTCTGATCACTGGTTCCTCCTTCCATCTGATAGGCTGGTTACTAACTCAGGTCTGACCACTGGTTCCTCCTTCCATCTGATAGGCTGGTTACTAACTCAGGTCTGATCACTGGTTCCTCCTTCCATCTGATAGGCTGGTTACTAACTCAGGTCTGACCACTGGTTCCTCCTTCCATCTGATAGGCTGGTTACTAACTCAGGTCTGACCACTGGTTCCTCCTTACATCTGATAGGCTGGTTACTAACTCAGGTCTGATCACTGGTTCCTCCTTCCATCTGATAGGCTGGTTACTAACTCAGGTCTGATCACTGGTTCCTCCTTCCATCTGATAGGCTGGTTACTAACTCAGGTCTGACCACTGGTTCCTCCTTCCATCTGATAGGCTGGTTACTAACTCAGGTCTGATCACTGGTTCCTCCTTCCATCTGATAGGCTGGTTACTAACTCAGGTCTGATCACTGGTTCCTCCTCCCATCTGATAGGCTGGTTACTAACTCAGGTCTGACCACTGGTTCCTCCTTCCATCTGATAGGCTGGTTACTAACTCAGGTCTGATCACTAGTTCTTCCATTCATCTGTGGCGCTGCTTTCCTGTGCTAGTCTAGTGTGCTGCACTGTCATCTGGGCTGCTGAATTATCCATATATACTGGAAGAATACATCTGTACAGGTTAGCTTGCTTTTCATACAAAATCTCTCTCTCACATCGCCAGTTCTGGTTAAATGAGGAAACAAGTTGAGATCGGATCATGAAAACGCTCGCCCGGTGGGGTTATGATTCTAAAAAAAATAACACACTTTACTTCACAAAGTAACTATTACAGTATTACCAAGTGTTGAAAAGTAATACATGATATTACTAGTTACTCGTAAAAGTAATCAGATTACATTTCATTACTTTTGTTGCGCCCCGTCGCTGCATCATCAAATGTTGCCTTGTTTCATTTTTATCCAGCCCCGCCCCCTTCTCGAATAATTATGCTAATTGTCAGTTGTCGTCAAACACGCGGGCTCGAAACAAGATTCCCTTCATCAATAGCATTTTATTTGACCTTTATTTAACTAGGGAAGTCAGTTAAGAACAAAATCTTATTTTCAATGACGGCCTAGACCGGCCAAACCCAGATGACGTTGGGGCAATTGTGCGCCGCCCTATGGGACTCCCAATCACGGCTGGTTGCGAAACAGCCTTGATTCGACAGATTTGTACCTAGTCAGCTCGGGGATTTGAACTTGCAACCTTCCGGTTACTAGTCCAACGCTCTAACCACTAGGCTACCCTGCCGCCCCTCCACTCTAACCACTAGGCTACCCTGCCACCCCTCCACTCTAACCACTAGGCTACCCTGCCTCCCCTCCACTCTAACCACTAGTCTACCCTGCCACCCCTCCACTCTAACCACTAGTCTACCCTGCCCCTCCTCCACTCTAACCACTAGTCTACCCTGCCACCCCAGCGTGCGGCGAATCAAACTAGATGAAAAGCCAAATTGAGTATGAAATCCTGGCACTTAAAAAAAAAAACACTACATTTTCAAAATGTCACAAACTATGAAAATAAATCTGCAACCTCTGTGTCGCTTTCTTTTTCACCTCTGTGGTGCCCCTGTGTGTCTCTCTCCTCTTTGTACTAAAGACATGTGACCAAACCAGACACCAAGGGCAGCTTTTCTCTTTTCTACATCACCAAAGGCAAAAAAGGCTTCGGTCAGACATGCTTTAATGTTTAGCACACAAGTCTATCTAGGCTAAGGGCCCCGTGGTAACGGCCTAATGTGGGCTCAACTGATAAGCAGCGCGTCTGTCTGTCCACTGTCCATCCATCAGTGCAGCACTAAGAGGCCTGAGAGCAGAGTGGGACAAAAGCACAGCTGAATGCTCTCCTTTTCATTTCTGACCTAGCGCTTCGGGGGGGGGGGGGGGGAAGAGAGAAATACCACTGAAGATCATTTATCTTACGCCTGTCAGCACGGCTTCCTAGAATATATGTTGAGTGTGATGTGTGTGGGCGTCTGAGTGCACCGAGTGTCTCCGTGTGCTTGGTGTCTCCGTGTGCTTGGTGTCCCCGTGTGCCTGCATATCCTAACTGCCCCTGAGACACCCTCGGAGACTGGGGTCACAGCCAGGGTCAACCATTATCAGCCATTATCAACACAGACCCCTGGAGCAACTAGGATTAAGTGCCTTGCACATCAACTTGTGTTTCACCTTGTCGGCATGGGGATTCGGGAATAGCGACCTTTGGATAACTTGCTCAATGCTCTAACCGCTAGGCGACCTGTTGTCCTCCTGGTATTACAGTCTAGATAGGACATCTGGTGGGATAAATTAACACAGAAACTGTTCTGTATTAACAGAAACCTGTATTTGCTGCTGTGGGACACCACCAGCGTCAGAAAGTATCTTGTCTGCCTCCTTCTCTCCCTCCAGCATGACAGCTCCCTCCCTCCAGCATGACGGCTCCCTCCGTCACTCCAGCATGACAGATCCCTCCCTCCTTCCCTCCCTCCCTCCCTCCAGCATGACAGTTCCCTCCCTCCAGCATGACAGTTCCCTCCCTCCTTCCTTCCCTCCCTCCCTCCTTCCCTCCAGCATGATAGCTCCCTCCCTCCAGCATGACGGCTCCCCCCCCCCCCCCCCAGCATGAAGGCTCCCTCTCTCCCTCCAGCATGGAGCCCCCCTCCCTACAGCATGAAGGCTCCCTCCCTCCCTCCCTCCCTACAGCATGAAGGCTCCCTCCCTCCCTCCCTCCCTACAGCATGAGGCTCCCTCCCTCCTCCCCTCCCTACAGCATGAAGGCTCCCTCCCTCCCTCCCTCCCTACAGCATGAAGGCTCCCTCCCTCCCTCCCTACAGCATGAAGGCTCCCTCCCTCCCTCCCTACAGCATGAAGGCTCCCTCCCTCCCTAGAGCATGAAGGCTCCCTCCCTCCCTAGAGCATGAAGGCTCCCTCCCTCCCAGATGAAGGCTCCCTCCCTCCCTAGAGCATGAAGGCTCCCTCCCTCCCTAGAGCATGAAGGCTCCCTCCCTCCCTAGAGCATGAAGGCTCCCTCCCTCCCTAGAGCATGAAGGCTCCCCTCCCTCCCTAGAGCATGAAGGCTCCCTCCCTCCCTAGAGCATGAAGGCTCCCTCCCTCCCTCCCTACAGCATGAAGGCTCCCTCCCCTCCCTCCCTACAGCATGAAGGCTCCCTCCCTCCCTCCCTACAGCATGAAGGCTCCCTCCCTCCCTCCCTACAGCACGAAGGCTCCCTCCCTCCCTCCCTACAGCACGAAGGCTCCCTCCCTCCCTCCCTACAGCACGAAGGCTCTCTCCCTCCCTCCCTACAGCACGAAGGCTCTCCCTCCCTCCCTACAGCACGAAGGCTCCCTCCTCCCTCCCTAGAGCACGAAGGCTCCCTCCCTCCCTCCCTAGAGCACGAAGGCTCCCTCCCTCCCTCCCTAGAGCACGAAGGCTCCCTCCCTCCCTCCCTAGAGCACGAAGGCTCCCTCCCTCCCTCCCTAGAGCACGAAGGCTCCCTCCCTCCCTCCCTAGAGCACGAAGGCTCCCTCCCTCCCTCCCTAGAGCACGAAGGCTCCCTCCCTCCCTCCCTAGAGCACGAAGGCTCCCTCCCTCCCTCCCTAGAGCACGAAGGCTCCCTCCCTCCCTCCCTAGAGCACGAAGGCTCCCTCCCTCCCTCCCCCAGCACGACGGCTCCCTCCCTCCCCCCAGCACGACGGCTCCCTCCCTCCCCCCAGCACGACGGCTCCCCCCCCCCCAGCACGACGGCTCCCTCCCTCCCCCCCCAGCACGACGGCTCCCTCCCTCCCCCCCCCAGCACGACGGCTCCCTCCCCCCCCCCCAGCACGACGGCTCCCTCCCTCCCCCCCCCCAGCACGACGGCTCCCTCCCCCCCCCCCCCAGCACGACGGCTCCCTCCCTCCCCCCCCCCCAGCACGACGGCTCCCTCCCTCCCCCCCCCCCCCAGCACGACGGCTCCCTCCCTCCCCCCCCAGCACGACGGCTCCCTCCCTCCCCCCCCCCAGCACGACGGCTCCCTCCCTCCCCCCCCCAGCACGACGGCTCCCTCCCTCCCCCCCCCAGCACGACGGCTCCCGACCCCCCCCCCCCCCCCCAGCACGACGGCTCCCTCCCTCCCCCCAGCACGACGGCTCCCTCCCGACCCCCCCCTCAGCACGACGGCTCCCTCCCCCCCCCCCCCCCCCCCCAGCACGACGGCTCCCTCCCTCCCCCCAGCACGACGGCTCCCTCCCTCCCCCCAGCACGACGGCTCCCTCCCTCCCCCCAGCATGACGGCTCCCTCCCTCCCCCCAGCATGACGGCTCCCTCCCTCCCCCCAGCATGACGGCTCCCTCCCCCCAGCATGACGGCTCCCTCCCCTTCTCTCATTCCAGTATAACAGCTCCCTCCTCTCGTGTTACCTTTATTTAACTAGGCAAGTCAGCTAAGAATAAATCATTATTTACAATGATGGCCTAGACCGGCCAAACCCAGGTGATGCTGGGCCAATTGTGTGCCGCCCTATGGGACTCCCAATCACGGCTGGTTGTGAAACAGCCTTGATTCGAACCTGGGTGTCTGTAGTGATGACTCTCAGCACTGAGCAGTGCCTTAGACCGCTGCCCCACTCGGTAGCCCCAAAATTCATTCCAGTATGACAGCTCCCTCCCTCATTCGAGAAGGACACTTCAGAGAGAGACCTCATCAACAGGTCTGTGTAAACCCAAACAAAACAGTCCTCATTAACAGGTCTGTGTAAACCCAAACAAAACAGTCCTCATTAACAGGTCTGTGTAAAGCCAAACAGAACAGTCCTCATTAACAGGCCTGTGTAAAGCCAAACAGAACAGTCCTCATTAACAGGTCTGTGTAAAGCCAAACAGAACTGTCCCCATTAACAGGCCTGTGTAAAGCCAAACAGTGTAGACAGTAGTCATGAAAACACACGCCACCATATGGGTCTGTCTGTGATGCGTCAGACAGAGACAGGGAGCAGCCCTGTTTGTTTAAACACACAGACGTAAACTCACTTTACATCACAACCTCTGACAGAGAGACAGAGAGAGAGAGACAGAGAGAGAGAGACAGAGAGAGAGAGACAGAGAGAGAGAGACAGAGAGACAGAGAGAGAGAGAGAGAGAGAGAGACAGAGAGAGAGAGAGAGACAGAGAGAGAGACAGAGAGAGAGACAGAGAGAGAGACAGAGAGAGAGACAGAGAGAGAGACAGAGAGAGAGACAGAGAGACGGTGAAGAGAGAAACACTAAATATACATATTCACCCTCTGAATGGCACATATACACAATCCATGTCTCCAGGTTTAAAAATCCTTCTTTAAACCCGTCTCCTCTCCTTCATCTACACTGATTGAAGTGGATTTAACAGGTGACATCAAGAAGGGATCGTATCTTTCACCTGGTCAGTCTGTGTCATGGAAAGAGCAGGTGTTCTTAATGCTTTGTACACAGTGAGAGAGAGGGGATCTACCGGATGTCATGTTTGATAGGATTGGACATTTCCAAGTGAATGTAAACAAGAGACATTGTGCAAATAGACGCACGTTTGTCTGGAGAAAGAACAGTACTGGCTCTGGAACAGCATGTACACACACACACACAGACAGAGACACACACACACACAGACAGAGACACACACACCTCTATTAAATATGTAAGGTGGAGCACGTGCATACACCCATTTGAATGAAATGGGAGCAGCCTCTCGCTGTGTTCGCTGGGCAGATGTCCGGTGGGTAACAGAGTGGGTGTGATGTTACCGCGGGTCGTCTCGTCTGTCAGGAGGTGAGTCCTCTACCGTGGGTCGTCTCGTCTGTCAGGTGGTGAGCCCTCTACCGCGGGCCGTCTCGTCTGTCGGGAGGTGAGTCCTCTACCGCGGGTCGTCTCGTCTGTCGGGAGGTGAGTCCTCTACCGCGGGTCGTCTCGTCTGTCGGGAGGTGAGTCCTCTACCGCGGGTCGTCTCGTCTGTCGGGAGGTGAGTCCTCTACCGCGGGTCGTCTCGTCTGTCGGGAGGTGAGTCCTCTACCGCGGGTCGTCTCGTCTGTCGGGAGGTGAGTCCGCTACCGCGGGTCGTCTCGTCTGTCGGGAGGTGAGTCCTCTACCGCGGGTCGTCTCGTCTGTCGGGAGGTGAGTCCTCTACCGCGGGTCGTCTCGTCTGTCGGGAGGTGAGTCCTCTACCGCGGGCCGTCTCGTCTGTCGGGAGGTGAGTCCTCTACCGCGGGCCGTCTCGTCTCGTCTGTCGGGAGGTGAGTCCTCTACCGCGGGTCGTCTCGTCTGTCGGGAGGTAGGTCCTCTACCGCGGGTCGTCTCGTCTGTCAGGAGGTGAGTCCTCTACCGCGGGTCGTCTCGTCTGTCAGGTGGTGAGCCCTCTACCGAGGGTCATCTCGTCTGTCAGGAGGTGAGTCCTCTACCGAGGTTTCATGATACAGACGGGTGAGTCACATTGGTGGAACTCCCAATTGATAGGGGTACCGGGCCCACATGGTGGGAGATACAGGGGGGAAATGACACAGCACAGCTTCCAGAAAGACCGTTGCTTTCAAACGAGGGATTTGGTGGCAAAAACAGTCAATCTGTATGTACAAACGACACATTAACACATCCAGCCCACAGCGAGAGGTTAAAAAACAAACACTTAGTCAGCATGTCTTTAATAAGCACGTAGAATGGTAGGGAACTGTAAAACAAGTACACATGTAGAATACAATGTAAATGCCAATGGTGTTGATACCAGGCTCCCAACAGCACTCTGCAATCTGAAGCCACGGAGACGTTTAACCCTGAACCACACAACTCCAGGCATCTGCCGGTCAAAAGCCAAAGTACCCCAGACAACGGGCTTCCGGATCGGGGCACTTGAGCACTACACACTGTAAAGACAGAAAGGACCTTGGCTGAATAGTGTGTTGAGCTGGAGCCTGGCCCATGGCATGCAGCATCTCCTGAAACTGTTATTTACTTTGCAGTTACATCTGGTAAGAGACTGCAGCAACACTGGTCTAACAGAGTCTCTACTTTGCAGTTACATCTGGTAAGAGACTGCAGCAACACTGGTCTAACAGAGTCTCTACTTTGCTGTTACATCTGGTAAGAGACTGCAGAATCTCCTGAAACTGTTATTTACTCTGCTGTTACATCTGGTAAGAGACTGCAGAATCTCCTGAAACTGTTATTTACTCTGCTGTTACATCTGGTAAGAGACTGCAGCAACACTGGTCTAACAGACTCTCTACTCTGCTGTTACATCTGGTAAGAGACTGCAGCAACACTGGTCTGACTCTCTCCTCTAGTGACTGTCTGGAACAAGTCCGCCTTTGTCTCAGTCTCCTGTTCTGTCCCTCTTTCTCCCCCTCTCTCGCTCCTTTGTCTCAGTCTCCTGTTCTGTCCCTCTTTCTCCCCCTCTCTCGCTCCTTTGTCTCAGTCTCCTGTTCTGTCCCTCTTTCTCCCCCTCTCTCGCTCCTTTGTCTCAGTCTCCTGTTCTGTCCCTCTTTCTCCCCCTCTCTCGCTCCTTTGTCTCAGTCTCCTGTTCTGTCCCTCTCTCGCTCCTTTGTCTCAGTCTCCTGTTCTGTCCCTCTTTCTCCCCCTCTCGCACTCCTTTTCTCACACTCTCTTGGTAAGTCACTGAGTTGTCCCCCTCTCTCTCCCAGTCTGGTTCCTTGGATGTTATTGGTATCCTGGGAGGAAAACATTGGTGGTGAATGTCCCTGTGTGTCCAAAGTCCCCATGCAGGGGCTCTATGTTCATACGCTGTGTCTATTGGTGGAATAGTGGGTCTAAGGTGGACTGGAACTAATTCTACATGCCGTTCCACTGCCCTGTTTGGGGGGGGGGGGGGGTGATCTAGATCAGTGGTTCTAACCTCTCCCCGGGACCCCCAGACATTACATGGAGGGGTGGGTCCCCCGAGGAGAGGTTAGAGAACCAGTGGTCTGGCCCTTTAAGTATTATAGCTACAGTGATGTCTGGGTTAGATGGCTCCACTGCTACAAGGCCTTATGAGGCCACAACACCCTGTACTGTGGTAAGCCACTCTCAGGTTAAGGAGCTTTACATCAGCCAACAGTCTCTCTCTCACACACACACACACACACACACACACACACACACACACACACACACACAATTACTGGAATGAAACAAAGTGCAAACAGAGATGGGGCATAATTCAGAGAAGCCTGTCATTTCAGCCCCAGAGAGCCAAGGTTCAGCCCCCAGAGAGCCAAGGTTCAGCCCCCAGAGAGCCAAGGTTCAGCCCCCAGAGAGCCAAGGTTCAGCCCCCAGAGAGCCAAGGTTCAGCCCCCAGAGAGCCAAGGTTCAGCCCCCAGAGAGCCAAGGTTCAGCCCCCAGAGAGCCACGGTTTCAGCCCCCAGAGAGCCACGGTTCAGCCCCCAGAGAGCCACGGTTCAGCCCCCAGAGAGCCACGGTTCAGCCCCCAGAGAGCCACGGTTCAGCCCCCAGAGAGCCACGGTTCAGCCCCCAGAGAGCCACGGTTCAGCCCCCAGAGAGCCACGGTTCAGCCCCCAGAGAGCCACGGTTCAGCCCCCAGAGAGCCACGGTTCAGCCCCCAGAGAGCCACGGTTCAGCCCCAGAGAGCCACGGTTCAGCCCCCAGAGAGCCACGGTTCAGCCCCAGAGAGCCACGGTTCAGCCCCCAGAGAGCCAAGGTTCAGAGGAGGGGTCTCATTCCTCTACTGGGTTCAATCCATTCCTGAACCCCCATACTACTCCTTGCCCTACTCCAGTTCCAAACCATGGATTATTTATCTGGAGGGCAAGACCCCACTCTAATTTCCACTGATCAGAGCCCCTCTGATATCAGAGATTAACAGCCCCCAAATCCTTAATCTGGGTTAGGGCAGGGAGGGAGGGCTGCCTCAAGGAGACTACTGCTGCCTCATAGGTCTGTGTTATAGAGGTGCTTCATGGCAGCAGGCAGAAAACAGTGCATTGCAGTAATGTGCAAACGTTGACAGAGAGCCTGTGGACCGAGTCAGGAGCAAACATGCCAGTCTTAGAGAGTCAGAGGGTCCTAAAGGGGACCTGACACAACCTGCCAGACCGGACCACGAGTTGCCAAACCCAGAGTGGGAGGGGACTTGTGTAGGATCCGGTACCAGGACCTGGGTCTCAAAGTCCATGCAGAGAAATAATTCAACATTTCTGTCACAGATGTCCAAAACTTAGACTACACAACCATATACAAAAACCCTCACGTCTTGAACTTTGGGTAGATTGTTTTGTGGGGGTTTCTGTACCCCCCCCCCCCTTCCCCCTCCCTCTCTCTGTTTCTCTGCCCCTCTCAGGGTCCCCTCAATGGATAGAAGGAGGAATGAACCCCTGGCTATGCTCCACCAACTCCATACTCCCACCAGTGAATGAAAAAATAATTAAAAAATAAACTTTCCCTCGTCACATTTTCCATGGAATACAGAGTGAGGATGGATTTATGCACCACAATCAATAGAATACAGTTCGTTCCCTCTCCCCCCTCCCCCTGTCTCCCTTTCCCCCTCCCCCTCTCTCCCCCTCCACCTCTCCCCCTCCACCTCTCCCCCTCCACCTCTCCCCCTCCACCTCTCCCCCCCTCCACCTCTCCCCCCTCCACCTCCCCCCCTCCACCTCCCCCTCGGAAACTACAAAAGATGCTAAAACAAGGAACATAACTTTAAAAGGACTTTGAAGAGAGGAAAGGAGAGAGAGAGAGTGAATGTGGGAAGAATAAACAGGCAGAGGCACACGAGGAGAAAAACAGAGATATTTTATAGAAGCCCTCTAAACCAAGACGCCACGGAAACAAATCACATTTGGAGTTGAGTGAGGCAAAAGAGTAGGGGAGGGAAAGAGTAGGGGAGGGGAAGAGAGAGAAGGGAAGAGAGACGAGGGAAGAGAGACGAGGGAAGAGAGACGAGGGAAGAGAGACGAGGGAAGAGAGACGAGGGAAGAGAGACGAGGGAAGAGAGACGAGGGAAGAGAGACGAGGGAAGAGAGACGAGGGAAAGAGAGACGAGGGAAGAGAGACGAGGGAAGAGAGACGAGGGAAGAGAGACGAGGGAAGAGAGACGAGGGAAGAGAGACGAGGGAAGAGAGACGAGGGAAGAGAGACGAGGGAAGAGAGACGAGGGAAGAGAGAGGAGGAAAGAGAGACGAGGAAAGAGAGACGAGGGAAGAGAGACGAGGGAAGAGAGACGAGGGAAGAGAGGAGGAAAGAGAGATGAGAAGAGAGACGAGGGAAGAGAGGAGGAAAGAGAGATGAGAAGAGAGGAGGAAAGAGAGATGAGAAGAGAGGAGGAAAGAGAGATGAGAAGAGAGGAGGAAAGAGAGAGGAGGAAAGAGAGAGGAGGAAAGAGAGAGACGGGAAGAGAGAGGAGGGAAGAGAGAGGAGGGAAGAGAGAGGAGGGAAGAGAGAGGAGGGAAGAGAGAGGAGGGAAGAGAGAGGAGGGAAGAGAGACGGGAAGAGAGACGAGAAGAGAGACGAGAAGAGAGACGAGAAGAGAGACGAGAAGAGAGACGAGAAGAGAGACGAGAAGAGAGACGAGAAGAGAGACGAGAAGAGAGGAGGGAAGAGAGAGGAGGGAAGAGAGAGGAGGGAAGAGAGGAGGGAAGAGAGGAGGGAAGAGACAGAGCTATGAAACACCTCACTGCTCTCTGTTAGTATGGGTATATGAGACTTTACTAAATCTCCATCTTATAATAAGAGCATTACTACAGTCCTCTACTGGCCCCCATCACAAGACCAGTAAGCTCTCCCTGCCGGCCTCTCTCATTCTCTCTCTCTGGCCTTATCACGTGAAGAGGCTCCTGCTTTCCCCACCCACACCAAGCAGCCACTGTGCCGAAATGTCACTCAGACCCCACGCCCTCCACTCAGACCCCACGCTCTTCATCTGGTCTGTCTCTCGCTCTCCATCTTGTCTGTCTGTTACCCTCTAACATTTTCACTTTCCCCCACTTCCCTTCTACTCCTCTCCCCCTTCCTCTCCCTCCCTCCATCCACCCCCTCCTAGAGTGGTAGAACACCATCCAGCAGAGCACCGCTTTTCGTTAACCCCCCCATACTCCCCCCTTCTCCCTTTAAACTTCCATCACCTCCTCCCTTGTGTAGAGCCATAGAAACACCACCAGGCCTGAAGAACAGATTTAATTCACCACACACACACACACACAGAGAGAGAGCGAGAGAGAGACAGAGCGTGAGAGAGTACAGAGAAAAACAGTTCCCCACTTTAACAAAACCACACTGTGCTTCAAATGGCACTGTCCTCAACGACACAATTAGCCCAATTCCACCATATGGGGCATAACATTAGATTAAACCTGCTGGGGCTGAACACAACACCACCCCGGTGTCAACAGTCTAAAACAGAAGGGATCATAAATATATTCATGGCGCTGGTCGTGTGAATGAGTGTGTGTGTGTGTGCACGTGTGAATGAGTGTGTGTGTGCACGTGTGAATGTGCACGTGTGAATGAATGGGCCATCCTGGTCAATTAGGGGGAAAAGAATGGCAGTTGAGAATCAACTGCCCCGACAGTCGGCGCAGTGAACTGCCCCGACAGTCGGCGCAGTGAACTGCCCCGACAGTCGGCAGTGAACTGCCCCGACAGTCGGCAGTGAACTGCCCCGACAGTCGGCAGTGAACTGCCCCGACAGTCGGCAGTGAACTGCCCCGACAGTCAGCAGTGAACTGTCCCTACAACCCCATCAGTCAGCAGTGAACTGTCCCGTCAGTCAGCAGTGAACTGTCCCGACAACCCCGTCAGTACAGTTTACTACTAACTGACAGTGTTGACAGTGAGGTTCACTACCGACTGAGGGTTGAGGGGCTGTGGATGTATGAGCACGCTGCCCTGGAATGTTGGTACATTCCACAAGAGGGGCAACTCTCTGGGGGAGGGGGAAAGCAGGAGGCGTGAGGGAGAGGTGTTGCCCTATTAGCAAGCAGGCTGATAACTTTCAGGTAAAGCCACTCCCCACCTACCCAGTGCTTCACAAGACCAGGCAGAGGAATTTAAACATCGAAATTGAATTAAGAGGAAGACAGAGACAGAGAGAAGGAGAGGGACAGAGAGAAGGAGAGGGACAGAGAGAAGGAGAGGGACGGAGAGAAGGAGAGGGACAGAGAGAAGGAGAGGGACAGAGGGAAGGAGAGGGACAGAGAGAAGGAGAGGGACAGAGGGAAGGAGAGGGACAGAGAGAAGGAGAGGGACAGAGGGAAGGAGAGGGACAGAGAGAAGGAGAGGGACATGGTGTGTAATGGTGCCAAATAAAAGCAATGGGATGACATAGCAGGAGGGAGGGGAGGGGGCAACACATTATTACTATAGGTCCCCCTACAGGTCCCCCTATAGGTCCCCCTCTTACAGTCTGGCTCCATCACCAGTGTCTCTCTACACAGTGCATTGGAGGCACCTGTAATTAGTGCATGTTTGGCCTGTTACCCCAGGTTACCGTGAATTAGCTAGGCTAGTACCCTGGCAATGTCAATCTGAGGGACAAAGAGACTACCAATCAGTCACGTCAGAGGCACCCCCCTTCCTGTTCCAGCTTTATAAGTCAGATATGCAGCCACTGAGTCCAGCCAAACGAAACAGCAACCCCCCCCCTCCAATAGCTAGGTGTGTCCCCCAACAGCCAGGTCCCCCCTCCCCTCCCCTCCAATAGCTAGGTGTCCCCCCCAACAGCCAGCCCCCCCCCCCCCTCCAATAGCTAGGTGTCCCCCCCCCAACAGCCAGCCCCCCCCCCCCCCCTCCAATAGCTAGGTGTCCCCCCCCCAACAGCCAGCCCCCCCCCCCCTCCAATAGCTAGGTGTCCCCCCCAACAGCCAGCCCCCCCCCCCAGTAGCTAGGTGTCCCGCCCCCAACAGCCAGGTCCCCCCCCCTCCAATAGCTAGGTGTCCCCCCCAACAGCCAGCCCCCCCCAGTAGCTAGGTGTCCCGCCCCCCCAACAGCCAGCCCCCCCCCCCAGTAGCTAGGTGTCCCGCCCCCAACAGCCAGGTCCCCCCCCCACTCCAATAGCTAGGTGTCCCCCCCCCAACAGCATAGTACCAAGCCCTCCCACCAGTCTGACATTCCACAACCTTTACGATGTAATAACATGTCTGAGGTGTTGCCACAGGGCTCCTATAGTGGGGGATTGACAAGAGCAGACCTGTCCTGACGTGGTGTACTGTAGACACCATCACCTAGCAGAATGACAGACTGGTTCCTCTCTCTTCCTGGGCACACACACTGATAAAGGGTTCACCACCATGGTTCCTGTTCACAGCTCTGTGTACTGGGGGCACCCCCACAGACAGAGTTTAATTAGCCCTGGCATCGTAGCATGTTCGCAGGGTACCCGTAGCTCCACGCGGTCCCGAGCGGCAGGGTGACAGACACATTCCGAACGGCAGGGTGACAGAGACACGTTCCGAACGGCAGGGTGACAGAGACACGTCCCGAACGGCAGGGTGACAGAGACACGTCCCGAACGGCAGGGTGACAGAGACACGTCCCGAACGGCAGGGTGACAGACACGTCCCGAACGGCAGGGTGACAGACACGTCCCGAACGGCAGGGTGACACAGACACGTCCCGAACGGCAGGGTGACACAGACACGTCCCGAACGGCAGGGTGACACAGACACGTCCCGAACGGCAGGGTGACACAGACACGTCCCGAACGGCAGGGTACAACAGACACGTCCCGAACGGCAGGGTACAACAGACACGTCCCGAACGGCAGGGTGACAGAGACACGTCCCGAACGGCAGGGTGACAGAGACACGTCCCAAACGGCAGGGTGACAGAGACACGTCCCAAACGGCAGGGTGACAGAGACACGTCCCAAACGGCAGGGTGACAGAGACACGTCCCAAACGGCAGGGTGACAGAGACACGTCCCAAACGGCAGGGTGACAGAGACACGTCCCAAACGGCAGGGTGACAGAGACACGTCCCAAACGGCAGGGTGACAGACACGTCCCGAACGGCAGGGTGACAGACACGTCCCGAACAGCAGGGTGACAGACACGTCCTGAGCGGCAGGGTTAGGTCCCGGAGCTACAGCCGGGACTGGAAGTTAATAACTGGTGAGTGGTAGCAGTGCAGAACCCAATAAAGTTGAAAATCCTGAGTAGAGATGGATTCCATTTCTAGAGCAGAAAAAAAGTGAAGAACACATCTAGGAATTCATTTCCATCAGCAATAGAACTGCTTCTCTTCAGAGTTCTGCATTCTGACGACCACTCAAGGCATCAGTCCATTTCTGCCCCGAACAAATGGTTAAAACTCTGGCTTCCTCTCTGGTGCACCAGATGTGAGAAGGGTCAACAGGAAAGCGAGGCGTGTGTTCCCAAGGACAGTGTTACACCGTGTGAGGTCAGCGACCGCTCCAAAGAAAAGAAGAGAAGCTAAACGGAATGAGGAAGAAGGTATAAAACTGGGCAGGGTACAGGAAACCAACAGCTTTTAATGGGATTCTCATCCTATTGTCCAGCTATGGAGAATACAACTAGAACTCTTCCCCTCCTCTGGATAACACTAGTGAGATAGAGTTTAATTAAATTAAACTGTTAAGTATCTGATGTGCTTTTGTATTAGTGTCGGCCATCGTCTGGCGAGCCCAGAACAGCTGGTTTAATTGAACTCCAGGTCCTTGTGCATTATTAACAGAGGACACCCAATCCCCCAGGGCCTGGTTCACAACGTAAAACCACCCAATCCCCCCAGGGCCTGGTTCACAATGTAAAACCACCCAATCCCCCAGGGCCTGGTTCACAACGTAAAACCGCCCAATCTCCCCCAGGGCCTGGTTCACAACGTAAAACCGCCCAATCCCCCCCAGGGCCTGGTTCACAACGTAAAACCGCCCAATCTCCTCAGGGCCTGGTTCACAACGTAAAACCACCCAATCCCCCCAGGGCCTGGTTCACAACGTAAAACCACCCAATCCCCCCCCAGGGCCTGGTTCACAACGTAAAACCACCCAATCCCCCCCCAGGGCCTGGTTCACAACGTAAAACCACCCAATCCCCCCCCAGGGCCTGGTTCACAACGTAAAACCACCCAATCCCCCCCAGGGCCTGGTTCACAACGTAAAACCACCCAATCCCCCCCAGGGCCTGGTTCACAACGTAAAACCACCCAATCCCCCAGGGCCTGGTTCACAACGTAAAACCACCCAATCCTCCAGGGCCTGGTTCACAACGTAAAACCACCCAATCCTCCAGGGCCTGGTTCACAACGTAAAACCACCCAATCTCCTCAGGGCCTGGTTCACAACGTAAAACCACCCAATCTCCTCAGGGCCTGTTTCACAACGTAAAACCACCCAATCCCCCCCAGGGCCTGGTTCACAACGTAAAACCACCCAATCCCCCCCAGGGCCTGGTTCACAACGTAAAACCACCCAATCCCCCCCAGGGCCTGGTTCACAACGTAAAACCACCCAATCCCCCCCAGGGCCTGGTTCACAACGTAAAACCACCCAATCCCCCCCAGGGCCTGGTTCACAACGTAAAACCATGAGGATGTGCCTTGTGAGAGGGACTGAAACCCGAGCCTCCATCATACACACATACAGAGAGACAGACCGACCAGACGGGTGCAAGGCTTAATCGAGAGAGAGAGAACCTTTTCTTCATTACAGTAGAAAGAGAAATGCAGGACTCTACCACCTCGTGCTACAAACTAACTAACTAATACTAACCAACAGCTGAAGACACGGTCAGTCTGAATAAAGACCAATCAAAGTCCACAACCAAAGCCAGAACAAAGGTCACTTCAGGGAAGGAATTTCATTAGACAAAATGTATTCACCAGCCAAACCACAGACGTTCCTGAATTTACCTCAGAGACACAGTATACAAAACTAAGTTCTTCTCTGGTTGAGGTGCTTCCTGCTCATGACCCAGTTCAGATATGAACACGTTAGAATTACATAAAGCCACACCGAGGTTCTGTTTCCCTCCATGGCAGAAACGTTGGCGATTACATGCATGTCACAGTCCGTAGGACTACTTCCTGTAGGAACACAATTTTATTTACCTTTATCTAACTAGGCAAGTCAGTTAAGAACAAATTCTTATTTTCAATGACGGCCTAGGAACAGTGGGTTAACTGCCTGTTCAGGGGCAGAACGACAGATTTGTACCTTGTCAGCTCAGGGATCTGAACTTGCAACGGTTACTAGTCCAACGCTCTAACCACTAGGCTACCCTGCCGCCCCATTACATGAGTCTCAATGCCATTACATGAGTCTCAATGCCATTACATGAGTCTCAATGCCATTACATGTCTCATCTCATCAGAAACCTCTCCAGCACTACTTTATTGGACCAGTCAGACAGGCCTAGCAGTGTGTGTGTGTGTGTGTGTGTGTGATCCGTGAGGTCAGCAGTGGCCCGTTACAGAGGAAAGAGGAGGATCAAGCCCATCATACATATTCTAGCACCGCGTGACAACGGCAGTTCATCTGACGGACGGACAAGTGCTTTGTGTAACCTTGGAGAGCGTCCAGAACGACAACAGAAGGTTAAAACTCAGGCGTTTTACACTGGCTGGTTGAGGGACTACAGTAATGGGAGGGGGAGACTTACCACCAACCCCCCCCCCCCTTAACCAGAGTCCCTGTGGAGTCTCAATCACTAAGGCCATCTGCTGAGGGAAGAGGCTGCACTAGGGCCTTTCATCCCGTAGCTAAACACACTCAACAAAATGCAGCTAGTGTGGACTTATACAGTAGCATCCCTCTCCGCTTGTGGGAACAAACTCTACTCTCTCTCTACCCCAGTAGTCTAGAATTAAATGGTATATTTAAGCAATAAGGCCAGGGTGGGGTGGGGGCATATTTAAGCAATAAGGCCAGGGTGGGGGGGGGGGGGGTATATTTAAGCAATAAGGCCAGGGTGGGGGGGGGGGTATATTTAAGCAATAAGGCCAGGGTGGGGGGGGGGGGGTATATTTAAGCAATAAGGCCAGGGTGGGGGGGTATATTTAAGCAATAAGGCCAGGGTGGGGGGGGGGTATATTTAAGCAATAAGGCCAGGGTGGGGGGGGTATATTTAAGCAATAAGGCCAGGGTGGGTGGGGGGGGGGGTATATTTAAGCAATAAGGCCAGGGTGGGTGGGGGGGGGGGGTATATTTAAGCAATAAGGCCAGGGTGGGTGGGGGGGGGGTATATTTAAGCAATAAGGCCAGGGTGGGTGGTGGGGGGGTATATTTAAGCAATAAGGCCAGGGTGGGGTGGGGGGGGGGTATATTTAAGCAATAAGGCCAGGGTGGGTGGGGGGGGGGGGGGGGGGTGGTGGTATATGTAAGCAATAAGGCCAGGGTGGGGTGGGGGGGTATATTTAAGCAATAAGGCCAGGGTGGGGTGGGGGGTGGGGGTATATTTAAGCAATAAGGCCAGGGTGGGGGGGGGGGGTATACTGGCCATATATCACAAACCTCTGAATTAGAAACTGCTTACCAACTTAATTAGAGCAATAAAAAGGAATGTTGTCATATGGTCTGATTTACCACAGCTGTCAGCCAATCAGCATTCAGGGCTAGGACCACCCAGTTTGTAACAGGCCTTATGTGATTTCACCATATATCAAAAATAACAAATAAAAACACAGAGCAGTGTGAACCGAAAACATGTGTCCCGTACAGTAGCATCAGCAGCCTCACTATCTACACCAGCAGCACCAGCTGCAGGTCTCTTACCTGGGGCAGGGCGGTGTTAAGCTGCCTCTGCAGCGAGTCCCTCTCGTGGCTGACCTCGTGCAGCTTGCCCTGGGTCAGGCCTAGGTTCTCCTGGGTCTCCCTCAGCGTGTCCAGTAGCCGGTCGCGTTCCTCCAGCATGGAAACCATCAGAGATTCAAAGTGCCCCTCCGAGTCCGAATGAAGAGGCGAGCCAGACCCCCGCCGGCCACCCGAAGGCCCCTCCGACTCGCTGATGGTGGGCATCACCTCGCACATCATCTAGGATAGGAGGAGAGAGAAAAGGGAGAGAGGAATGGGAGACAGGGAGGAGAGGGGTGGAGAGAGAAAAGGGGGAGAGAAAATGTCAGAGAAAGAAGTCGCCAACACATACAAGGACAACGCCTCGGAGCTCAACAGCGTCTTGATCTTTACATCAGAGTTGAATGACTTATCACACATCAGGATCAATGACAACTTCACTAAGCGGCGCTTACTACGAACACGGAAACATGGAACCGCAAGGTGATCCTGAACATACAACATTGTATTTTCTTCATGTTTGACTCTGAGGAAATCATTCAGTTCATTCACAACCGAGAGCACAGAAAGATAGCCAGGGAGGGCTGGACACAACAACCTGCCAGCACTGCCACGATGGGCCGCGACACACTGGGCCGCGAGACACTGGGCCCCGAGACACTGGGCCCCGAGACACTGGGCCGCGAGACACTGGGCCGCGAGACACTGGGCCGCGAGACACTGGGCCGCGAGACACTGGGCCGCGAGACACTGGGCCGCGAGACACTGGGCCGCGAGACACTGGGCCGCGAGACACTGGGCCTCACACTTGTGTTAAGTTACAAGTGCTGACATTTGTGTGTGGTGCCATCTCTGATGTTCTGTGTGACAGAGTGCTTGCAGAGATTCTATGAAGTTTGTTTCTAACACACTCAAAATACACACGTACACAGCCCATCAACAGAAACACCCGGCCCATCAACAGAAACACCCGGCCCATCAACAGAAACACCCGGCCCATCAACAGAAACACCCGGCCCATCAACAGAAATGGCTAGCGAACAAGATAAAGATCCCGCGCAGCGTGACAACAGTACTCTCACTATCTCACCATCTGCACTCAATAAATCAGCACCTTGAGCCAAGCTGTTGTCTGAAGGGTAGTGGCAGGCACGCATGGAGAGAACATTCATTTGCAGTGAGAAAACAGAACACAGTGGGGAAGGCCTCCACACACAATCAGGCCGTATATATTGCACTAACTGGTTACTGCAATGTTGCTGATTTATGATTTAATAAACCAAAACTACTTGGTAGGTCTGCTGTAAACCACTGTATTAAACAAGAGGAGAGCCCAGTCAAAGCACTCTTTTCTGCAACCGGTTTGTTAAGTACAACTCCATTAATATAATAATGCATCTAATTATAATGATAATAATTCATGCCATTTAACAGATGCCCTTATCCAAAGCAACTGAAAGTCATGCTAAGCGGGAATCAAACTCACTATCCTGGCGTTTGCAAGTGCCATTTTCTAACGACTGAGAAATGTCCTTCTTCGTCACGGCCCTGGTCCGCAGAGAGAAATGGCTTTGTCATTAAATAAAATGCTGTTGGTCACATCCACATAGTTAGCAGATGTTATTGAGGCTGTAGAGAAATGCTTGTCTTCCTAACTCCAATAGTGTAGTATCTAACAATTCACAACAATACACACAAACCTAAAAAAGTAGAAGAATGGAATTAATAAATAAATCAAATAAATAAATATATATATTGTTCAAATAAATAAAGGGAACACTAAAATAACATCCTAGATCTGAATGAATGAAATATTTTTATTAAATACTTTTTTCTTTACATAGTTGAATGTGCTGACAACAAAATCACACAAAAATTATCAATGGAAATCAAATTTATCAACCCATGGAGGTCTGGATTTGGAATCACACTCAAAATTAAAGTGGAAAACCACACTACAGGCTGATCCAACTTTGATGTAATGTCCTTAAAACAAGTCAAAATTAGGCTCAGTAGTGTGTGTGGCCTCCACGTGCCTGTATGACCTCCCTACAACACCTGGGCATGCTCCTGATGTGGTAGTGGATGGTGCCCAGAGGGATCTCCTCCCAGACCTGGACTAAAGCATCCGCCAACTCCTGAACAGTCTGTGGTGCAGACTGTCCAGGAGTCTGGTGGATGGAGCGAGACATGATGTCCCAGATGTGCTCAATTGGATTCAGGTCTGGGGAACGGGCGGGCCAGTCCATAGCATCAATGCCTTCCTCTTGCAGGAACTGCTGACACACTCCAGCCACATGAGGTCTAGCATTGTCTTGCATTAGGAGGAACCCAGGGCCAACTCAGGTCTGGGGAACGGGCGGGCCAGTCCATAGCATCAATGCCTTCCTCTTGCAGGAACTGCTGACACACTCCAGCCACATGAGGTCTAGCATTGTCTTGCATTAGGAGGAACCCAGGGCCAACCGCACCAGCATATGGTCTCACTCGGGGTCTGAGGATCTCATCTCGGTACCTAATGGCAGTCAGGCTACCTCTGGCGAGCACATGGAGGGCTGTACGGCCCCCCAAAGAAATGCCACCCCACACCATGACTGACCCACCACCAAACCGGTCATGCTGGAGGATGTTGCAGGCAGCAGAACGTTCTCCACGGCCTCTCCAGACTCTGTCACGTGCTCAGTGTGAACCTGCTTTCATCTGTGAAGAGCACAGGGCGCCAGTGGCGAATTTGCCAAACTTGGTGTTCTCTGGCAAATGCCAAACATCCTGCACGGTGTTGGGCTGTAAGCACAACCCCCACCTGTGGACGTCGGGCCCTCGTACCACCCTCATGGAGTCTGTTTCTGACCGTTTCAGCAGACACATGCACATTTGTGGCCTGCTGGAGGTAATTTTGCAGGGCTCTGGCAGTGCTCCTCCTGCTCCTCCTTGCACAAAGGCGGAGGTAGCGGTCCTGCTGCTGGGTTGTTGCCCTCCTACGGCCTCCTCCACGTCTCCTGATGTTCTGGCCTGTCTCCTGGTCGCGCCTCCATGCTCTGGACACTACGCTGACAGACATAGCAAACCTTCTTGCCACAGCTCGCATTGATGTGCCATCCTGGATGAGCTGCACTACCTGGGCCACTTGTGTGGGTTGTAGACTCCGTCTCATGCTACCACTAGAGTGAAAGCACCGCCAGCATTCAAAAGTGACCAAAACATCAGCCAGGAAGCATAGGAACTGAGAAGTGGTCTGTGGTCACCACCTGCAGAACCACTCCTTTATTGGGGGTGTCTTGCTAATTGCCTATAATTTCCCCGTGTTGTCTATTCCATTTGCACAACAGCATGTGAAATTTATTGTCAATCAGTGTTGCTTCCTAAGTGGACAGTTTGATTTCACAGAAGTGTGATTGACTTGGAGTTACATTGTGTTGTTTAGGTGTTCCCTTTATTTTTTTGAGCAGTGTGTGTATATATATATATATATATATCAGTATGACCCTGGTCTGCAGAGAGTCAGTATACATCTCATACACTAATAGTTGTATTAGTTCCCATCCTGACAGACACCTCGTTAAGTTCGCTGATGACACTGCCTGTTGCATGATGATGAGGAACGTCCGAAATGACTTTAAAGAGTGGTGTGACCAATCACACTTGGTCCTCCATACCAACAAGACCAAAGAGATGTGCCTAGACGTCAGGAAGAGAACACCACCTACCTCTGCAACATCTATCAGAGGTCAGAACATAGAGATTGTAGAGGAATACACATACATGTACACATACATGGGCCAATAAGCTTCAGTGGAGTAAATGTACAAGACCTGATCGACAGACTGACTTTTCTCAAAAGCTGGGATCTTTTAATGTTAATTGTACTATACTGACTCTGTTTTACAAATCTTTCAGTGAGAGTATTTTAACTTTTTGTATTGTTTGTTGTTTTGGCAATGCCACTGTCAGCCAGACAAATGTGTTGAGAAGGATTATCACCACAGCAAGCAAGGTACTTGGAGTCAAACAGACAGGCCTGGATGAGATCTTTAAGGTCAGGGCCCTCCCCAAGGTACTTGGAGTCAAACAGACAGGCCTGGATGAGATCTTTAAGATCAGGTCCCCCTGCAAGGCTCACAAAATCATTTTAGACCCAAGCCACCCCCTGTACCTGGACTTTGAACTACTCCCCTCTGGGCGCAGGTATAGGGCACCCCGAAACAAGAAAAACACAACTAGACAATCATTTGTGCCAGGTGTGATATCCCCCCCCCTAAATAGCTTGGGCTAATGTTCCTATTAAACCAGTAAGGCCAGCAGGCTAATGTTCCTATTGGCCCAGTAAGGCCAGTAGGCTCGTCTCTTCTTATTGGCCCAGTAAGGCCAGCAGGCTAATGTTCCTATCCACCCAGTAAGGCCAGCAGGCTAATGTTCCAATTGACCCAGTAAGGCCAGCAGGCTAATGTTCCAATTGACCCAGTAAGGCCAGCAGGCTAATGTTCCAATTGACCCAGTAAGGCCAGCAGGCTAATGTTCCAATTGACCCAGTAAGGCCAGCAGGCTAATGTTCCAATTGACCCAGTAAGGCCAGCAGGCTAATGTTCCAATTGACCCAGTAAGGCCAGCAGGCTAATGTTCCTATTGACCCAGTAAGGCCAGCAGGCTAATGTTCCTATAGACCCAGTAAGGCCAGCAGGCTAATGTTCCTATAGACCCAGTAAGGCCAGCAGGCTAATGTTCCTATAGACCCAGTAAGGCCAGCAGGCTAATGTTCCTCTAGACCCAGTAAGGCCAGCAGGCTAATGTTCCTATCCACCCAGTAAGGCCAGCAGGCTCGTCTCTTCTTATTGGTATGTATCTGTTATGAAAGTTGTACTGTCAATTTGTTTAGCTATTTAAACACCATTTTAAACATGTACTTGACACTGAAACAACATTTCCCCATGGCTACAAAAAATTCAGTAAAGTAAAGAATAGTGGCTTCTTCATCATGACCCTGGTCCACAGAGAGTCAGTAGACTGAGTAATGGATTCTACACAATGGCCCTGGTCTGCAGAGAGTTAGTATACTGAGACTTCATCATGACCCTGGTCCACAGAGAGTCAGTAGACTGAGTAATGACTTCTTCACAATGGCCCTGGTCTGCAGAGAGTTAGTAGACTGAGTAATGACTTCTTCATCATGACCCTGGTCCGCAGAGAGTCAGTATACCGAGTAATGACTTCTTCATCATGACCCTGGTCCGCAGAGTCAGTATACTGAGACTTCATCATGACCCTGGTCCGCAGAGAGTCAGTATACTGAGACTTCATCATGACCCTGGTCTGCAGAGAGTCTGAATACGCTGCTATGTTATAAGGAGGGGGTCCTTTATGCTTTCCAAGGGCCAATTCCTAACGGGAGATTTGTGCTTGAGGTTTGCACCAAAGCCTGTGGTGCATCAGATGATGAAGCCAGACCACTACTCAGCCCTTCCATTGACCAGACACTAAGAAACCCAATATACACAAACATATGTAGACCTAGCCTATACTCACAATCACTCTGGATGTGTGTGTGTACAGTAATATGGTTTTCCATTGTAAATGGGCAGGCATAAGATGTTGGGGATGCAGGCCTGACTGAGTGGTTGACTCCATCCACTGGCTCCACAACAGGGGGCTCAACACTGGCGATTAGGCCCTGCAGACGGGCCTCCAGGCGGGAAAGCCCAGAATCATGTGAGCTACATAGTTTTTTTAAACAAACGGAACTGCAGCTAATGAATTGGAACGAAGTGCATTTTTTACTGGGTGGCCGGGGAGGACTGGGGCTTTCCTTTCTTCTTCTTCCACGGCCTTCAACGCCAAAGGCACTTGCTTTCAGAAGCAACTGTGTTCAGTTCAGGGACCTGAGCAGTGGCACTGTACCTTAGGAGCTTGTTTACAAAGCAGGCCCGTCATTGAGCCAAAACCATCCAAATCCCCCACATATCCGAGGTGAGAAATATTCTGATTGGCTGCTGCCAAATATAACCTAATTTTCACGTAGGCAAATGGACAGCAGCTCTCCAGTAACAAGGTCAAACCAACAAAACAATGGAGTTTGAGGGGGAGGGGGGCCCTACTGAAGAGCACGAGACAGAATGACAGATGGTAGCAATACTCTGTAGTGTAACTACCTCAATGCACAAAAACAACAAGTCCATCATGTCAGTAGGCTTCAAAGTATGGCAGTTCAGTTGTAGACATCTCAATGCAGTGAGTTGGGAGGAGGAGGGGTACACCTACATCACCAAGTAGCGTTTACATAAGGCTTTAGTCCCTATGCACATCCATTGAACAAAACGTACACAGCGTTCATACTGGACGGGCTACTAACATACCAGCGTAAACAAGGCTGCTACAGGTAGGCTGAAGTCCGAAGAGAGAGAGACAAGAGGGTCAAAGTCCGGTAACATTAATGTGTAAACCATAACAGCAAGGTCACGGGGAAAGCGTAACGCTAATACTTTCGGTCTGGAATGTGACTGTTTTTGATAAACAAACTAGCTGCCAAGGCGCGTTGTGTTGGTACTGTAGGTCTAGTGTATAACAGTCCTAAACTCTTTCAAACTCAAGGCAGGAGACATAAAATGAGTACGGACACCTAGCTAACTAGATCAATCAATTGGCAGTTATCGAAAAGGTTGAGGTATTTAAGTTAAATAAGTTAAGTTACTGCCAAATGCACTCCTTTCTAGAGCTGTGAACCAAATGGACATATAACATGACATCTGCCTGGTAGAAAGTTAGTAAAGCTGGTACAATAAACAGATTATACATGAATGCATATAGATCAATGGTTAGCTAACGTTACCTTTGCAGAGTAGACGAAATTCCTTTGTGGATGTCCACTTTTCTATTTATGTTGCCGAGCTTTCTTCAACTTAACTTCTAGCCAGTTCGTTCAACTAATACAACGGTACAATTGTATGAATAATCCAAGCCATTCAAAACATTAAATCCAATGAAATGTTGAAAACCATCCAGACTGAAAGGTCCCCGACGGCGAACAAGTTAACTCCAAAAGGCCGCACCGCCAGACCCACATCAGAGGGCAACAACTCTAGCTAGCTATTTCGCTAACGGTAGTGACTTCTGCATTGCACAAAGATAAGTGAGTCAAACTGATTATTAGTGTTTGCACATATAATATACAGAAACACAATTATTAACTCATCCTAACATTTTCTATACTTTGTTCAAGGGAAGGAAAAAAAAAGTGTAGTTAGGCAACACTCCTTACAAGGAACAAAAGTGGAAACAGATGTAGCTAGATAGCTAGCCACCGTTAGCAATCAAATGTCCAGAGCTAGCTCGGCACTACAGCCGGTTACGATAGCTCATTGGACTGCAACTAAAAAGTGTAATGTTACTGTCCAAGACAATACCAGGCAAAGCATATATATATATATATAAAAAGTGTTTATAATCCAACTTCAAGGGTCAAATGAAAGAAAAAAAATGAAGACGAAGTCAGAAGAAAACTAAAATATCTAAAAACCCATTTTCTCTGGTGTATTTTGCCAGCTAACGTTAGCTTAGCTTCCCGTCGACGAGCCGCGTCACCACATCACAGGCTGGCAAAAAAGAAAACTAGGAGATCGCGTAAACTTTAAACTCCTTGGATTGAGCTCGAAACGCACTTGATAAATATGTATCCACGGCCAATTTGTCCATGGGTTACCAACGTATCAAATAAACCAGGTTTCCGTCCGAATGCAAGCTTTTAATCCAGTTTTCTTTGGTAGTCCAGCTCGACAGGAGCCGTCCCTCTCCCGGTCGGCTCAGGAGTCACTTCTTGTTGTCTATCGTTTCCTGCTCTCCTGTGCGTCAATACGTTGGAACGGTGGAAAGCACGTCGGTACGTCGCAGGCTACCGTCGGTGACCAATGTTGCCGCTCATTCAGTCTGACGTTAGATTTACAGTATATTATCTTTGAGTGTGTTTTAGGTCATTGTGATTAGCCTATGTGTGGTGAACAATCACACACACACACACACACACACACACACACACACACACACACACACACACACACACACACACACACACACACACACACACACACACACACACACACAGCACTCCAGAGACACTCCACATGGTGTCTTTATTAAAGTAATTATGCCCTCCATGTACACTATGAGACAGATATTGCCAATTTCAAAGTGAACAATTTAAATGTTTATTATCCTCAGCGTCCGGTCTGACCTGAATAATTTATGTCTTAGAGACCTTCTGGGAAATTCCAGTCAATCAAGTGAGTAGACGTTTTGCTTCAGGGACCTGCAATATTGGCAGTAATCAGTCAACATAATCATCCTGAGCTCCAACATCCTCTCCAGCTTTTGAGAGTGAAGGAGAAAGAGAGAGGGGAAAAGCCAGAGAGAGAAAATGTGAGGGTGCGTTTTGAATTAGTTCTAGTAAATAGTAAACTAGTAACTAGTAAATTAGTTATGGAGCCTCAGGATGGTTCTGTTAGACTACAGGATGGTTCTGTTAGACTACAGGATGGTTCTGTTAGACTACAGGATGGTTCTGTTAGACTACAGCAGTAGGATGGTTTTGTTAGACTACAGGATGGTTCTGTTAGACTACAGGATGGTTCTGTTAGACTACAGCAGTAGAATGGTTCTGTTAGACTACAGCAGTAGGATGGTCCTGTTTGACTACAGCAGTAGGATGGTCCTGTTAGACTACAGCAGTAGGATGGTCCTGTTAGACTACAGCAGTAGGGTGGTCCTGTTAGACTACAGCAGTAGGATGGTCCTGTTAGACTACATCAGTAGTAATGAGACCCAACCCCTTCTCATAATGGCGTTATTGGGGCATGATGGAATTGCTAAACAGACAGTCACACTCTTATGACATAGCAGCGTGTGGTGGAACTGCAAAGTGCCATCAGACCTGCTTCCCTGATCATCCATCAGACCTGCTTCCCTGATCATCCGTCAGATCTGCTTCCCTGATCATCCATCAGATCGATCTGCTTCCCTGATCATCCATCAGATCTGCTTCCCTGATCATCCATCAAATCTGCTTCCCTGATCATCCATCCGATCTCCTTCCCTGATCATCCATCAGATCTCCTTCCCTGATCATCCATCAGATCTGCTTCCCTGATCATCCATCAGATCTGCTTCCCTGATCATCCATCAGGCTTCCAGTTCGATTTCATACTTTATTGATTTGTTGATGTTTTATGTTTGTACTTATATTCACAATTCAACTTTCAGTTGCAATGTATGCAAAATAAAACTAAACTAAACTAAAATGCAGTTTACTGTGTGCTAGACTGTCCTGTCTGTGAACTAAAATGCAGTGTACTGTGTGCTAGACTGTCCTGTCTGTGAACTAAAATGCAGTGTACTGTGTGCTAGACTGTCCTGTCTGTGAACTAAAATGCAGTGTACTGTGTGCTAGACTGTCCTGTCTGTGAACTAAAATGCAGTGTACTGTGTGCTAGACTGTCCTGTCTGTGAACTAAAAATGCAGTTTACTGTGTGCTAGACTGTCCTGTCTGTGAACTAAAATGCAGTGTACTGTGTGCTAGACTGTCCTTTCTGTGAACTAAAATGCAGTTTACTGTGTGCTAGACTGTCCTGCCTGTGAACTAAAATGCAGTTTACTGTGTGCTAGACTGTCCTGTCTGTGAACTATAATGCAGTGTACTGTGTGCTAGACTGTCCTGTCTGTGAACTATAATGCAGTGTACTGTGTGCTAGACTGTCCTGTCTGTGAACTATAATACTGTGTGCTAGACTGTCCTGTCTGTGAACAAAAATGCAGTGTACTGTGTGCTAGACTGTCCTGCCTGTGAACTAGAATGCAGTGTACTGTGTGCTAGACTGTCCTGCCTGTGAACTAGAATGCAGTGTACTGTGTGCTAGACTGTTCTGCCTGTGAACTATAATGGGAATGGGCCATTTATGTCGTGTATGAGATAACCGGTTAACCGACCCTTTGAAACTTGAGGAAGGTACCCAGCACTCTACCTGTAAGGTCACACTGATGACAGGTCTAATGAGGTGTCTGTCACTACAGTCTTATCAATCCCTCCCCCTCTCTCGCTCTATCCCTCTACCCATCTCCCCTCTCCCGCTCTCCTCCTCTCCCCATCAGCCCCTAGCCATCTCCCCTCTCTCGCTCTCCCCCTCTACCCATCTCCCCATCACCCCCTAGCCATCTCCCTTCTCCCCCTCTCCCCTTCTCCCCCTCTACCCATCTCCCCTCTCTCGCTCTCCCCCTCTACCCATCTCCCCTCTCTCGCTCTCCCCCTCTACCCATCTCCCCTCTCTCGCTCTCCCCCTCTACCCATTTCCCCTCTCCCCATCACCCCTAGCCATCTCCCTTCTCCCCCTCTACCCTTCTCCCCCTCTACCCATCTCCCCTCTCTCGCTCTCCCCCTCTACCCATGTCCCCTCTCTCGCTGTCCCCCTCTACCCATCTCCCCTCTCTCGCTCTCCCCCTCTACCCATTTCCCCTCTCCCCATCACCCCCTAGCCATCTCCCTTCTCCCCCTCTACCCATCTCCCCTCTCTCGCTCTCCGCCTCTACCCATTTCCCCTCTCCCCATCACCCCCTAGCCATCTCCCTTCTCCCCCTCTACCCATCTCCCCTCTCCCCATCACCCCCTAGCCATCTCCCTTCTCCCCCTCTACCCATCTCCCCTCTCCCTTCTCCCCCTCTACCCATCTCCCCTCTCTCGCTCTCCCCCCTCTACCCATCTCTCCATCTCCTCTCCCGCTCTCCTGCTCTCCTCCTCTACCCATCACCCCCTAGCCTGTCCTGTCTGTGAACTAAAAATGCAGTTTACTGTGTGCTAGACTGTCCTGTCTGTGAACTAAAATGCAGTGTACTGTGTGCTAGACTGTCCTTTCTGTGAACTAAAATGCAGTTTACTGTGTGCTAGACTGTCCTGCCTGTGAACTAAAATGCAGTTTACTGTGTGCTAGACTGTCCTGTCTGTGAACTATAATGCAGTGTACTGTGTGCTAGACTGTCCTGTCTGTGAACTAAAATGCAGTGTACTGTGTGCTAGACTGTCCTGCCTGTGAACTAGAATGCAGTGTACTGTGTGCTAGACTGTCCTGCCTGTGAACTAGAATGCAGTGTACTGTGTGCTAGACTGTTCTGCCTGTGAACTATAATGGGAATGGGCCATTTATGTCGTGTATGAGATAACCGGTTAACCGACCCTTTGAAACTTGAGGAAGGTACCCAGCACTCTACCTGTAAGGTCACACTGATGACAGGTCTAATGAGGTGTCTGTCACTACAGTCTTATCAATCCCTCCCCCCTCTCTCGCTCTATCCCTCTACCCATCTCCCCTCTCCCGCTCTCCTCCTCTCCCCATCAGCCCCTAGCCATCTCCCCTCTCTCGCTCTCCCCCTCTACCCATCTCCCCATCACCCCCTAGCCATCTCCCTTCTCCCCCTCTACCCTTCTCCCCCTCTACCCATCTCCCCTCTCTCGCTCTCCCCCTCTACCCATCTCCCCTCTCTCGCTCTCCCCCTCTACCCATCTCCCCTCTCTCGCTCTCCCCCTCTACCCATTTCCCCTCTCCCCATCACCCCCTAGCCATCTCCCTTCTCCCCCTCTACCCTTCTCCCCCTCTACCCATCTCCCCTCTCTCGCTCTCCCCCTCTACCCATGTCCCCTCTCTCGCTGTCCCCCTCTACCCATCTCCCCTCTCTCGCTCTCCCCCTCTACCCATTTCCCCTCTCCCCATCACCCCCTAGCCATCTCCCTTCTCCCCCTCTACCCATCTCCCCTCTCCCCATCACCCCCTAGCCATCTCCCTTCTCCCCCTCTACCCATCTCCCCTCTCCCTTCTCCCCCTCTACCCATCTCCCCTCTCTCGCTCTCCCCCTCTACCCATCTCTCCATCTCCCCTCTCCCGCTCTCCTGCTCTCCTCCTCTACCCATCACCCCCTAGCCCTCCTCCCTCCCCCTATCCATCTACCCATCTCTCCCTCTACCCTCTCCCCTGTCTCCCCTCTCCTCCTCTACCCATCACCCCCTAGCCCTCCTCCCTCCCCCATCCATCTACCCATCTCTCCTCCTTTACCCTCTCCCCTGTCTCCACTCTCGTGTTTCACCTAGACCTACACCCAAACCCAACCCATGTCTGCCACCTCTGTTTGCCACCCCTGTCTGCCACCCCTGTCTGCCACCCCTGTTTGCCACCCCTGTCGCCACCCCTGTTTGCCACCCCTGTCTGCCACCCCTGTTTGCCACCCCTGTCTGCCACCCCTGTCTGCCACCCCTGTTTGCCACCCCTGTCGCCACCCCTGTTTGCCACCCCTGTCTGCCACCCCTGTTTGCCACCCCTGTTTGCCACCCCTGTCTGCCACCCCTGTCTGCCACCCCTGTTTGCCACCCCTGTCTGCCACCCCTGTCTGCCACCCCTGTCTGCCACCCCTGTCTGCCACCCCTGTCTGCCACCCCTGTTTGCCACCCCTGTCTGCCACCCCTGTTTGCCACCCCTGTTTGCCACCCCTGTCTGCCACCCCTGTCTGCCACCCCTGTCTGCCACCCCTGTCTGCCACCCCTGTTTGCCACCCCTGTCTGCCACCCCTGTTTGCCACCCCTGTCTGCCACCCCTGTTTGCCACCCCTGTCTGCCACCCCTGTCTCCCACCCCTGTTTGCCAGTCAGAGAATCACAGGACAGCCGTGCGTTTCCGTAACTCTTGACCTCTGAGCTTTACCCTGTCGTTTCCTGCCCCTTTCAACACTTTAAAAATAGATGTCCACCAATGAGCACCACTTCCTCCCCAAGCTCTGACAGCTGCCACCCCCTACAGGAATGTGCCATGATCATGTCTGCCCAACTACAGTTTACATACGGTCACGGCTCTCGTCGAAAGGAGTGGACCAAACATACGGTCACGGCTCTCGTCGAAAGGAGTGGACCAAACATACGGTCACGGCTCTCGTCGAAAGGAGTGGACCAAACATACGGTCACGGCTCTCGTCGAAAGGAGTGGACCAAACATACGGTCACGGCTCTCGTCGAAAGGAGTGGACCAAACATACGGTCACGGCTCTCGTCGAAAGGAGTGGACCAAACATACGGTCACGGCTCTCGTCGAAAGGAGTGGACCAAACATACGGTCACGGCTCTCGTCGAAAGGAGTGGACCAAAGGAGTGGACCAAAGGAGTGGACCAAAGGAGTGGACCAAAGGAGTGGACCAAAGGAGTGGACCAAAGCGCAGCGTGGAAAATGTTCATGATTTTTATTATAAAAAAAACCACTCAAACAAAAATAACAACGCGAACAGTTCTGTCAGGTACAGACACTAAACAGAAAACATCCCACAAAACTCAAATGGAAAATGCCAACCTATACAGTATATGATCCCCAATCAGAGACAACGATAGACAGTTGCCTATGATTGGGAACCACACTAACATAGACATACGGAAACTAGAATGCCAACCCTAGTCACACTCTGAACTAACCAAAATAGAGAATAAAAGCCTCTCTATGGCCAGGGTGTGACACATACACTTAGGTTGGAATCATTAAAACTCGTTTTTCAACCACTCCACAAATTTCTTGTTAACAAACTAAAGTTTTGGCAAGTCTGTTAGGACATCTAGTTTGTGCATGACACAAGTCATTTTTCCAACTATTGTTTGGGTTCCATTGGATCAGAAGTTTAAATACACTAAGTTGACTGTGCCATTAAACAGCTTGGAAAATTCAAGAAAATTATGTCATGGCTTTAGAAGCTTCTGATAGGCTAATTGACATAATTTGAGTCAAATGGAGGTGTACCTGTGGATGTATTTCAAGGCCTACCTTCAAACTCAGTGCTCTTTGCTTGACATGGGAAAATCAAAAGAAATCAGCCAAGACCTCCACAAGTCTGGTTCATCCTTGGGAGCAATTTCCAAACGCCTGAAGGTACCACGTTCATCTGCACAAACAATAGTACGCAAGTATAAACACCATGGGACCACACAGCCATCCTACCGCTCAGGAAGGAGACGTGTTCTGTCTCCTAGAGATGAATGTACTTTTGTGCAAATCAATCTGAGAACAACAGCAAAGGACCTTGTGAAGATGCTGGAGGAAACGGGTACAAAAGTATCTATATCCACAGTAAAATGAGTTCTATATCAACATAACCTGAAAGGCCGCTCAGCAAGGAAGAAGCCACTGCTCCAAAACTGCCATAAAAAAAGCCAGACTACAGTTTGCATCTGCACATGGGGACAAAGATCGCACATTTTGGAGAAATGTCATCTGGTCTGATGAAACAAAATAGAACTGTTATGGCTATATTAACCATCGTTATGTTTGGAGGAAAAAGGGGGAGGCTTGCAAGCTGAAGAACACCATCCCAACCGTGAAGCACGGGTGTGGCAGCATCATGTTGTGGTGGTGCTTTGCTGCAGGAGGGACTGGTGCACTTCACAAAATAGATGGCATCATGAGGTAGGAAAATTATGTGGAAATATTGAAGCAACATCTCAAGATATCAGTCAGGAAGTTAAAGCTTGGTCGCAAATGGGACTTCAAATGGACAATGACCCCAAGCATAATTCCAAAGTTGTGGCAAAATGGCTTAAGGACAACAAAGTCAATGTATTGGAGTGGCCATCACAAAGCCCTGACCTCAATCCCGTAGAAAATTTGTGTGCAGAACTGAAAAAGCGTGTGCGAACAAGGAGGCCTTCAAACCTGACTCAGTTACGCCAGCTCTGTCAGGAGGAATGGGCCAAAATTCACCCAACTTATTTTGGGAAGCTTGTGGAAGGCTACCCGAAACGTTTGACCCAAGTTAAACAATTTAAAGGCAATACTACCAAATACTAATTGAGTGTATGTAAACTTCTGACCCACTGGGAATGTGATGAAAGAAATAAAAGCTGAAATAAATCATTCTCTCTACTATTATTCTGACATTTCACATTCTTAAAATAAAAGGTGATCCTCACTGACCTATGACAGGGAATTTTTACAAGGATTAAATGTCAGGAATTGTGAAAAACGGGAAGTACTGGTGCTGAAGGTGCTGCAGCGCCCCCTGGTGGTGAGATGGTAAAACTGCAAAGATTTGTGTTGCAACAAGGGATGTCTGATGATGATGATGGTCTGTCAGTGAGGGGATTATCACTGGCCCCATTATGAAGTACTTCATTTATCTACAACAAAAACGTATGTTACAAATATACTGTAACTATGGCAAACTAGACAAGACATGCCATTATGCTTGAATTAATACTACAATAGATACTGTTAGTCTGGGTGATAATAGTCATGGATTTAACTCATATTTGACCACAGGAGGGCAGTGTAAATCAACATACTTATACCACAGTACTTGGCTCATTCTTGGGCTGCGGAAATATTTGAAAATGATAAATATATATATGTATTTTTTTACTAGAATAAATGCATTTTCTGAACAGCGCACAACATTAAGTAGATATTAAACCATCAAGAAAATCCATTCTCCCACCTCAGGCATTAAAGCCCTTGTTTATTATTGTCCATTTTTGTCTGATATGGACACCATTTATCTCCAACCCCGTCACAGACAATATGGAAGTTGTCTGAATGTAAAACAATATACATTTACCTGATGCTCATGTGTTCCCCCGAAACATATTCAATGATTATACATATAGAATGTCAAATCTCTGAATGTTGCTTTATGAAACTCTGAGATAAGACACATTATGTGTCAGCGGGTTCATCATTTAAATAATAAACAAGCCTTCAATTCAGCAGTTTAACATGAATCTAATCTTTTTGGGATTGTCCTTAACATTTCAGACTGAGCTCAGAAAACACTCAATTCATATTTATTCATCTTTGCCATGTTATTGAACAAATATTGTCATGTGACGGGGTTGAGACTAGCGTGACAGGGTTGAATACTGTAACGGGGTTGAGACTAGCGTGACAGGGTTGAATACTGTAACAGGGTTGAGACTAGGGTGACAGGGTTGAATACTGTAACAGGGTTGAGACTAGGGTGACAGGGTTGAATACTGTAACGGGGTTGAGACTAGCGTGACAGGGTTGAATACTGTAACAGGGTTGAGACTAGGGTGACAGGGTTGAATGCTGTAACAGGGTTGAATACTGTAACAGGGTTGAGACTAGCGTGACAGGGTTGAATACTGTAACAGGGTTGAATACTGTAACAGGGTTGAGACTAGGGTGACAGGGTTGAATGCTGTAACAGGGTTGAATACTGTAACAGGGTTGAATACTGTAACAGGGTTGAGACTAGCGTGACAGGGTTGAATACTGTAACAGGGTTGAGACTAGAGTGACAGGGTTGAATACTGTAACAGGGTTGAATACTGTAACGGGGTTGAGACTAGGGTGACAGGGTTGAATACTGTAACAGGGTTGAGACTAGGGTGACAGGGTTGAATACTGTAACAGGGTTGAATACTGTAACGGGGTTGAGACTAGCGTGACAGAGTTGAAGAGACACATCGGTTTCCATATAAACTAGTTTTGTTTACTATCAAAATCCCTCCGAGATTTACCCCAAAACATTACATGTCATTGTACGCAACCATGTAATAAGGACATTAGATATATTTAGAATAATCTGGGTTTTATTAACCAAACTGCAGTGAATATAGAAACAAATACAAACACATCAGGCATTAAGGTAGTTAATAACATTCAGCAGGTTTCATCAGAAAGGTTCAGCGTGTCATCAAACTGTAGGAACATTTTCCAAGGGCATTTAGAATGTTAGAACAGCTGTTAACTACAGCACTAGTGTCACCATGACGACCCTTCTTCTCAGGAGCACCATATTCATTCATTCATTCATTCATTCGTGGTTTTCTTCCTGAGAGCCCAATCATCTCTCTCAACCTCTACATGGTGGGTTGTCACACGCTGTGGGGATGTGGAATCATCTCAAGGACTTCCTCAAACTGAGACCAGTGGATGTCGTCTTGAGAAGGCCAGAAAAATATGTGTTTGGTCCCACACAATGCATATATTTCACTTGTACACTAATTTCATCCGTGTCGAGGATGATGCCTGGATGAAGGTGATCATATTCCACTACACACCACTGACCAAGAAGACCTGGATTTACCCACTGGATTTCGTCCACAGCTTGTGGATTTTCCTCATTGGCTGTTCTGGAGCAGCCAGGACCTCCTGCCTGAACCTGAAGCGCTGTTCTGGAGCAGCCAGGACCTCCTGCCTGAACCTGAAGCGCTGTTCTGGAGCAGCCAGGACCTCCTGCCTGAACCTGAAGCGCTGTTCTGGAGCAGCCAGGACCTCCTGCCTGAACCTGAAGCGCTGTTCTGGAGCAGCCAGGACCTCCTGCCTGAACCTGAAGCGCTGTGTGTTAAAACATGTACAGTTGAGCTCCTTATTTGTTGAACGAAGACAGCCGACATCACGAGACATCAGCTCACCAGGAGCAAGGCTGATATTCTCATGGTGGAGGGCATCGCTTTTATCGGGGCATCATCTCCATCGCACGTTCAACATCGGCCCTCTTCACAAAGAACAGCTTCACTGATGTGTTTGTCTCACGGAGGGCTTTGTCAAGCTCCTGTGCATCGCTGATATCACGGCCCTCAGCCACCAGCCTGTTCTCTTCAACGTTCCTCCCACACCATCAGGAGCCCCTTTTTTTCCATGGCTTGACTCAAAGTTCCTTGTACCAGCTTTGAATCCCCGTTTGTGTAATTATTGTTGTGAAAAGCAGGAAGTTGCCTCTCTGCTTATACTGTGTGCAAGAACCATCAGCAAAAACGTGCAATACAGACACTTGTGGATGTGTGTCCTGAAGGGAGTCCAGCACTGGATGGAGGTGTTTCCATATAGGAGGAGGGATGTGTGTCCTGAAGGGAGTCCAGCACTGGATGGAGGTGTTTCCATATAGCAGGAGGGATGTGTGTCCTGAAGGGAGTCCAGCACTGGATGGAGGTGTTTCCATATAGGAGGAGGGATGTGTGTCCTGAAGGGAGTCCAGCACTGGATGGAGGTGTTTCCATATAGGAGGAGGGATGTGTGTCCTGAAGGGAGTCCAGCACTGGATGGAGGTGTTTCCATATAGGAGGAGGGATGTGTGTCCTGAAGGGAGTCCAGCACTGGATGGAGGTGTTTCCATATAGGAGGAGGGATGTGTGTCCTGAAGGGAGTCCAGCACTGGATGGAGGTGTTTCCATATAGGAGGAGGGATGTGTGTCCTGAAGGGAGTCCAGCACTGGATGGAGGTGTTTCCATATAGGAGGAGGGATGTGTGTCCTGAAGGGAGTCCAGCACTGGATGGAGGTGTTTCCATATAGGAGGAGGGATGTGTGTCCTGAAGGGAGTCCAGCACTGGATGGAGGTGTTTCCATATAGCAGGAGGGATGTGTGTCCTGAAGGGAGTCCAGCACTGGATGGAGGTGTTTCCATATAGGAGGAGGGATGTGTGTCCTGAAGGGAGTCCAGCACTGGATGGAGGTGTTTCCATATAGGAGGAGGGATGTGTGTCCTGAAGGGAGTCCAGCACTGGATGGAGGTGTTTCCATATAGGAGGAGGGATGTGTGTCCTGAAGGGAGTCCAGCACTGGATGGAGGTGTTTCCATATAGCAGGAGGGATGTGTGTCCTGAAGGGAGTCCAGCACTGGATGGAGGTGTTTCCATATAGGAGGAGGGATGTGTGTCCTGAAGGGAGTCCAGCACTGGATGGAGGTGTTTCCATATAGGAGGAGGGATGTGTGTCCTGAAGGGAGTCCAGCACTGGATGGAGGTGTTTCCATATAGGAGGAGGGATGTGTGTCCTGAAGGGAGTCCAGCACTGGATGGAGGTGTTTCCATATAGGAGGAGGGATGTGTGTCCTGAAGGGAGTCCAGCACTGGATGGAGGTGTTTCCATATAGGAGGAGGGATGTGTGTCCTGAAGGGAGTCCAGCACTGGATGGAGGTGTTTCCATATAGGAGGAGGGATGTGTGTCCTGAAGGGAGTCCAGCACTGGATGGAGGTGTTTCCATATAGGAGGAGGGATGTGTGTCCTGAAGGGAGTCCAGCACTGGATGGAGGTGTTTCCATATAGGAGGAGGGATGTGTGTCCTGAAGGGAGTCCAGCACTGGATGGAGGTGTTTCCATATAGGAGGAGGGATGTGTGTCCTGAAGGGAGTCCAGCACTGGATGGAGGTGTTTCCATATAGGAGGAGGGATGTGTGTCCTGAAGGGAGTCCAGCACTGGATGGAGGTGTTTCCATATAGCAGGAGGGATGTGTGTCCTGAAGGGAGTCCAGCACTGGATGGAGGTGTTTCCATATAGGAGGAGGGATGTGTGTCCTGAAGGGAGTCCAGCACTGGATGGAGGTGTTTCCATATAGCAGGAGGGATGTGTGTCCTGAAGGGAGTCCAGCACTGGATGGAGGTGTTTCCATATAGGAGGAGGGATGTGTGTCCTGAAGGGAGTCCAGCACTGGATGGAGGTGTTTCCATATAGCAGGAGGGATGTGTGTCCTGAAGGGAGTCCAGCACTGGATGGAGGTGTTTCCATATAGGAGGAGGGATGTGTTGGTCAGCTCGACCATCCCCACCTGACTTTAAAAAACAACAACATACAGATCTAAAATAACATGATTACTTGCCTGTTTCTGTACCATGAAGATGGAAATTGTGAAATGATGTCACTTCCTGTTAATGATGGCACATAAAGGGTGGACTGAGGCTACTGAGGCTACTGAGTCTACTGAGTCTGCCGATAAGAATATGGTGATTGACAGAGTCGAAAGCCTTGGCAAGGTCGATGAAGACGGCTGCACAGTGATGGCACATAAAGGGTGGACTGAGGCTACTGAGGCTACTGAGTCTGCCGATAAGAATATGGTGATTGACAGAGTCGAAAGCCTTGGCAAGGTCGATGAAGACGGCTGCACAGTGATGGCACATAAAGGGTGGACTGAGGCTACTGAGGCTACTGAGGCTACTGAGTCTGCCGATAAGAATATGGTGATTGACAGAGTCGAAAGCCTTGGCAAGGTCGATGAAGACGGCTGCACAGTGATGGCACATAAAGGGTGGACTGAGGCTACTCAGGCTACTGAGTCTGCCGATAAGAATATGGTGATTGACAGAGTCGAAAGCCTTGGCAAGGTCGATGAAGACGGCTGCACAGTGATGGCACATAAAGGGTGGACTGAGGCTACTGAGGCTACTGAGTCTGCCGATAAGAATATGGTGATTGACAGAGTCGAAAGCCTTGGCAAGGTCGATGAAGACGGCTGCACAGTGATGGCACATAAAGGGTGGACTGAGGCTACTGAGGCTACTGAGTCTGCCGATAAGAATATGGTGATTGACAGAGTCGAAAGCCTTGGCAAGGTCGATGAAGACGGCTGCACAGTGATGGCACATAAAGGGTGGACTGAGGCTACTGAGGCTACTGAGGCTACTGAGTCTGCCGATAAGAATATGGTGATTGACAGAGTCGAAAGCCTTGGCAAGGTCAATGAAGACGGCTGCACAGTGATGGCACATAAAGGGTGGACTGAGGCTACTGAGGCTACTGAGGCTACTGAGTCTGCCGATAAGAATATGGTGATTGACAGAGTCAAAAGCCTTGGCAAGGTCGATGAAGACGGCTGCACAGTGATGGCACATAAAGGGTGGACTGAGGCTACTGAGGCTACTGAGGCTACTGAGTCTGCCGATAAGAATATGGTGATTGACAGAGTCAAAAGCCTTGGCAAGGTCGATGAAGACGGCTGCACAGTGATGGCACATAAAGGGTGGACTGAGGCTACTGAGGCTACTGAGTCTGCCGATAAGAATATGGTGATTGACAGAGTCGAAAGCCTTGGCAAGGTCGATGAAGACGGCTGCACAGTGATGGCACATAAAGGGTGGACTGAGGCTACTGAGGCTACTGAGGCTACTGAGTCTGCCGATAAGAATATGGTGATTGACAGAGTCGAAAGCCTTGGCAAGGTCGATGAAGACGGCTGCACAGTGATGGCACATAAAGGGTGGACTGAGGCTACTGAGGCTACTGAGGCTACTGAGTCTGCCGATAAGAATATGGTGATTGACAGAGTCGAAAGCCTTGGCAAGGTCAATGAAGACGGCTGCACAGTGATGGCACATAAAGGGTGGACTGAGGCTACTGAGGCTACTGAGGCTACTGAGTCTGCCGATAAGAATATGGTGATTGACAGAGTCAAAAGCCTTGGCAAGGTCGATGAAGACGGCTGCACAGTGATGGCACATAAAGGGTGGACTGAGGCTACTGAGGCTACTGAGGCTACTGAGTCTGCCGATAAGAATATGGTGATTGACAGAGTCAAAAGCCTTGGCAAGGTCGATGAAGACGGCTGCACAGTGATGGCACATAAAGGGTGGACTGAGGCTACTGAGGCTACTGAGTCTGCCGATAAGAATATGGTGATTGACAGAGTCGAAAGCCTTGGCAAGGTCGATGAAGACGGCTGCACAGTGATGGCACATAAAGGGTGGACTGAGGCTACTGAGGCTACTGAGGCTACTGAGTCTGCCGATAAGAATATGGTGATTGACAGAGTCGAAAGCCTTGGCAAGGTCGATGAAGACGGCTGCACAGTGATGGCACATAAAGGGTGGACTGAGGCTACTGAGGCTACTGAGTCTGCCGATAAGAATATGGTGATTGACAGAGTCGAAAGCCTTGGCAAGGTCGATGAAGACGGCTGCACAGTGATGGCACATAAAGGGTGGACTGAGGCTACTGAGGCTACTGAGTCTGCCGATAAGAATATGGTGATTGACAGAGTCGAAAGCCTTGGCAAGGTCGATGAAGACGGCTGCACAGTGATGGCACATAAAGGGTGGACTGAGGCTACTGAGGCTACTGAGTCTGCCGATAAGAATATGGTGATTGACAGAGTCGAAAGCCTTGGACAGGTCGATGAAGACGGCTGCACAGTGATGGCACATAAAGGGTGGACTGAGGCTACTGAGGCTACTGAGTCTGCCGATAAGAATATGGTGATTGACAGAGTCGAAAGCCTTGGCAAGGTCGATGAAGACGGCTGCACAGTGATGGCACATAAAGGGTGGACTGAGGCTACTGAGGCTACTGAGTCTGCCGATAAGAATATGGTGATTGACAGAGTCGAAAGCCTTGGCAAGGTCGATGAAGACGGCTGCACAGTGATGGCACATAAAGGGTGGACTGAGGCTACTGAGGCTACTGAGTCTGCCGATAAGAATATGGTGATTGACAGAGTCGAAAGCCTTGGCAAGGTCGATGAAGACGGCTGCACAGTGATGGCACATAAAGGGTGGACTGAGGCTACTGAGGCTACTGAGTCTGCCGATAAGAATATGGTGATTGACAGAGTCGAAAGCCTTGGCAAGGTCAATGAAGACGGCTGCACAGTGATGGCACATAAAGGGTGGACTGAGGCTACTGAGGCTACTGAGTCTGCCGATAAGAATATGGTGATTGACAGAGTCGAAAGCCTTGGCAAGGTCAATGAAGACGGCTGCACAGTGATGGCACATAAAGGGTGGACTGAGGCTACTGAGGCTACTGAGTCTGCCGATAAGAATATGGTGATTGACAGAGTCGAAAGCCTTGGCAAGGTCGATGAAGACGGCTGCACAGTGATGGCACATAAAGGGTGGACTGAGGCTACTGAGGCTACTGAGTCTGCCGATAAGAATATGGTGATTGACAGAGTCGAAAGCCTTGGCAAGGTCGATGAAGACGGCTGCACAGTGATGGCACATAAAGGGTGGACTGAGGCTACTGAGGCTACTGAGTCTGCCGATAAGAATATGGTGATTGACAGAGTCGAAAGCCTTGGCAAGGTCGATGAAGACGGCTGCACAGTGATGGCACATAAAGGGTGGACTGAGGCTACTGAGGCTACTGAGTCTGCCGATAAGAATATGGTGATTGACAGAGTCGAAAGCCTTGGCAAGGTCGATGAAGACGGCTGCACAGTGATGGCACATAAAGGGTGGACTGAGGCTACTGAGGCTACTGAGTCTGCCGATAAGAATATGGTGATTGACAGAGTCGAAAGCCTTGGCAAGGTCAATGAAGACGGCTGCACAGTGATGGCACATAAAGGGTGGACTGAGGCTACTGAGGCTACTGAGTCTGCCGATAAGAATATGGTGATTGACAGAGTCGAAAGCCTTGGCAAGGTCAATGAAGACGGCTGCACAGTGATGGCACATAAAGGGTGGACTGAGGCTACTGAGGCTACTGAGTCTGCCGATAAGAATATGGTGATTGACAGAGTCGAAAGCCTTGGCAAGGTCGATGAAGACGGCTGCACAGTGATGGCACATAAAGGGTGGACTGAGGCTACTGAGGCTACTGAGTCTGCCGATAAGAATATGGTGATTGACAGAGTCGAAAGCCTTGGCAAGGTCGATGAAGACGGCTGCACAGTGATGGCACATAAAGGGTGGACTGAGGCTACTGAGGCTACTGAGGCTACTGAGTCTGCCGATAAGAATATGGTGATTGACAGAGTCGAAAGCCTTGGCAAGGTCGATGAAGACGGCTGCACAGTGATGGCACATAAAGGGTGGACTGAGGCTACTGAGGCTACTGAGTCTGCCGATAAGAATATGGTGATTGACAGAGTCGAAAGCCTTGGCAAGGTCGATGAAGACGGCTGCACAGTGATGGCACATAAAGGGTGGACTGAGGCTACTGAGGCTACTGAGGCTACTGAGTCTGCCGATAAGAATATGGTGATTGACAGAGTCGAAAGCCTTGGCAAGGTCAATGAAGACGGCTGCACAGTGATGGCACATAAAGGGTGGACTGAGGCTACTGAGGCTACTGAGGCTACTGAGTCTGCCGATAAGAATATGGTGATTGACAGAGTCGAAAGCCTTGGCAAGGTCGATGAAGACGGCTGCACAGTGATGGCACATAAAGGGTGGACTGAGGCTACTGAGGCTACTGAGGCTACTGAGTCTGCCGATAAGAATATGGTGATTGACAGAGTCGAAAGCCTTGGCAAGGTCGATGAAGACGGCTGCACAGTGATGGCACATAAAGGGTGGACTGAGGCTACTGAGGCTACTGAGTCTGCCGATAAGAATATGGTGATTGACAGAGTCGAAAGCCTTGGCAAGGTCGATGAAGACGGCTGCACAGTGATGGCACATAAAGGGTGGACTGAGGCTACTGAGGCTACTGAGTCTGCCGATAAGAATATGGTGATTGACAGAGTCGAAAGCCTTGGCAAGGTCGATGAAGACGGCTGCACAGTGATGGCACATAAAGGGTGGACTGAGGCTACTGAGGCTACTGAGTCTGCCGATAAGAATATGGTGATTGACAGAGTCGAAAGCCTTGGCAAGGTCGATGAAGACGGCTGCACAGTGATGGCACATAAAGGGTGGACTGAGGCTACTGAGGCTACTGAGGCTACTGAGGCTACTGAGGCTACTGAGGCTGCCGATAAGAATATGGTGATTGACAGAGTCGAAAGCCTTGGCAAGGTCGATGAAGACGGCTGCACAGTGATGGCACATAAAGGGTGGACTGAGGCTACTGAGGCTACTGAGGCTACTGAGTCTGCCGATAAGAATATGGTGATTGACAGAGTCGAAAGCCTTGGCAAGGTCGATGAAGACGGCTGCACAGTGATGGCACATAAAGGGTGGACTGAGGCTACTGAGGCTACTGAGTCTGCCGATAAGAATATGGTGATTGACAGAGTCGAAAGCCTTGGCAAGGTCGATGAAGACGGCTGCACAGTGATGGCACATAAAGGGTGGACTGAGGCTACTGAGGCTACTGAGTCTGCCGATAAGAATATGGTGATTGACAGAGTCGAAAGCCTTGGCAAGGTCAATGAAGACGGCTGCACAGTGATGGCACATAAAGGGTGGACTGAGGCTACTGAGTCTGCCGATAAGAATATGGTGATTGACAGAGTCGAAAGCCTTGGCCAGGTCGATGAAGACGGCTGCACAGTGATGGCACATAAAGGGTGGACTGAGGCTACTGAGTCTGCCGATAAGAATATGGTGATTGACAGAGTCGAAAGCCTTGGCAAGGTCGATGAAGACGGCTGCACAGTGATGGCACATAAAGGGTGGACTGAGGCTACTGAGGCTACTGAGTCTGCCGATAAGAATATGGTGATTGACAGAGTCGAAAGCCTTGGACAGGTCGATGAAGACGGCTGCACAGTGATGGCACATAAAGGGTGGACTGAGGCTACTGAGGCTACTGAGTCTGCCGATAAGAATATGGTGATTGACAGAGTCGAAAGCCTTGGCAAGGTCGATGAAGACGGCTGCACAGTGATGGCACATAAAGGGTGGACTGAGGCTACTGAGGCTACTGAGTCTGCCGATAAGAATATGGTGATTGACAGAGTCGAAAGCCTTGGCAAGGTCGATGAAGACGGCTGCACAGTGATGGCACATAAAGGGTGGACTGAGGCTACTGAGGCTACTGAGGCTACTGAGGCTACTGAGGCTGCCGATAAGAATATGGTGATTGACAGAGTCGAAAGCCTTGGCAAGGTCGATGAAGACGGCTGCACAGTGATGGCACATAAAGGGTGGACTGAGGCTACTGAGGCTACTGAGTCTGCCGATAAGAATATGGTGATTGACAGAGTCGAAAGCCTTGGCAAGGTCGATGAAGACGGCTGCACAGTGATGGCACATAAAGGGTGGACTGAGGCTACTGAGGCTACTGAGGCTACTGAGTCTGCCGATAAGAATATGGTGATTGACAGAGTCGAAAGCCTTGGCAAGGTCGATGAAGACGGCTGCACAGTGATGGCACATAAAGGGTGGACTGAGGCTACTGAGGCTACTGAGTCTGCCGATAAGAATATGGTGATTGACAGAGTCGAAAGCCTTGGACAGGTCGATGAAGACGGCTGCACAGTGATGGCACATAAAGGGTGGACTGAGGCTACTGAGGCTACTGAGTCTGCCGATAAGAATATGGTGATTGACAGAGTCGAAAGCCTTGGCAAGGTCGATGAAGACGGCTGCACAGTGATGGCACATAAAGGGTGGACTGAGGCTACTGAGGCTACTGAGTCTGCCGATAAGAATATGGTGATTGACAGAGTCGAAAGCCTTGGCAAGGTCGATGAAGACGGCTGCACAGTGATGGCACATAAAGGGTGGACTGAGGCTACTGAGGCTACTGAGTCTGCCGATAAGAATATGGTGATTGACAGAGTCGAAAGCCTTGGACAGGTCGATGAAGACGGCTGCACAGTGATGGCACATAAAGGGTGGACTGAGGCTACTGAGGCTACTGAGGCTACTGAGTCTGCCGATAAGAATATGGTGATTGACAGAGTCGAAAGCCTTGGCAAGGTCGATGAAGACGGCTGCACAGTGATGGCACATAAAGGGTGGACTGAGGCTACTGAGGCTACTGAGTCTGCCGATAAGAATATGGTGATTGACAGAGTCGAAAGCCTTGGCAAGGTCGATGAAGACGGCTGCACAGTGATGGCACATAAAGGGTGGACTGAGGCTACTGAGGCTACTGAGTCTGCCGATAAGAATATGGTGATTGACAGAGTCGAAAGCCTTGGCAAGGTCGATGAAGACGGCTGCACAGTGATGGCACATAAAGGGTGGACTGAGGCTACTGAGGCTACTGAGGCTACTGAGGCTACTGAGGCTGCCGATAAGAATATGGTGATTGACAGAGTCGAAAGCCTTGGCAAGGTCGATGAAGACGGCTGCACAGTGATGGCACATAAAGGGTGGACTGAGGCTACTGAGGCTACTGAGTCTGCCGATAAGAATATGGTGATTGACAGAGTCGAAAGCCTTGGCAAGGTCGATGAAGACGGCTGCACAGTGATGGCACATAAAGGGTGGACTGAGGCTACTGAGGCTACTGAGGCTACTGAGTCTGCCGATAAGAATATGGTGATTGACAGAGTCGAAAGCCTTGGCAAGGTCGATGAAGACGGCTGCACAGTGATGGCACATAAAGGGTGGACTGAGGCTACTGAGGCTACTGAGTCTGCCGATAAGAATATGGTGATTGACAGAGTCGAAAGCCTTGGACAGGTCGATGAAGACGGCTGCACAGTGATGGCACATAAAGGGTGGACTGAGGCTACTGAGGCTACTGAGTCTGCCGATAAGAATATGGTGATTGACAGAGTCGAAAGCCTTGGCAAGGTCGATGAAGACGGCTGCACAGTGATGGCACATAAAGGGTGGACTGAGGCTACTGAGGCTACTGAGTCTGCCGATAAGAATATGGTGATTGACAGAGTCGAAAGCCTTGGCAAGGTCGATGAAGACGGCTGCACAGTGATGGCACATAAAGGGTGGACTGAGGCTACTGAGGCTACTGAGTCTGCCGATAAGAATATGGTGATTGACAGAGTCGAAAGCCTTGGACAGGTCGATGAAGACGGCTGCACAGTGATGGCACATAAAGGGTGGACTGAGGCTACTGAGGCTACTGAGGCTACTGAGTCTGCCGATAAGAATATGGTGATTGACAGAGTCGAAAGCCTTGGCAAGGTCGATGAAGACGGCTGCACAGTGATGGCACATAAAGGGTGGACTGAGGCTACTGAGGCTACTGAGTCTGCCGATAAGAATATGGTGATTGACAGAGTCGAAAGCCTTGGCAAGGTCGATGAAGACGGCTGCACAGTGATGGCACATAAAGGGTGGACTGAGGCTACTGAGGCTACTGAGGCTACTGAGTCTGCCGATAAGAATATGGTGATTGACAGAGTCGAAAGCCTTGGCAAGGTCGATGAAGACGGCTGCACAGTGATGGCACATAAAGGGTGGACTGAGGCTACTGAGGCTACTGAGTCTGCCGATAAGAATATGGTGATTGACAGAGTCGAAAGCCTTGGCAAGGTCGATGAAGACGGCTGCACAGTGATGGCACATAAAGGGTGGACTGAGGCTACTGAGGCTACTGAGTCTGCCGATAAGAATATGGTGATTGACAGAGTCGAAAGCCTTGGCAAGGTCGATGAAGACGGCTGCACAGTGATGGCACATAAAGGGTGGACTGAGGCTACTGAGGCTACTGAGGCTACTGAGGCTACTGAGGCTGCCGATAAGAATATGGTGATTGACAGAGTCGAAAGCCTTGGCAAGGTCGATGAAGACGGCTGCACAGTGATGGCACATAAAGGGTGGACTGAGGCTACTGAGGCTACTGAGTCTGCCGATAAGAATATGGTGATTGACAGAGTCGAAAGCCTTGGCAAGGTCGATGAAGACGGCTGCACAGTGATGGCACATAAAGGGTGGACTGAGGCTACTGAGGCTACTGAGGCTACTGAGTCTGCCGATAAGAATATGGTGATTGACAGAGTCGAAAGCCTTGGCAAGGTCGATGAAGACGGCTGCACAGTGATGGCACATAAAGGGTGGACTGAGGCTACTGAGGCTACTGAGTCTGCCGATAAGAATATGGTGATTGACAGAGTCGAAAGCCTTGGACAGGTCGATGAAGACGGCTGCACAGTGATGGCACATAAAGGGTGGACTGAGGCTACTGAGGCTACTGAGTCTGCCGATAAGAATATGGTGATTGACAGAGTCGAAAGCCTTGGCAAGGTCGATGAAGACGGCTGCACAGTGATGGCACATAAAGGGTGGACTGAGGCTACTGAGGCTACTGAGTCTGCCGATAAGAATATGGTGATTGACAGAGTCGAAAGCCTTGGCAAGGTCGATGAAGACGGCTGCACAGTGATGGCACATAAAGGGTGGACTGAGGCTACTGAGGCTACTGAGTCTGCCGATAAGAATATGGTGATTGACAGAGTCGAAAGCCTTGGACAGGTCGATGAAGACGGCTGCACAGTGATGGCACATAAAGGGTGGACTGAGGCTACTGAGGCTACTGAGGCTACTGAGTCTGCCGATAAGAATATGGTGATTGACAGAGTCGAAAGCCTTGGCAAGGTCGATGAAGACGGCTGCACAGTGATGGCACATAAAGGGTGGACTGAGGCTACTGAGGCTACTGAGTCTGCCGATAAGAATATGGTGATTGACAGAGTCGAAAGCCTTGGCAAGGTCGATGAAGACGGCTGCACAGTGATGGCACATAAAGGGTGGACTGAGGCTACTGAGGCTACTGAGTCTGCCGATAAGAATATGGTGATTGACAGAGTCGAAAGCCTTGGACAGGTCGATGAAGACGGCTGCACAGTGATGGCACATAAAGGGTGGACTGAGGCTACTGAGGCTACTGAGGCTACTGAGTCTGCCGATAAGAATATGGTGATTGACAGAGTCGAAAGCCTTGGCAAGGTCGATGAAGACGGCTGCACAGTGATGGCACATAAAGGGTGGACTGAGGCTACTGAGGCTACTGAGTCTGCCGATAAGAATATGGTGATTGACAGAGTCGAAAGCCTTGGCAAGGTCGATGAAGACGGCTGCACAGTGATGGCACATAAAGGGTGGACTGAGGCTACTGAGGCTACTGAGTCTGCCGATAAGAATATGGTGATTGACAGAGTCGAAAGCCTTGGCAAGGTCGATGAAGACGGCTGCACAGTGATGGCACATAAAGGGTGGACTGAGGCTACTGAGGCTACTGAGTCTGCCGATAAGAATATGGTGATTGACAGAGTCGAAAGCCTTGGCAAGGTCGATGAAGACGGCTGCACAGTGATGGCACATAAAGGGTGGACTGAGGCTACTGAGGCTACTGAGTCTACTGAGTCTGCCGATAAGAATATGGTGATTGACAGAGTCGAAAGCCTTGGCAAGGTCGATGAAGACGGCTGCACAGTGATGGCACATAAAGGGTGGACTGAGGCTACTGAGGCTACTGAGTCTGCCGATAAGAATATGGTGATTGACAGAGTCGAAAGCCTTGGCAAGGTCGATGAAGACGGCTGCACAGTGATGGCACATAAAGGGTGGACGGAGCATTTTTATTACCAGAGTTTGGTTGGTGTGACGGGGTTGAGTATAGACTGAGGGACAGAGGTCAAATTATGTCATTTTAATCAATAATCATGTATTTATTTGATAAAACTCTCAACAAAATAACACACATCTGTTTACATTAATGTGAGAAGGTATTAATTATGTGCACATTTTCACATTAATTTCCCAAGTAAAAATGATGTCAAACGCCTGGGGGACATGACACAATTCTTAGTGTCAGCTTAAAAAATAAGATGTTTTTTATAATAAGCTTTAAATGAATACTATATTTATTTCAATTCATTATACTGGACATTTCAATGTTTATACAAAATCTGTTAACGTTTCATTTCGGTGACCCAATACTTGAAATATAATATAAAAAGGGGACTGAAATATTACCCCAGCCCAAGAATGACCCACATGTATTCAACACTGAACTGTGTCAACCACAGAAGGTTGGTGCCACTTTAATTGGGGAGGACAAGTCATTGATAATGTCTGGAGAGGAGTTAGATGGAATGGTGTCAAATACATCAAACACCTGGTTTCCTTGGTTACCTTGAGTTTAATGCCATTCCATTCGCTCCGTTCCAGACATTATTATGAGCCGTCCTCCCCTCAGAAACATCCACTGATGTCAACTTATTTAGAGTTGAGTTTTATTCCAGTAAACATCAAGATGAATTGTGTAAACAACAAGGAATTCACTCATTTAAAAAACATCTATAAATCATTTCTTTGCATTAGGCCTATAGGTCTACATTTCCTAAGCAGAATGCAAATCAAAGCACTTCTGCTACACTGATGACCACATGTAACAGGGCAGCCATGTTGGATCAAAGCACTCCTGCTCCACTGATGGCCACATGTAACAGGGCAGCCATGTTGGATCAAAGCACTTCTGCTACACTGATGGCCACATGTAACAGGGCAGCCATGTTGGATCAAAGCATTTCTGCTCCACTGATGACCACATGTAACAGGGCAGCCATGTTGGATCAAAGCACTTCTGCTACACTGATGACCACATGTAACAAGGCAGCCATGTTGGATCAAAGCACTCCTGCTCCACTGATGGCCACATGTAACAGGGCAGCCATGTTGGATCATGTGGGGAGGCACAAGCGGCATTCATTTTTAGTGGATCCAGGAAGAATCATACACACTATTTTAGATACACAAAGATGCTATTTACATTGTATTTTAATGTTTCATAATAAGACATAAGACATAATGGCTAAAATGAATACAAATACATTCATTTATTTGAAAGGACAATTTTACAGTAATTCAGTACATCATATAGACTAAACATTTATTTTAACCAGGGTTCCATTTTGATGTAACACAATCACAACAAATAAATGTAAGTGATCCCTGGTTCAACAGACCCTGGCCTATATAGAAAGCTTTCCAGAATGTGACCAGGGTCAAATATTTCAGAGTACATCCCAGTATGACATGACTTTCCCCACATCACAATACAGACAGTAGGAAGAAGCAGGAGTTAAACTGGTCAAACAAGTTGTAGGAGACATTTGGGCCAAACCTCTACGGTTGTTATGTGGATTATAGCTGTTCTGTCTTTGTATATAACATTTCATTTGTACACTAGAGGGCACTATATGGGTCAAATGTGTATAGGAACAGGCTACAGTAAATATATATATATACATCACAGGAGGTTGGTGGCACCTTAATTGGGGATCACGGGACCATGGTAATGGCTGGAGTGAAACGAGTAGAGTGGAATCAAATACCATTCACTCAATTCTCTCCATTCCAGACATTATAAGCTGTGCTCCCCTCAGCAGCTTCCTGTGATATATGATACCTGCAATCCTACTGGTGCTCGAGTGCCTATTCAGAACTTTTTACCTGGTCAGCCAAGACACATTGTTATAATCAGAGTCACCGCTAAGTACGTTTACGGATTAATGCATATTCTTGTATTGATCTCAAGAGACATTTCATTGTTAAAGTCAGAGACCACTTTTCAAATGTTCAATATTTCCCACCATCCTTCTTTCTATAATGCAGACTACATGTGAAAGGATGGCTGCCATGGGACTAAGTCTCAAATGTTGTCAGGGGCTGGTATTTAACGCCTGATGTTTTGGACTTGTAGAGCATCACTCCGCACAGCATGGCAACGGCTGCTATGATACACCCAACCATCAACCCCATGTTCACGTTGGTCACTGGGAAGACAAGAAAACACACAAACACCTTTTATAACACAGAAACTCTTTGTGAAACCAAAAAAACACCTGTTTATGCAGAGATGTTATTTCCTGTTGAACGATTCCACTGTAGAAGAGTCCTTCCTAAATGTGTCGTCATTTAGCAGACACTCTCTTAACCAGAGCAACGTAGTGGTACATCCTCATGTATTTTCTTCTGGGATATGAACCCACAACCCTGGCATTACAAGTGTCACACTTTACCAACTGAGCTACAGAGGACCATTGATGATATACTGTAATATACTGTATCGTCAATAACACAAAGTACAACATTTGATTTGTAGCTCATCTAAAGCTACAGCCGTTTCCCTCAGGGTTAGCTTACCTGAGCTCTCTGAACTCTTTCTCAGGCGCAAAGGACCCTGGGAGATGTGGTGTTTGGCAGTTTGCATGGCGGCCTCTCTCTTGCGGTGGTGGTGGTGACCAGCAGGTTGGGGGGAGGTGGAGTTGACGCAGCCCTGGGCACACCGGGTGTTGGGGTTCCCAGCCTCACACAGGATCACTGAACAGCTGATGTACACCTATAGCCAGAGGGTTCAAAGGTCACTGAACAGCTGATGTACATCTATAGCCAAAGGGTTCAAAGGTCACTGAACAGCCTATGTACACCTATAGCCAGAGGGTTCAAAGGTCACTGAACAGCTGATGTACACCTATAGCCAGAGGGTTCAAAGGTCACTGAACAGCTGATGTACACCTATAGCAAGAGGGTTCAAAGGTCACTGAACAGCTGTTGTACACCTATAGCCAGAGGGTTCAAAGGTAACTGAACAGCTGATGTACATCTATAGCCAGAGGGTGCAAAGGTCACTGAACTGAGAGGATATAACCCTTGATACGATCCTTGAATGATGCAGCAATCTGTCCCCATTTACCTGGTCATGCATTCCGATGAATTTGAAAGCTTCCATTCCGAACTGGAAATGCCTCTGGTGACGCGGTGAGAAGATTTGAACCGTCTCGTCCACAATGCACCTGGTAAAAAAACACACAGTTAAAACCTAGAGTACAGTAAATATGTAAAGTACATACAGTAAGTGCAGTAAAACAATCTTTTAGTCTAGAATTCTCCCCAGCGTTTATACAAATGTCTCAAACCTGTCGTTTCTATTATCATCTCACAGTACTGACAAGTGTCCACCCTGAGGTTGATGAATGCCTCAGTGTTTATATTTTAATATATATGAGTGTGTTTCCTTTCTCTAATCACCATTACTATTATTATTATTTTGAATGTTATTGTTGATGTCTTTATCTCACTTTGCTTTACCAACAGTAGCCTTGCCACTCGTGCTAATAAAGCTGATCTGAATCTGTGTGCTCAGTCTCACCCGTTTTCTATGATGGGGTAGGTGGGATGGTAGTCGGGGTTGTCGTACGGCGCCGCTCTGCAGGACTCCACGAAGAGCTCAGTGCTGTTCACAGTGGAGACCGCCTCGATGTCCATGTAGATCATCTGCTTCACCTCCACGTCTAACGGGTAGTCACGGGGATCCACCATGTTGGCGAACTGGCTGGTCTGGTAGAACTCAAACTGGTAGGTGAACGTGCCGAAGCCTTTCTCCACCACCGTGATGCTGTCCCTGTGTGCAGTGAAGCCCAGGGACACGTTGCCACGTTTGGCGTACTGGCAGTAGAACTGGAACTCCACCTGGTGGTGCCTGGTGATGATGTCGTTGGGGTTGTCGAAGGTGGTGATTTGGTTCTTGAAGATGAGGTTGTCGTCGTCCTCCTGGATTGAGAGAGATGGAGAGGAAAATCATCTAGACAGTTACTTTTGTGGGCACTGAACTTTACACACGTCATCAAGATCAATCGGTTCAGTTCTGATGTTGCTGTGAACCTCTTGGGGTTATGAGTGAGCATGTTGGTGTCTCTTTTGATGCAAAACTGTTCTGAGGGCAGATCTTCCCACAGGCAGCATAAATCCACCCCTCACCAAAACACTACATCTTACATCTTAAACACTACCAATTCCAGATCTGTCAGCCGAGCTGGTGCCTTGGGGTGAATATCCCCTCGAACCAGGTTCAATATAGAGAACGCAGACAGACACACAGGAGTGAATGGGTCTCACACAAAGAGGAATACTGTACATGTGTCATCCCACTATAATATTTGACATCTCGGAGGCCTCACCTCTATCTGAGTGCCACAGGCATTGAGGGGGATGACTCCAATGATGTGGGTGCTGTTAGAGAGGCGTTGCAGGTCGCAGGCAGAGTTACTGGGATCGTTGAGGCGGAGGTGGTCCTCGTGAATTTCAGTAACAGAGGACTTCTCCACTTCGACCGTCATCTTGGTCTCGTCACACACCACCTTGGCTTTGACTGTCACGGGAGATATTTTCTTATTGTTGTATTTCTTCCTTTTGCATAAATGTCTTAATCAAAACAGTCTGACTGTGACCCATGATTTGAGTTGGTTGGGGTCATTTCGAGTTTCATTTTTATCTTTCCTTCATGTTTGGTGATTTCAGATGTGTTGTCTAGGTATAGTATGTATCATACAGTATTCAGATGTGTTGTCTAGGTATAGTATGTATCATACAGTATTCAGATGTGTTGTCTAGGTATAGTATGTATCATACAGTATTCAGAGCGTCTGTTATTAAAGTGCACAATTATACAATCACACACCACAGCATATTGTCCAATCACACGCCACAGCATATTGTCCAATCACACGCCACAGCATATTGTCCAATCACACGCCACAGCATATTGTCCAATCACACGCCACAGCATATTGTCCAATCACACGCCACAGCATATTGTCCAATCACACGCCACAGCATATTGTCCAATCACACGCCACAGCATATTGTCCAATCACACGCCACACCATATTGTCCAATCACACACCACAGCATATTGTCCAATCACACACCACAGCATATTGTCCAATCACACGTCACAGCATATTGTCCAATCACACGCCACAGCATATTGTCCAATCACACGCCACAGTATATTGTCCAATCACACGCCACAGCATATTGTCCAATCACACACCACAGCATATTGTCCAATCACACGCCACAGCATATTGTCCAATCACACGCCACAGTATATTGTCCAATCACACACCACAGCATATTGTCCAATCACACACCACAGCATATTGTCCAATCACACGCCACAGCATATTGTCCAATCACACGCCACAGTATATTGTCCAATCACACGCCACACCATATTGTCCAATCACACGTCACAGCATATTGTCCAATCACACGCCACACCATATTGTCCAATCACACGTCACAGCATATTGCACAATCACACGCCACAGCATATTGTCCAATCACACGCCACAGTATATTGTCCAATCACACACCACAGCATATTGTCCAATCACACGCCACAGCATATTGTCCAATCACACGCCACAGCATATTGTCCAATCACACACCACAGCATAATGTCCAATCATACACCACAGCATATTGTACAATAACACACCACAGCATATTGTCCAATCACACGCCACAGCATATTGTACAATCACACACCACAACATATTGATGGTGGAAGAATGTACAAACCCTTTCTGCGTCCGACCTCCACCACAACACATCTCATCTCAGACTGATAGACACTTGATCTGAAAGTGTTAGAGAAGATCAGGGTGAACAACGGCACAATATCATCATTACATGTATTATTAGTCTCTCTCTCTCATGTGAAATTAAATATCATATAAAGAGGAAACTCCAGAGGGAAGTAGCACAACATACAGGAAGTAGCAGAACACACAGGAAGTAGCAGAACACAGAGGAAGTAGCAGAACGTACAGGGAGTAGCAGAACGTACAGGAAGTCACAGAACATACAGGAAGTAAAAGAACGTACAGGAAGTAGTAGAACGTACAGGAAGTAGCAGAACGTACAGGAAGTAGCAGAACATACAGGAAGTAGCAGAACACACCGGAAGTAGCATAACATACAGGAAGTAGCAGAACGTACAGGAAGTCGCAGAACATACAGGAAGTAGCAGAACACAGGAAGTAGCAGAACACACAGGAAGTAGCAGAACGTACAGGGAGTAGCAGAACGTACAGGAAGTCACAGAACATACAGGAAGTAGCAGAACACAGGAAGTAGCAGAACACACAGGAAGTAGCAGAACGTACAGGGAGTAGCAGAACGTACAGGAAGTCACAGAACATACAGGAAGTAGCAGAACATACAGGAAGTAGCAGAACGTACAGGAAGTAGCAGAACGTACAGGAAGTAGAAGAGCAGTTCTGGTGATATTTCTAGCATTATAAAACATAAGACCTACCCAGAAATCCCCTCAGTGATGAAGCAAATGGGGAAATACTCCCCCAGATTGTCCCGGATGGGTGTCCACCGGATGACAAACTCCCCCTGGGTAGTCATGACATTGGTGATGTTCATAGGTCCACTGACGATGACATCATTAATCCTAGAAAGGAGATCAAACGGAAAAGGTAAATGCTAAGTGGGATCCTTGGATGACCAAACCCTGAATCCGAACCCTAACCTTAACCTCTCCCCTAACTTAAACCACTGTACACATCAATGATGTCGCTCTTGCTGCTGAGGATTATCTGATCCACCTCTACGCAGACGATACCATTATGTACACTTCTGGCCCTTCTTTGGACTCTGTGTTAACTAACCTCCAGATGAGCTTCAACGCCATACAACTCTCCTTCGGTGGCCTCCAACTGCTCTTAAATGCAAGTCAAACTAAATGCATGCTCTTCAACCGATCGCTACCAGCACCTGCCCGCCCGTCCAGCATCACTACTCTGGACGGTTTTGACTTAGAATATGTGGACATCTTCAAATACCTAGGTGTCTGGTTAGACTGTAAACTCTCCTTCCAGACTCACATTGAGCATCTCCAATCCAAAATGAAATCTAGAATCGGCTTCCTATTTCGCAACAAAGCATCCTTCAGTCATTATGCCAAACATACCCTCGTAAAACTGACTATCCTACCGATCCTTGACTTCGGCGATGTCATTTACAAAATAGCCTCCAACACTCTACTCAGCAAATTGGATGTAGTCTATCACAGCGCCATCATTTTTTTTGTCACCAAAGCCCCATTTACTACCCACCATGGCAACCTGTATGACCTCATTGGCTGGCCCTCGTTTCATATTCGTCGCCAAAGGCACTGGCTCCAGGTTATCTATAAGTCTCTGCTAGGTAAAGCCTCGCCTTATCTCAGCTCACTGGTCACCATAGCAGCACCCACTCGTAGCACGCGCTCCAGCAGGTATATTTCACTGGTCACCCCCAAAGCCAATTCTTCCTTTGGCCGCCTTTCCTTCCAGTTCTCTGCTGCCAATGACTGGAACGAATTGCAAAAATCACTGAATCTGGAGACCCATATCTCCCTCACTAACTTTAAGCACCAGCTGTCAGAGCAGGTCACAGATCACTTCACCTTTACATAGCCCATCTGTAAATAGCCCACCCAACTACCTCATCCCCATACTGTTATTTATTTTTTGCTCCTTTGCACCCCAGTATCTCTACTTGCACATTCATCTTCTGCACATCTATTACTCCAGTCTCTATCACTCCAGTGTTTAATTGCTAAATTGTCATTATTATATTTCACCAATATGGCCTATTTATTGCCTTACCTCCCTTATCTTACCTCATTTGCACACACTGTATATATACACTTTTCTATTGTGTTTTTGACTGCATGTTTTGTTTATTCCATGTGTAACTCTGTGTTGTTGTTTGTGTTGCACTGCTTTGCTTCATCTTGGCCAGGTCGCAGTTGTAATTGAGAACTTGTTCTCAACTCGCCTTCCTGGTTATTAAATAAAAGGTGAAATATATGTATATTTTTTTATTTAAAAAAAACTTTACCTAACCTTAACTCTTACCTTAACCGTTTTTAAATTGCAATTTATGTGGGGTGACATCAAGAATTGGACGTCACAAGCATCTCACTTAGCAAAGCGACAGCCACACCAATCCAGATCAATCACAGAAAATACATTTACTCTTAATTGGAAAACTCTTGGTGTTCTTAGACCTTTTGGTGAACGTATACAGTAGGCTGCATTAAGCTAAATAATTGATTGCAGAAGAAAATATTTCTAAACTGTTACAGCCAGGATGTGTTGTTAAAATCAGGACTAAACTGTTACAGCCAGGATGCACTGTTATAGCCAGGATGCACTGTAAGAGCCAGGATGCATTGTTACAGCCAGGATGCATTGTTACAGCCAGGACTGCACTGTTATAGCCAGGATGCATTGTTACAGCCAGGACTGCACTGTTATAGCCAGGATGCATTGTTGCATTGTTACAGCCAGGATGGACTGTTACAGCCAGGATGACCTGTTACAGCCAGGATGCATTATTACAGCCAGGACGGACTGTTACAGCCAGGATGCATTGTTACAGCCAGGACAGACTGTTACAGCCAGGATGACCTGTTACAGCCAGGATGCATTATTACAGCCAGGATGACCTGTTACAGCCAGGATGCATTGTTACAGCCAGGATGGACTGTTACAGCCAGGATGACCTGTTACAGCCAGGATGTATTATTACAGCCAGGATGACCTGTTACAGCCAGGATGCATTATTACAGCCAGGACGCATTGTTACAGCCAGGACGGACTGTTACAGCCAGGATGCATTGTTACAGCCAGGACGGACTGTTACAGCCAGGATAACCTGTTACAACCAGGATGCATTGTTACAGCCAGGGTGACCTGTTACAGCCAGGATGGACTGTTACAGCCAGGATCTATTGTTACAGCCAGACGGACTGTTACAGCCAGGATGACCTGTTACAGCCAGGATGCATTGTTACATCCAGGACGGACTGTTACAGACAGGATGCATTGTTACATCCAGGACGGACTGTTACAGCCAGGATGCATTGTTACAGCCAGGATGACCTGTTACAGCCAGGATGCATTATTACAGCCAGGACGCATTGTTACAGCCAGGACGGACTGTTACAGCCAGGATGCATTGTTACAGCCAGGACGGACTGTTACAGCCAGAATGCATTAATACAGCCAGGACGGACTGTTACAGCCAGGATGCATTGTTACAGCCAGGATGGACTGTTACAGCCAGGATGACCTGTTACAACCAGGATGCATTGTTACAGCCAGGATGACCTGTTACAGCCAGGATGACCTGTTACAGCCAGGATGCATTATTACAGCCAGGACGGATTGTTACAGCCAGGATGCATTGTTACAGCCAGGATGACCTGTTACAGCCAGGATGCATTATTACAGCCAGGATGACCTGTTACAGCCAGGATGCATTATTACAGCCAGGACACATTGTTACAGCCAGGACGGACTGTTACAGCCAGGATGCATTGTTACAGCCAGGGTGACCTGTTACAGCCAGAACGGACTGTTACAGACAGGATCTATTGTTACAGCCAGACGGACTGTTACAGCCAGGATGACCTGTTACAGCCAGGATGCATTGTTACAGCCAGGACGGACTGTTACAGACAGGATGCATTGTTACATCCAGGACGGACTGTTACAGCCAGGATGCATTGTTACAGCCAGGATGACCTGTTACAGCCAGGATGCATTATTACAGCCAGGACGCATTGTTACAGCCAGGATGCATTGTTACAGCCAGGATGACCTGTTACAGCCAGGATGCATTGTTACAGCCAGGACGGACTGTTACAGCCAGGATAACCTGTTACAACCAGGATGCATTGTTACAGCCAGGGTGACCTGTTACAGCCAGGACGGACTGTTACAGCCAGGATCTATTGTTACAGCCAGACGGACTGTTACAGGCAGGATGACCTGTTACAGCCAGGATGCATTGTTACAGCCAGGACGGACTGTTACAGCCAGGATGCATTGTTACAGCCAGGACGGACTGTTACAGCCAGAATGCATTATTACAACCAGGACGGACTGTTACAGCCAGGATGCATTGTTACAGCCAGGACGGACTGTTACAGCCAGGATGACCTGTTACAACCAGGATGCATTGTTACAGCCAGGATGACCTGTTACAGCCAGGATGACCTGTTACAGCCAGGATGCATTATTACAGCCAGGGCGGACTGTTACAGCCAGGAAGCATTGTTACAGCCAGGACAGACTGTTACAGCCAGGACGACCTGTTACAGCCAGGATGCATTGTTACAGCCAGGATGACCTGTTAGAGCCAGGATGCATTGTTACAGCCAGGATGGACTGTTACAGCCAGGATGACCTGTTTCAGCCAGGATGCATTATTACAGCCAGGATGACCTGTTACAGCCAGGATAACCTGTTACAACCAGGATGCATTGTTACAGCTAGGGTGACCTGTTACAGCCAGGACGGACTGTTACAGCCAGGATCTATTGTTACAGCCAGACGGACTGTTACAGCCAGGATGACCTGTTACAGCCAGGATGCATTATTATAGCCAGGACGACTGTTACAGCCAGGAAGCATTGTTACAGCCAGGACAGACTGTTACAGCCAGGACGACCTGTTACAGCCAGGACGCATTGTTACAGCCAGGATGACCTGTTACAGCCAGGATGCATTGTTACAGCCAGGATGGACTGTTACAGCCAGGATGACCTGTTACAGCCAGGATGCATTATTACAGCCAGGATGACCTGTTACAGCCAGGACGCATTGTTACAGCCAGGACGGACTGTTACAGCCAGGATGCATTGTTATAGCCAGGACGGACTGTTACAGCCAGGATCTATTGTTACAGCCAGATGGACTGTTACAGCCAGGATGACCTGTTACAGCCAGGATGCATCGTTACATCCAGGACGGACTGTTACAGACAGGATGCATTGTTACATCCAGGACGGACTGTTACAGCCAGGATGCATTGTTACAGCCAGGATGACCTGTTACAGCCAGGATGCATTATTAAAACCAGGACGGACTGTTACAGCCAGGATGCATTGTTACGGCCAGGACGGACTGTTACAGCCAGGATGACCTGTTACAACCAGGATGCATTGTTACAGCCAGGATGACATGTTACAGCCAGGACGGACTGTTACAGCCAGGATGCATTGTTACAGCCAGGACGGACTGTAACATCCAGGATGACCTGTTACAGCCAGGATGCATTGTTACAGCCAGGATGACATGTTACAGCCAGGACGGACTGTTACAGCCAGGATGGACTGTTACAGCCAGGATGACCTGTTACAACCAGGATGCATTATTACACCCAGGTTGACCTGTTACAGCCAGGACGGACTGTTACAGCCAGGACGGACTGTTACAGCCAGGATCTATTGTTAAAATCAGGACTAAACTGTTACAGCTAGGATGACCTGTTACAGCCAGGACGCACTGTTACAGCCAGGATGTGTTGTTACAGCCAGGACGGACTGTTACAGCCAGGATGACCTGTTACAACCAGGAGTTCAAGCACTAGAAATATAATCCTGGGTACAATACTGTATTATAGACTATCATGTCTCTTACGTTGAGTGTGTAGCCTCGGCCTTGACCCTGAACTCCAGCTCTTTGTTGACCTCGGCGTGGAGATGTTCTCCGTTGTGTGGTGTCGGCTGCACGAACCTGGGCAGGTACATACCCTCATCGCAGGACGGAACACTAGAGTCCACTGAAGTGGAAAAGAACACAAACGTACACAAGTAAAGGCCAATACTTCACAAATAAATGCCATGTTTGATGTTGTTTAAAGAATACATATGTCCAATCCTCCATCCAGGGGGTGGCAGGTAGCCTAGTGGTTAGAGCGTTGGGCCAGTAACCAAAAAGTTGCCCTGTTTAATCCCCGAGCTGACAAGGTAAAAATCTTTCGTTCTGCCCCTGAACAAGATAGTTAACCCACTGTTCCCCAGTAGGCTGTCTTTTTAAATAAGAATTTGTTCTTAACTGATTTGCCTAGTTAAATAGGCAAAGGTTCAATAAATAAATAAATCAAATGCATTGTTAACCATCAGAAGAGGAGTCTCTCACCCAGAAGAGAGAAATGCAGAGGGAGTTTGCTGAGGGGAGCAGTGGAGGGATACAGGCTTCCTGGGGTGGTGGTGGTCCAGGTGGTGGTGGTAGTGGGCCTGGTGGTGGTGGTAGTGGTGGTGGTGGTGGTAGTGGGCCTGGTGGTGGTGGTAGTGGGCCAGGGGGTGGTTGTAGTGGGCAAGGGGGTGGTTGTAGTGGGCAAGGGGGTGGTTGTAGTGGGCCAGGGGGTGGTGGTAGTGGGCCTGGTGGTGGTAGTGGGCAGGGTGGTGGTGGTGGTAGTTGGCCAGGGGGTGGTGGTAGTGGGTGTGGTGGTGGTGGTGGTGGTGGTGGTGGTAGTGGGCCAGGGGGTGGTGGTAGTGGGCCAGGGGGTGGTTGTAGTGGGCCAGGGGGTGGTTGTAGTGGGCCAGGGGGTGGTGGTGGTAGTGGGCCAGGGGGTGGTGGTGGTAGTGGGCCAGCGGGTGGTGGTGGTAGTGGGCCAGGGGGTGGTGGTGGTAGTGGGCCAGGGGGTGGTGGTGGTAGTGGGCCAGGGGGTGGTGGTGGTAGTGGGCCAGGGGGTGGTGGTGGTAGTGGGCCAGGGGGTGGTGGTGGTAGTGGGCGGGGTGGTGGTGGTAGTGGGCCAGGGGGTGGTTGTAGTGGGCCAGGGGGCGGTGGTAGTGGGCGGGGTGGTGGTGGTGGTAGTGGGCCAGGGGGCGACAGTGGTGGTTTGGCTCCACCACCACCAAGGAGAAGGAGTGGTGGTGGTTTGGCTCCAGGGATAGGAGACGGTTGTTTGGTAGCTGGCGCGTCGGCGTCTCCCTGCATGAAGCGGTGCCCTGGAGGAACTAGAGCCATCGGTGTAGGACAGGGTGATGTGTTGGTTAGGAAAGTCCTCTACAACTAGCTCAAACCCATAGACGCCACTCGTTGAAGTGTAGCCGTATTGTAAGGAGCAAGAGCCCTAACAGTGAAGAGGTTAGAACACAAATGGAATAGCTGGTTAAGACCAAAGACAATATATCAACAATCACATGAGATTCAAGGTGTTGAAAATAACTGCCCACACCAACCTGATCCAGGTAGAAACCTGAAGGCTGATCACACCTATCGCACTCAGGTCTGACCAATCCGTATCTGCATCTGACACGATCACCGTCAGGGTCAAAGGCCATGAGGTTGTAGGACCTCTGACAGTTCTGGGGAACACTACAATGACAGGAGTCAGAAATACAACATATGAAATGAGTAAATTCTACGGGCTCTATTTGAACAAACCTAACACAACGGTTAGTCTAAGAGCTGGCAGTAGAGCTACATTTTAGTTATTTTCACCACCACAATTATATGTGCAGTTGCTGGCAGTGGTGCAAAAGGGGCTGAGCCTTGATTTGTATTTCTGTATTTTATTTAACCTTTATTTAACTAGACAAGTCAATGAATAAACCAGTTGTGGGTGTGTCGAAGCTTTGACCCCTCACTGGCCAATCAGAATGTGTTCCATGGATAAACATGTGGTTGCTTCAAGTTGTGTATTTACGGTATTTTATATATTTATTGTGATGTCATCAACTCCAGTTAGAATGTTGGTTCGTTACAGTCTAGTTAGTTAAATAGTGTCACGACTTCTGCCGAAGTCGTTGCCTCTCCTTGTTCGGGCGGTGCTCGGCGTTCGACGTCACCGGTCTTCTAGCCATCATCGATCCATTTTTCATTTTCCATTGTATTGCTTCAGTATGGAAATGAACATAGGCCATAGCATGTGCAGTGATATAGGGGCAAGGCCTACTGTAAATTGCAGTCTGGACATGGAAATGCCAAACGTAGTCAATTAGCAAAATCAATTTCACTAGGCTATTGATAAGGCCTGAAAAGACAGTGTATAATTCTTATCCAATTCTAATAAAAACCCAACAACAACTTGTTTAAATAGGCTAAATGTCTGAATACAGTTACAGCCACCATAATAAATAGCCCAGAGGGTTTGTTTTTGTTGCACAACATGATAATATCTGGCTAATGATCGGGGCCTGGAGAAAAAAGAACGGACCGGTGTGGGGGCTGCCCCTGGACACACCTCAAATATGGCCCCCCGCCCACTTTAACACATGGCCCCCCGCCCACTTTAACACATGGGCCCCCGCCCACTTTAAAACATGGCCCCCCGCCCACTTTAACACATGGCCCCCCGCCCACTTTAAAACATGGCCCCCCGCCCACTTTAAATCATGGGCCCCCGCCCACTTTAAAACATGGCCCCCCACCCACTTTAACACATGGCCCCCCGCCCACTTTAAAACATGGCCCCCCGCCCACTTTAAAACATGGCCCCCCGCCCACTTTAAAACATGGCCCCCCGCCCACTTTAACACAAATGAGCTGAAGTTAAACCGATCAATTGCTGATGTCAGGGTAGGAAAATGCTATTGCGCTATTTTTTTACATCACAAAATTGCTAATTAACTTGAGTTTGACACTTGCGCCTCCTTACCGCCAGCCAAAAATGTAGGAATATGTCTAATTAGGATTTCAATATTATATATAATAATATATATAATAATATATATAATAATATATATAATAATATATATAATAATATATATAATAATATATAATAATATATATAATAATATATATAATAATATATAATAATATATATAATAATATATATAATAATATATAATAACCTATATTGGATATATAGATAAAGCTGATCGGTTCAAAGAGGTAATGTTTTGGGAGTCAGAAAGTTGTTACCGTATGAAAGGAAGAATGGCTGTGACTGGAGATCTGTTGGGTTCACCAGTATCAGATCTTGTTCCCAGATCCACTTGTGTTTCCAGGCTCCAATATCCAAGATGGTTTACTGTTGGGATCCAACAGCAGCTGTTTTGTCTGTTACAACAACAAACCATATTTAGGTAAGTGGTCACTTGGGATGGAATGTTATCAAACCCTCCATATAATTTACCGAGCGTCTTCGTCACAGTCTTTGAAAAAAAAACTCAGAGGGGAGTCTACCTTGTAGAGGTAGGTTTTAACAGTATAGCTAAAACCATTTTACCAGATGTGAGTTTAACATGAGTCATTGTGCACAATGCGTGTTAAATAAATTGATTACATGTATTTCATAACAAACTTGCATCAATTGAAAAGGTTTATCACTGGGGATATTTCTGGTCTCGACAGTTTCAGTTTCACACCACTGGTTGTTGTAACCACTCCGTCCTCTGCTGCTGCTGTCAATTGTGCCTCTGACATCTTTGATAGAAGAGCCGCAGTTCCCCGAGGAACAATACCAGTAAGAGTAATCACACCAATCATGGGTATTCTTGTAGCGTAAATCCACCTGGAGAACAGAAAGTCACATTGTAATGGGGCAATAAAACCTCATTAGACTGATGAAGTTTAATTAACGCTGTTGTTTTGAAACAGCTTATCGGTTACTAGTCCAATGCTCTAACCACTAGGCTACGCTACCGCCCGGGTCTATGAATCTACTGTTAAATTTGTCTAATGGCAAAACGTCTGCAACCTGTTGAAACATGCTTTAATTGAAAAGTGGTTGGTTTGTCTTCTTTTTTCTCTCCAAAATACAAGAATAAATGTATCTGCAAAGTAGGGAATTGTTATCAACTGCAACCTTAGCTTGTCCGAGTCAAGCGTGGCATTTGTCATGTAATTAAGGAGGTAATGGCTTGGAGACTGTTCTAAGTCCATGTCTAATATGATCTGAGTGGCTGTATGGATAGAGAGCACCAGAAATACACTAACTTACTACAATGACAGAACCGGTGCACAACGGTTCCTTTCTCTGTCCTACACACATGCACCATATCTGCTAAGAGTTTAGACCAGTGAAACATGTTCACCTGTTATGTTCAGACTGAATAAAACATAACAAATGGAAAAACAAACACATTTAGAAATATTAACTTGTGTTATTTATTCCCTTCTGAAAATACCAGGGTGCTCATTTTGCATTGATGCAAAAGCTGAATACATCTCTAATGTATTTATTCTACAGCCTCTTATTTCTCATTCATTTGATAAGAACAAAACTTTGCACACCATTAATTAAAGCATAAATACTCATATGCTATATAAAACAATACATGGTGATTGAATATAATTGATATAAAGTCACAATTATTGCAATGACTCTTATTAGTATACCGTATTACAATGAATTGTATTGGAATAGACGTGATGTGATTCAACATTTCTGAAGAGTCCAACCAAATGCGAATACCCTTCAGAATCTAATCAAATAAAAACATTAGTTATTATTTGTCACCTGCGCTGAATGCAACAGGTGTAGTAGTCCTTACCGTGAAATGCTGAGTGACAAGCCCTTGACCAACAATGCAGAGTTTTAAACAAGTAAGAACAATTTGCTTAATTAACTAAAGGAAAAATAGTAACCCAATACAATAACAATAACAAGGCTATATATAAGGAGTACCGGTACTGAGTCAATGTGCAGCGGTACGGGGTAGTCGAGGTAATTGAGGTAATATGCACATGTAGGTATTAGGGATAAAGTGACTATGCATTGATAATTAACAGATAGTAGCAGCATATGTGAAGGTGTGTGTGTGTGTGTGTGTGTGTGTGTGTGTGTGTGTGGGCAAAATATCAGAATTGGGAGCAGACCATGATCCCCTGAATATCTCTCACCTTGAATGTTCCGTCAGCATTCCTCCCTTTGGGGGTGACAGACATGGAGCCTCCATAGAAGTGTCCCGCTGAAGCCAGGGAGACCAGTAGCAGCAGATGCAGCAACACCGGTGTGGAGGAGGACATGATGCCTGGATCTCTCTGGAGGATTCCTCTCTACCTATCTGCCTCCAGCATCCAACCTCCAAACCTTTATACCTTCTCAGACACACCATCCATTCAGGAGGAATGTCAGAGCAGAGGCCAACATTGTTTCCTTCGTAACTCACCCTGGACATGTTCTCTTTATGACAGGTATAACTGGTTTTATTGAACTGGGAAACAAAGATTAAAATACCTTTTCATAATAACCTGAAACGAAAGGGGAAATAAAGTTGTGAGTTACAGTAATTCTGTACATCTTGAACTAGTCTCTGCTAATCTCTTGGCAGAGAGATTGACCTGATTTACATTTTCTATTTACATGTTAGTCATTTAGCAGACGCTCTGATCCAGAGCCACTTACAGGAGCAATTAGGGTGAAGTGCCTTGCTCAAGGGCACATCGACAGATAGGTTCACCTGGTCGGCTAGTAAGCATTTGCACCAGTACTATGCACTTACGACACATGAAATGTATTTAAGAGAAATCGTACAACGACAGATTGGTGATGTTCACGGATAGGTGTTTTTTTTTTCAACGGTTACAGATCCAGTTGCAGGGTGTTCTTACGAATCTTTTTAAAGTGTGCTGCGGAGCTCTGCGAGATTTCTGTGATTTTTTATGATTTTCTGAAATAACACACACTCCCTAAACCCTCCGTAAATAACTCAGTTCTTAACGTAAAGACTTAAAACTCAGGATTATGTAAAGGCATACCTCAATCAGAATATGAGTTTATTTATAGCTTCCTGTGCCAACCGGAAGTGCCTTAAATGGTGTCACAGTGGCATTTTCCAAGGGTTAAAAAGGTCAGGTCTTTTCAAAACTTCATATGTGTGATTAGGCAACCCCCATAAACTGTACGTCAGTCATTTCTCCCAACAGATGTCAAAGAAAAGCTCTCTCTCACACACACACACACAGAAACACACACACAGCAAGGATGGAGTGACAAAGTGCGGTGCTTAAAGACACACAAAGCCTACAATGGCATTTCCATATTCTCTAGGCCGTGCCGAGTTCAACAAGATGCCCCGCTTGACCGTAGCTCGCTCGGTCTAAGCACAGCGACCATTAGAAAAGTAGGCCCAAAATGAAGGCTGGCCCTCAATGTGATTTGTTTTTGGGTGACAGTGAGAGAACCGTTAAGGTGAGAAGCACAATTCGACCTCAGGAACGTACCTGAGGTCCTCCCGATCCGTGCAAGCCTAACGTTGACCGTGTGGCATTAACCCTTAATAGTTAAAAGAAGGTGTTTACTTCAAAGAGTTTGCATTGACTTCTCTCCCCATAGGAATACATTGCCTGCACCCCTAAATTCAACCTGAAGCCTATGTGGGTTATGAATGCCTTATGAACCTGTCTTCTATGACAGTCCATCAGACCACTATGAGGTCTACCTGTGCCAATTCTAAGCTTCCTGAAGCAAACGGAAGTGGTTAAATTAACCCAAAAGGTGTTTTGATGTACATAACCTTCAAAGGTGAAAATGACTACATTCAATCCTGTGTAGATCGTAGATCAGTCAATTCTTAACTTAAAGAATTAAAACTCAGGATTATGTAAGTTTCTATGTCAATCAAGACATGTGTTTACTTATAGCTTCCTGTGCCAACCGGAAGTGCCTTTAATTGGGTCACACTGTCTGTTTTGAAGGGTTAGAAAAGTCACATCTCTCCAAAACTTCATATGTGTGACTAGGTAACCCTCCTAAACTGTAAATCAGTCATTTCTCCCAGCAGATGTCAAAGAAAAGCTCTCACACACACACACAGCAAGGATGGAGTGATAAAGTGCGGTGCTCAAAGACACAGAGAGCAGGCAATGGCATAAACATAATCTCTAGGCCGTGCCGAGTTCAACGAGATATCCCGCTTGACCGTAGCTCGCTCGGTCTAAGCGCAGCGACCATTAGAAAAGTAGGCCCAAAATGAAGCCTGCCCCACAACGTCATTTGCTTTTGGGTGACAGTGAGAGAACCGTTAGGGTGAGAAGCACAATTCGACCTCAGGTACGTTCCTAAGGTCCTCCCGATCCGTGCAAGCCTAACGTTGACCGTGTGGCATTAACCCTTAATAGTTAAAAGAGGGTGTTTACTTCAAAGAGTTTGCATTGACTTCTCTCCCCATAGGAATACATTGCCTGCACCCCTAAATTCAACCTGAAGCCTATGTGGGTTATGAATGTCGTATGAACCTGTCTTCGATGACAGTCCATCAGGCCACTACGAGGTCTACCTGTGTTGATTCTAAGCTTCCTGGACCAACCGGAAGTGGTTAAAATCACCCTAAAAGTGTTTATCCATACCCTGCCTGCAGTTTGATAGACATAGTGCATTCAACCCTGTGTAAATCAGTCAATTCTTAACGTAAGGACTTAAAACTCAGGATTCTGTAAAAGCATACCCCAGTGAGGATATGTGTTGATTTATAGCTTCCTGTGCCAACCGGAAGTGTCATAATTGGTGTCTCTTGGGCTGTTTCGAGGGGTTAAAAAAGTCAGATCTTTCCAAAACTTCATATATGTGATTAGGCAACCCCCATGAACTGTAAATCAGTCATTTTTCCCATAAAATTTCAAAGGAAAAATAAATCACCCTAAAACACAACTTGGATGGAGGGACGTATTGGGGTGCGTAGAGACAGACAGTGACTGCAATAGTTAGCTTTGTTCGAGCTAAAAAAGAACCGTCAGACCTAGAGTTCCGAAACGTTAGAATCCTGTTCTAGACCTCCGGTCAATAGTGCGTGGTGAGTTACGTGGCTCTAGAAGGTTCTCGGACCGAGAAACAGCCTCGTACATTTGCAATGACTTCAATTCATTTTGACCGTTACGAAAATGACGACATTTAGAAAAGTCTCAGAGACGCAAGGCTAGGTGCATTGAAACCGGCTCGGCCCATAGAGACAGATCCCAACGTTTCTGTCCGATAGCTCATTCAAGGACCCCGTAGCAAGGCATGGAAAAAATTGGATTTTCAGCACCAATTAGGGTTTTACTCGGGCACCGAAGGACCTATCGAGCCGAAACTCGGGATTCGGGGTCGCCTCACATAGGCCTACACATAATGTCCGACCTGGACCCGCAGCTAGAACGTAACTATGTGTTTTACGTTTTTATTATGTTTTAAACCGAAGGCGCTGTGAATTATGGGCCTGCTCTGACATATGTGATAGTTGGCTTCTAAATGAGTAGGAAAAAGTGGGTTTGGTGTCAATTGATATCAGTTTGGTGTCATAATGACATCTAATTGACTGATGGACACTGACTTGCTAGTTGACTTTTGTACATTTGCAATGTGTTTAAACGGAGAGGGACCATCACCAAAATGGCATTCTGAAATCAACACAAAAAATGGCATCACCACAGTCTCCAGACTGTGCCGAGTTCAACGAGACGCCCCGCTTGACCGTAGCTCGTTCTGAGTGCAGCGACTTTGAAAAAAAGAAGGCCCAAAATGCATTTAACGGTCATTCTGATTTTAATGCCCGCTATAGGAGCACCCTACTACGGCCCTCTTTCACTCAGGGCCGTCCTGGGTGCTTTATGGACTGTTAGCCAAGTGCTGGAGGAGGAAATAGACCCGTGCACCTGGTGATTGAAAACGTGCATCTGGTAACCCAAGAGGAAATAGACCCGTGCACCTGGTGATTGAAAACGTGCATCTGGTAACCCAAAAATTCAAATATGGTCCTAAATGCATTTAAGGGTCATTCTGATATTAATGCCCGCTATGGAAACACCCTACTACGGCCCTCTCTCTGTCGGGGGCGACCTGAGTGCATTATGGACACTTTGAAATTTCACGATGGATACTGATTGTTGTGCACCCGGTAACCCAAAAATACAAATATGGTCCTAAATCCATTTAACGGTCATTCTGATTTTAATGCCCGCTATAGGAGCACCCTACTACGGCCCTCTTTCACTCAGGGCCGTCCTGGGTGCTTTATGGACTGTTAGCCAAGTGCTGGAGGAGGAAATAGACCCGTGCACCTGGTGATTGAAAACGTGCATCTGGTAACCCAAAAATTCAAATATGGTCCTAAATGCATTTAAGGGTCATTCTGATATTAATGCCCGCTATGGAAACACCCTACTACGGCCCTCTCTCTGTCAGGGGCGACCTGAGTGCATTATGGACACTTTGAAATTTCACGATGGATACTGATTGTTGTGCATCTGGTAACCCAAAAATTTAAAGATTATGAATAAGAAGACACAGAGAGGCTTAAAAAGTTAAACTCTCTCTCATGGGATGAAGGGACATACAGGCCTAAAGGCCAAACACCCCTAACCAGGTTATAACCCAAAAGGTGTTTTGATGTACATAACCTTCAAAGGTGAAAATGACTACATTCAATCCTGTGTAGATCGTAGATCAGTCAATTCTTAACTTAAAGACTTAAAACTCAGGATTCTGTAAGTTTCTATGTCAATCAAGACATGTGTTTACTTATAGCTTCCTGTGCCAACCGGAAGTGCCTTTAATTGGGTCACACTGTCTGTTTTGAAGGGTTAGAAAAGTCACATCTCTCCAAAACTTCATATGTGTGACTAGGTAACCCTCATGAACTGTAAATCAGTCATTTCTCCCAACAGATGTCAAAGAAAAGCTTTCACATACACACACAGCAAGGATGGAGTGATAAAGTGCGGTGCTCAAAGACACAGAGAGCAGGCAATGGCATAAACATAATCTCTAGGCCGTGCCGAGTTCAACGAGATATCCCGCTTGACCGTAGCTCGCTCGGTCTAGGCGCAGCGACCATTAGAAAAGTAGGCCCAAAATGAAGCCTGCCCCACAACGTCATTTGCTTTTGGGTGACAGTGAGAGAACCGTTAGGGTGAGAAGCACAATTCGACCTCAGGTACGTTCCTAAGGTCCTCCCGATCCGTGCAAGCCTAACGTTGACCGTGTGGCATTAACCCTTAATAGTTAAAAGAGGGTGTTTACTTCAAAGAGTTTGCATTGACTTCTCTCCCCATAGGAATACATTGCCTGCACCCCTAAATTCAACCTGAAGCCTATGTGGGTTATGAATGTCGTATGAACCTGTCTTCAATGACAGTCCATCAGGCCACTACGAGGTCTACCTGTGTTGATTCTAAGCTTCCTGGACCAACCGGAAGTGGTTAAAATCACCCTAAAAGTGTTTATCCATACCCTGCCTGCAGTTTGATAGACATAGTGCATTCAACCCTGTGTAAATCAGTCAATTCTTAACGTAAGGACTTAAAACTCAGGATTCTGTACAAGCATACCGCATTGAGGATATGTGTTGATTTATAGCTTCCTGTGCCAACCGGAAGTGTCATAATTGGTGTCTCTTGGGCTGTTTCGAGGGGTTAAAAAAGTCAGATCTTTCCAAAACTTCATATATGTGATTAGGCAACCCCCATGAACTGTAAATCAGTCATTTTTCCCATAAAATTTCAAAGGAAAAATAAATCACCCTAAAACTCAACTTGGATGGAGGGACGTATTGGGGTGCGTAGAGACAGACAGTGACTGCAATAGTTAGCTTTGTTCGAGCTAAAAAAGAACCGTCAGACCTAGAGTTCCGAAACTTTAGAATCCTGTTCTAGACCTCCGGTCAATAGTGCGTGGTGAGTTACGTGGCTCTAGAAGGTTCTCGGACCGAGAAACAGCCTCGTACATTTGCAATGACTTCAATTCATTTTGACCGTTACGAAAATGACGACATTTAGAAAAGTCTCAGAGACGCAAGACTAGGTGCATTGCGACCGTCTCGTTTCATAGAGACGGACCCCAATGTTTCTGTCCGATAGCTCATTCAAGGACCCCGTAGCAAGTCATGGAAAAAAGTGGATTTTCAGCACCAATTAGGGTTTTGCTCGGACACCAAATGACCGATCGAGCCGAAACTTGGGATTCGGGGTCGCCTCAGCTAGGCCTACACATAACATAAGAAATGGACCCGCAGCTAGAACGTAACTACGTGTTTTATGTTTTTTTTATGGTTTGAACCGAAGGCGTTGTGAATTTTGGGCCAGCTCTGAAGTATGTGATAGTTGGCTACTAAACGAGTTGGAAAAAGTGGGTTTGGTGTCAGTTTGTATCAGTTTGGTGTCAGAATGATATCTAATTGACTGACGGACGGTGACTTGCTGGTGACTCTTGTCCATTTGCAATATGTTTAAACAGTGAGGTACCATCACCAAAGTGACATTCTGAAATCAACCCTAACGAGCGACTGAGATTAACCAGAATCACTGCCCAGCCATCCCAAGTTCATCGGGCCAGTCAATTTCACATTCCTGCAGGATTTTTATAGCATGACAAATTCGTGATGGTACCTGCCCATTGAACCATATTGCAAATGCCCAGTGACTTTGCAAAAGTAAGAAAACATAAACAAATGGACATAATGAAATCACCATATTTTTATTTTTGGGTTACCAGTTGCACAACAATGCACGTACACTTGCAATATGATTCAACAGTGAAAAACATCACAAAATGGACATGATGAAGTCAACACAACGAGCGATGGAAAGGAGCAACTATCACTGCCAGGCCATCCTGTGTTCATCAGGCCAGTCAATTTCACATTCCTTGAGGATTTTTATAGCATGACAAATTCGTGATGGTACCTGCCCATTGAACCATATTGCAAATGCCCAGTGACTTTGCAAAAGTAAGAAAACATAAACAAATGGACATAATGAAATCACCATATTTTTATTTTTGGGTTACCAGTTGCACAACAATGCACGTACACTTGCAATATGATTCAACAGTGAAAAACATCACAAAATGGACATGATGAAGTCAACACAACGAGCGATGAAAAGGAGCAACTATCACTGCCAGGCCATCCTGTGTTCATCAGGCCAGTCAATTTCACATTCCTTGAGGATTTTTATAGCATGACAAATTCGTGATGGTACCTGCCCATTGAACCATATTGCAAATGCCCAGTGACTTTGCTAAAGTAAGAAAACATAAACAAATGGACATAATGAAATCACCATATTTTTTTGGGGGGTTACCAGTTGCACAACAATGCACGTACACTTGCAATATGATTCAACAGTGAGAAACATCACAAAATGGACATGATGAAGTCAACACAACGAGCGATGGAAAGGAGCAACTATCACTGCCAGGCCATCCTGTGTTCATCAGGCCAGTCAATTTCACATTCCTTGAGGATTTTTATAGCATGACAAATTCGTGATGGTACCTGCCCATTGAACCATATTGCAAATGCCCAGTGACTTTGCTAAAGTAAGAAAACATAAACAAATGGACATAATGAAATCACCATATTTTTATTTTTGGGTTACCAGTTGCACAACAATGCACGTACACTTGCAATATGATTCAACAGTGAAAAACATCACAAAATGGACATGATGAAGTCAACACAACGAGCGATGGAAAGGAGCAACTATCACTGCCAGGCCATCCTGTGTTCATCAGGCCAGTCAATTTCACATTCCTTGAGGATTTTTATAGCATGACAAATTCGTGATGGTACCTGCCCATTGAACCATATTGCAAATGCCCAGTGACTTTGCAAAAGTAAGAAAACATAAACAAATGGACATAATGAAATCACCATATTTTTATTTTTGGGTTACCAGTTGCACAACAATGCACGTACACTTGCAATATGATTCAACAGTGAAAAACATCACAAAATGGACATGATGAAGTCAACACAACGAGCGATGGAAAGGAGCAACTATCACTGCCAGGCCATCCCGAGTTCATCTGGCCAGTCAATTTTGCATTTCTGCAGGATTTTTGAGCATGTCAAATTTCATATGGTAAATGCCCATTGAACCATATTGCAAATGCCCGTACACTTGCAATATGATTAAACAGTGAAAAAACATCACAAAATGGACATGATAAAGTCAACACAATGAGCGATGGAAAGGAGCAACTATCACTGCCAGGCCATCCCGAGTTCATCTGGCCAGTCAATTTTGCATTTCTGCAGGATTTTTGAGCATGTCAAATTTCATATGGTAAATGCCCATTGAACCATATTGCAAATGCCCGTACACTTGCAATATGATTAAACAGTGAAAAAACATCACAAAATGGACATGATGAAGTCAACACAATGAGCGATGGAAAGGAGCAACTATCACTGCCAGGCCATCCCGAGTTCATCTGGCCAGTCAATTTTGCATTTCTGCAGGATTTTTGAGCATGTCAAATTTCATATGGTAAATGCCCATTGAACCATATTGCAAATGCCCGTACACTTGCAATATGATTAAACAGTGAAAAAACATCACAAAATGGACATGATGAAGTCAACACAATGAGCGATGGAAAGGAGCAACTATCACTGTCAGGCCATCCCGAGTTCATCTGGCCAGTCAATTTTGCATTTCTGCAGGATTTTTGAGCATGTCAAATTTCATATGGTAAATGCCCATTGAACCATATTGCAAATGCCCGTACACTTGCAATATGATTAAACAGTGAAAAAACATCACAAAATGGACATGATGAAGTCAACACAATGAGCGATGGAAAGGAGCAACTATCACTGCCAGGCCATCCCGAGTTCATCTGGCCAGTCAATTTTGCATTTCTGCAGGATTTTTGAGCATGTCAAATTTCATATGGTAAATGCCCATTGAACCATATTGCAAATGCCCGTACACTTGCAATATGATTAAACAGTGAAAAAACATCACAAAATGGACATGATGAAGTCAACACAATGAGCGATGGAAAGGAGCAACTATCACTGCCAGGCCATCCCGAGTTCATCTGGCCAGTCAATTTTGCATTTCTGCAGGATTTTTGAGCATGTCAAATTTCATATGGTAAATGCCCATTGAACCATATTGCAAATGCCCGTACACTTGCAATATGATTAAACAGTGAAAAAGCATCACAAAATGGACATGATGAAGTCAACACAATGAGCGATGGAAAGGAGCAACTATCACTGTCAGGCCATCCCGAGTTCATCTGGCCAGTCAATTTTGCATTTCTGCAGGATTTTTGAGCATGTCAAATTTCATATGGTAAATGCCCATTGAACCATATTGCAAATGCCCGTACACTTGCAATATGATTAAACAGTGAAAAAACATCACAAAATGGACATGATGAAGTCAACACAATGAGCGATGGAAAGGAGCAACTATCACTGTCAGGCCATCCCGAGTTCATCTGGCCAGTCAATTTTGCATTTCTGCAGGATTTTTGAGCATGTCAAATTTCATATGGTAAATGCCCATTGAACCATATTGCAAATGCCCGTACACTTGCAATATGATTAAACAGTGAAAAAACATCACAAAATGGACATGATGAAGTCAACACAATGAGCAATGGAAAGGAGCAACTATCACTGCCAGGCCATCCCGAGTTCATCTGGCCAGTCAATTTTGCATTTCTGCAGGATTTTTGAACATGTCAAATTTCTTATGGTATTTGGCCCCAAAAAAACACATGATGAATTGACATAAAATCGAAACAATTTCGAAAAACGGTCCAGAAAGAACTTTTTTACGAGGGTATAAGTTTTTAAAAAAGTTCAAATTTTCGACTTTTGACTTCATATGAAATCACATTGTAAATGGACAAAACATGTTCAAAAATCCTGCAGAAATGCAAAATTGACTGGCCAGATGAACTCGGGATGGCCTGGCAGTGATAGTTGCTCGTTTCCATCGCTCATTATGCGCATGTAAAAATAAAATAAAAATTGGGCTAATAAAATTGGACAAAAGTATGTTGATACAGTTCTTATACATGTGTAATTGACACAAAAATGGAAAGAATTTTGAAAAACGGTCCAGAAAGCACTTTTTTAAGGGTGTGTGAAGTTTTTTACAACATTTTGACATTTTTGACTTTTGACTTTTGACTTCCTATGAAATCACATTGTAAATGGACAAAACATATTTCTTATGCGCATGTAAAAAAAAACGGTCCAGAAAGCACTTTTTTAAGGGGTGATAATTTTTGACAAAAAAATCATTTTTTCAAAATTTTGCTTTTGGATGTTGACTTGATGTCCATTTCCAATATGAAAAACCACGGTGCAGCGCACTCACCCCCTGTTGGATTTTTGAAGTGTTACAACTGGCAATAGCCATATGACATTTGCCATCAACTTTGCACGAATTGGCGTCCAATTGGGTGGTATTGTCCAATGTGTGTATGGTTTGTACGGTGCCAATGTGTTGCCATTCATTTTTGTCCAATTCAGGGGGGTCTTCCCTTACATATCCTTAATCAATCTATCTCGATCCTAAGAAAAATCCTAAATCATCATAGCTGTCATATATCCCTGTTAAATGTAATACTATTTAAATTTTAAAAACTTCTAATAGTCAAACAAAGCCAAAACAAATGCTAACCATATCAAATCCTTCCTATACTAATAAGCTCTTTCCTTCAGGGGTCCACAGTATTTTATCTGACAATAACATGAGTTATCCTTAGAATCAGTTCCATCAATAATGTAATGTATGTTGCATAGTGTGGAATACCTTATCTATAGTAATTTATCACCCCTAAAAACTGAAACGTATTTATTTTCATTAACCTGTTGTGACTAGGGGGCAGTATTTTCATTTTTGGAAAAATAACGTTCCCAAACGGGATATTTTGTCAGGACAAGATGCTAGAATATGCATATAATTGACAGCTTAGGATAGAAAACACTCTAAAGTTTCCCAAACTGTAAAAATATTGTCTGTGAGTATAACAGAACTGATATTGCAGGCGATAGCCTGAGAAAAATCCAATCCGGAAGTGACTCATCTTTTGAAAGCTCTGCGTTCCAATGCGTCCCTATTGAGCAGTGAATGGGCTATCAACCAGATTACTTTTTCTACGTATTCTCCAAGGTGGCTACAGCATTGTGACGTAGTTTTACGCATTTATGTTGAAGAATACCCGTAAGCGGCTACATTGGGCAAGTGGTCACCTGATGGCTCTCAGAGTGATTCTTCCGTAAAATACAGAGGTAGCCATTATTCCAATCGGTCCTACTGAAAAACCAATTGTCCCGGTGGATATATTAGCGAATAGATATTTGAAAAACACCTTGAGGAATGATTATAAACAATGTGTGCCATGTTTCTGTCGATATTATGGAGCAAATTTTGAATATTTTTTCGCCGTTGTCGTGACCGCAATTTTGGTCGAATTCTCAGCCAAACGTGAAGAACAAACGGAGCAATTTCGCCTACAAAAATAATATTTTAGGAAAAAAGGAACATTGGCTATCTAACTGGGTGTCTCGTGAGTGAAAACATCCAAAGCTCATCAAAGGTAAACAATTTAATTTGATTGCTTTTCTGATTTTCGTGACCAAGTTACCTGCTGCTAGCTAGGCAAAATGCTATGCTAGGCCACGGATAAACTTACACAAATGCTTGTCTAGCTTTGGCTGTAAAGCATATTTTGAAAATCTGAGATGACAGGGTGATTAACAAAATGCTAAGCTGTGTCTCAATATATTTCACTTGTGATTTTCATGAATAGGAATATTTTCTAGGAATATTTATGTCCGTTGCGTTATGCTAATTAGTGTCAGATGATGACAATGATCCCGTTCACGGGATGGGAGTTACAACAAGTTAATAATTCTAATGCTTATAAAATCACTATTTTTTAAATGTAATTTCCTGCCCTATTGGCTTAAAAATATCTCCTCGCCAAATGTATTATCAATGATGAATAGGATTTTTTCTGTTGTAATACCAAATCAATAATAGCCAATTCAAAAACTTTATAGCTAATTTTTTCAAACAGAACCCTGAACCACTTTCTCATCTGTGGTTCAAACTATAATTATGTCCCAGAACTATAAACTCCATTATAATTAATTTACCTTAAAACTAGTATCCCAAATGACCACAAATTCATTATCCAAATGGCCCTCCCCTGAGGCTGATCAGACCCCAAGAGATAGCCATGATAAGGTCAAAGGTCATACCACCCTTTATAGTCATGTCCCATACCACATTAGACATATTAAAGAACCCTTTATCCTTAAAATAAAATAAATCACTTGTGAAATTAAAACTCAGAAAATAAAAACTCACGAAATTCCATATGTGAGCGTGCCCCTTTAAAATACCTTTGCACTAAAACAAATAGTCCTAACAAATGTTTTATGTGTGTATATTTGCAAACTTTAATGAAAAAAAAAACCTTCCAGGCCCTTTTCAATTTGGTTGTTTATGACCTCAATCTCACCCACTCCCCCCAAGATTATAGTCCCAGGAAACATCCAAAAGAGAGTCAATAAAACTCCCATTCCCCCAGAAAAAAAAACACAAAACGCCTAACTATGCTACATCGATTCAGAAACTCAAAAGTGAACTATAAACCAAACCTAATGATAATTCCTCTTTACCTCAAATAATTAATCATAAGTTTTAACTTCTTGTGACACTCAAACCCGGATCCGGGAGCGTAATCATCGCCTGACACATAATTAGCATAACGCAATGGACATAAATCTTCCTAGAAAATCTTCCTATTCATGAAAATCACAAGTGAAATATATTGGAACACATAGAAGTGTCCCACTGAAGCCAGGGAGACCAGTAGCAGCAGATGCAGCAACACCGGTGTGGAGGAGGACATGATGCCTGGATCTCTCTGGAGGATTCCTCTCTACCTATCTGCCTCCAGCATGCAACCTCCAAACCTTTATACCTTCTCAGACCAACCATCCATTCAGGAGGAATGTCAGAGAAGATGCCAACATTGTTTCCTTCGTAACTCACCCTGGACATGTTCTCTTTATGACAGGTGTAACTGGTTTTATTGAACTGGGAAACAAAGGTTAAAATACCTTTTCATAATAACCTGAAACGAAAGGGGAAATAAAGTTGTGAGTTACAGTAATTCTGTATATCAAATCAAATCAAATCAAATCAAATTGTATTTGTCACATACACATGGTTAGCAGATGTTAATGCGAGTGTAGCGAAATGCTTGTGCTTCTAGTTCCGACAATGCAGTAATAACGAACAAGTAATCTAACTAACAATTCCAAAAAACGACTGTCTTATACACAGTGTAAGGGGATAAAGAATATGTACATAAGGATATATGAATGAGTGATGGTACAGAGCAGCATAGGCAAGATACAGTAGATGATATTGAGTACAGTATAACATATGAGATGAGTATGTAAACAAAGTGGCATAGTTAAAGTGGCTAGTGATACATGTATTACATAAGGATGCAGTCGATGATATAGAGTACAGTATATACGTATGCATATGAGATGAATAATGTAGGGTAAGTAACATTATATAAGGTAGCATTGTTTAAAGTGGCTAGTGATATATTTACATCATTTCCCATCAATTCCCATTATTAAAGTGGCTGGAGTTGAGTCAGTGTCATTGACAGTGTGTTGGCAGCAGCCACTCAATGTTAGTGGTGGCTGTTTAACAGTCTGATGGCCTTGAGATAGAAGCTGTTTTTCAGTCTCTCGGTCCCAGCTTTGATGCACCTGTACTGAGCTCGCCTTCTGGATGACAGCGGGGTGAACAGGCAGTGGCTCGGGTGGTTGATGTCCTTGATGATCTTTATGGCCTTCCTGTAGCATCGGGTGGTGTAGGTGTCCTGGAGGGCAGGTAGTTTGCCCCCGGTTATGCGTTGTGCAGACCTCACTACCATCTGGAGAGCCTTACGGTTGAGGGCGGTGCAGTTGCCATACCAGGCGGTGATACAGCCCGCCAGGATGCTCTCGATTGTGCATCTGTAGAAGTTTGTGAGTGCTTTTGGTGACAAGCCGAATTTCTTCAGCCTCCTGAGGTTGAAGAGGCGCTGCTGCGCCTTCTTCACGATGCTGTCTGTGTGAGTGGACCAATTCAGTTTGTCTGTGATGTGTATGCCGAGGAACTTAAAACTTGCTACCCTCTCCACTACTGTTCCATCGATGTGGATAGGGGGGTGTTCCCTCTGCTGTTTCCTGAAGTCCACAATCATCTCCTTAGTTTTGTTGACATTGAGTGTGAGGTTATTTTCCTGACACCACACTCCGAGGGCCCTCACCTCCTCCCTGTAGGCCGTCTCGTCGTTGTTGGTAATCAAGCCTACCACTGTTGTGTCGTCCGCAAACTTGATGATTGAGTTGGAGGCGTGCGTGGCCACGCAGTCGTGGGTGAACAGGGAGTACAGGAGAGGGCTCAGAACGCACCCTTGTGGGGCCCCAGTGTTGAGGATCAGCGGGGAGGAGATGTTGTTGCCTACCCTCACCACCTGGGGGCGGCCCGTCAGGAAGTCCAGTACCCAGTTGCACAGGGCGGGGTCGAGACCCAGGGTCTCGAGCTTGATGACGAGCTTGGAGGGTACTATGGTGTTGAATGCCGAGCTGTAGTCGATGAACAGCATTCTCACATAGGTATTCCTCTTGTCCAGATGGGTTAGGGCAGTGTGTAGTGTGGTTGAGATTGCATCGTCTGTGGACCTATTTGGGCGGTAAGCAAATTGGAGTGGGTCTAGGGTGTCAGGTAGGGTGGAGGTGATATGGTCCTTGACTAGTCTCTCAAAGCACTTCATGATGACGGATGTGAGTGCTACGGGGCGGTAGTCGTTTAGCTCAGTTACCTTAGCTTTCTTGGGAACAGGAACAATGGTGGCCCTCTTGAAGCATGTGGGAACAGCAGACTGGTATAGGGATTGATTGAATATGTCCGTAAACACACCGGCCAGCTGGTCTGCGCATGCTCTGAGGGCGCGGCTGGGGATGCCGTCTGGGCCTGCAGCCTTGCGAGGGTTAACACGTTTAAATGTCTTACTCACCTCGGCTGCAGTGAAGTAGAGACCGCATGTTTTCGTTGCAGGCCGTTTCTGCTAATCTCTTGGCAGAGAGATTGACCTAATTTACATTTTCTATTTACATGTTAGTCATTTAGCAGACGCTCTGATCCAGAGCCACTTACAGGAGCAATTAGGGTGAAGTGCCTTGCTCAAGGGCACATCGACAGATAGGTTCACCTGGTCGGCTAGTAAGCATTTGCACCAGTACTATGCACTTACGACACATGAAATGTATTTAAATTAAATATAAATGAATGATGAGACTAAATCATCAAGATTAAATTAAGAAAGATTAAGGTTAATACAAGTATTTCACACCAGAATGTTGGTTCATTTCAATTACATGTATTTCACAACTAGTGTTGTTACCACTGTAGATATGAGTTGATTGATACATGAGTAGGTTTTCATTATGTGTTTGGTTTGGGGTATTGTGTCTGTGGGGGGGAACGGCCACAGCAATTCAAAATGAATGGTACATAATGCATACTGATCATAACGGTGAAAAACTTGCCTATGAAATGATAATGAATTGGTCCTGCTACAGATTACTTTGTAAATACATCCTTCATTCCCTCCTTGGGTAGGCTGGATAGGTGAAAACAGCCATCCACTACCCTTTCACCAATCCAATCCATATTCACCCATGGTATTGCTCCTTGAGGTGTTCTAATTCTCTTTCCACGCCTGTTACCATGGTGAGGATTACACAAACACAAAAAGGATGCTTTTCACGGTAATTCATGACAATCACCTTTAAATCAACGTGTGAGTCAAAACTATGTTTTTATACTTCTGCTCTGTCCCTATCAGATGTTTTTCTGTTTTACATCATTGAACTGGCATGGGTGGGTTGGAATCCATCTGACTGACAGCATGAAGATGTTCAACAAGATTAGGCCATGAGGACAGGTGATTTATTATCTCATCTCTCTTGTCAAACATCAGGTGAGGTGAAAAAAATGCTTCTTGAATGAAATAACATGTTGGGAACACAAAAGGTCAAAGATCATTTTTTCACGCCATGTTGTTTTCAGTAAATGTCTCATGCTTCAGGAATGTTCCACAGGACTCAAGGATGTTGCTGACAAGTCAGTGAACTTGTTTGAGATGAATCAAATCAAATCAAATCAAATTTATTTATATAGCCCTTCGTCCATCAGCTGATATCTCAAAGTGCTGTACAGAAACCCAGCCTAAAACCCCAAACAGCAAGCAATGCAGGTGTAGAAGCATGCTTGAAACCTATAGCATATAATCAAATGGCTTCCAGGGAGATGCTTAATGTGAGTTGGACAATAGCACCTCAAAATAAATCCCTACATAACCACTTGACCTTACAATACTAATACTAAATACTTACAATAGCAAAGGTTGATCTGCACGATAGAGACACCAACTCAACCGGACAGTATGTGTTTTATAGATATTGAAGTGAACTAAATTAATTCATACTACAGATTGCAAATGGAGGTAAATACACCTGTCTCCTTATATCTGAGTGAATTCAGTAGCTTTTCACACACATGCACATTAACACAGATCATCACAATCACCCAAACACGGATTGTCATGTGGACTTCAGTTGAAATAACAAGGGTGTTTCTCGGAACAAAAATCTGTGCCTGTAAACTGGTGACTATCCGTCAAGTTAAGGTTCATTCGATCAATCAATCATTAGTTTGTGCCATACAGTGTGTGTTGGTCGTCCCAGTGTTGGTCTGTTGCTACCCAGGGTCCGTTCTGCCATACAGTGTGTGTTGGTCGTCCCAGTGTTGGTCTGTTGCTACCCAGGGTCCGTTCTGCCTTACAGTGTGTGTTGGTCGTCCCAGTGTTGGTCTGTTGCTACCCAGGGTCCGTTCTGCCTTACAGTAGACTAGGTGAAGCTCATGATTGAGGAAGTGTTTTGTGACACATTGTTAGCATCTCAATCCCACACAGTCACTCAAGGCATTCATCTGCAGACAATAGGGACCGATCAGATTTACTAGAGGGAAGGATTAGAGACTTGAACACCAGAAACGCTGTAAATTATATCGTATTCAAGCTTTTTTATGCATTGAGACTGGGCTACAACACAGGGGGATGTAAGTTGATATGGAGTCTGTGTTTCTAATGAAAATGTGAAATATCCTGTTCATACATTACCAGTCAAATCTTTTAGAACATCTACCCATTCCAGGGTTTTATTTTATTTTTATTTTTTACATTGTAGAATAATAGTGAAGACATCACATTCTATGAAATAACACATATGGAATCATGTATTGTGCAAAGCTGTCATCAAGGCAAAGGGTGGCTATTTTAAGAATCTCAAATATAAAATATATTTTGATTTGTTTAACACTTTTTTGGTTACTACATGTGTCATTTCATAGTTTTTATGTCTTCACTATTATTCTACAAAACCCTTGAATGACTAGGTGTTCTAAAACGTTTGACCTGGTGCATATGTGTATCTTGTTCTCCCAAGGGGGGAAGGTAAAGGGAGTGGAGAACAGACCCGGGTCAACAAAGATTATTATTTGCATAAAATAGACAGAGACCAGTCTTATCAAAATTAGATAATAGTATTTATTCTCGGAGCGCGCTGCCATGTAACCACGAACAACTGTTTATGTACAAAATATGACGTCATTGGTTCTAGAATGAATCTCCTCCTCTCGACCAAGACAAAGCAGGTTTAAAAGATCATTCCGACCTACTAGCGCACACACGACACACAATATAACTGAATTCATTCTTGACCCCTCACCATTATCCATCACCACTTAGCTGACAGTTCCAGTTAACTGAAAACCTGGGAAAGCACTCATTGCCTTATCTAAATATCCCAGAGCTAAGGTTCAACCATAGGTTAATGACCTTTTCTGCTTACTTAAAAAAAAACACTTCCAATCTTCTCCAACCTGGCTGGAATCGTATTTATTTTATTTAATTACCCCCAGTTTCAGGCTCCACAATCCCTCACTTATGAATTCATATTGTTAATCAGATATAATAAAACAGTATAAGTTAACTATAACTATAACTTATTTACAGTTCTATTTATAATGGGGATATTGTTTAGTCATTTATTCATAAAATTCCTAACACTGGGTCACTATATAGTCAACAAATTACTATCTTAAACATATACGCCCCTAACACAGATACTCCTGCCTTCATGTCAAAAATGATAACTCTGTTCAATGAGCATTGTGTTTCTTTTGGCGTGGTGGCCGGAGATTTGAATTGTTCCCTTAACCCAACCCTAGACAAATCATCTCAAGTCCCCACCACAAATCCTAGATCTGCAAAGATGTTGAACTCTCTTACTAAAGAGATGGGACTGATAGATATCTGGAGAGAAACATATAGCTCATCTATGGACTATACATACTACTCTAATGTCCATAACACCTACTCCCGTATAGATTACATTTTTATCCCAAAGAGTTTCATAAATTCAGCCACATGTACAATCGGACCCATAGCACTTTCAGATCACGCCTTTGTCCACTTTCGCTTTGACCTCTGCAAAAACATCCCGAGGTCAAAGAGCTGGAAATTCAACACCTCCATGCTATCAAACGAAGCGTTCCATACATTGGTAACTACATGGATAGACAACTACCAACAAGACAACAAAGATTCTCCTGTTTCTCCAGCCACAATTTGGGACGTTGCTAAAGCCACACACTAAGAGGTCATCTAATTGCATATGCTTCCTCTAAGAGAAAAGCAATGGAAGCACACAGGCTAGATCTTGAGAGGGAGCTGGAATGCTGTGAAAAAATACATAAACAATCCCCAGACAGCGCCTCCTGGCATCAACTTAAAGCAGCCAAAGCCAAACTGAATTTGGACTATACTCGGGAGATTTTAAAAAACGTTCTCTTTACTAAACAGAAATACCATGAGTATAGCAATAGGCCCAGTAGATTGCTTGCTTACCAATGAAAAAAGGAGCAGTCAGAGCGTACAATCATGGCTATCCGAACAGCAAAGGACGAGGTCACGTATGACCCAAAAAAGATCAATTGAACTTTTCATGATTTTTACTGCAAACTATATACCTCTGAGAGAAAACACACAGAGGCAGAACTCCACTCTTTCCTAGGGGGAATCTCGCTACCTAAACTATCAGAGACCGACCAAGAAGATCTCAACTCCCCATTCACTCCTGAGGAGATCCTGGAGGCAATTACCTCCATGCCACCCAATAAGTCCCCAGGCCCAGATGGATTCTCCAGAGAGTTCTACAAAGCTTTTTGGCCCCAGCTCAGCCCTATCTTCATGCCAAAGCTGGAGCAAACGGACCAAACTGGATTTATTAGAGACAGATACTCTTCTGATAACATTCGCCGTCTTTTTGATATTATTGATCAAGTAAACGCACAGAAGACCCCTGTTCTGCTGGCTTCACTGGATGCTGAGAAGACGTTTGACAGGATGGAGGGGAGCTTTCTGTTTTCAGTCTTAGAAAAGTTCAATATGGGCCCAAATGTTATTAAATGGATCAAATCACTATACTCACATCCAAATCCCATGGTGACTACTAATGGACTGAACTCTGACAGATTCCCTCTGGAACGGGGCACAAGACAAGGGTGCTCGCTGTCCCCACTGCTCTACTTGTTGGGGGCGGAGCCTCTGGCAGAGCTGATAAGGAGCAATCCAAGTATTATGGGTGGTTCTGCAGGCCTGCAGCACAGGATTTCGCTTTACGCAGATGATGTCTTGCTCTACATATCCAACCCTGAGAAATCCCACCCTCATTTTAGACACAATTGCTCAGTATGGCAAGTTTTCAGGTTATAAGATCAATTTTCACAAATCTACTGTCTGCCCTCTCAATATTACACTCACCAACTCTATGAAGACACTATGTCCTTTCCAATGGAAAACACAGGGGTTTCAATACCTCGGGATCTTCATAACACCAGATCTGAATAGCCTTTTCAAGGAAAATTATCTTCCACTCCTGGATCGAATCAAGAATGATCTCCAAACCTGGATCTCCCTCCCAATTAGCTTAGTATGAAGAATTAATGTAATCCGTATGAACGTCCTCCCTAGACTGAACTATTTATTTCAGATGCTCCCATGCTATCTCCCAGTTGCCTTTTTCAAAACAACTAACCAAAGCATCACCAAATGTATATGGGGCAATAAAAAACCTAGGATCAAGTTTTCCACTCTATCCAAACCTGAATCTAAATGTGGACTTGCCCTTCCCTCCCTTCAATTGTACTACTGGTCTGCCCAAATCCGCAGCATGCTAACATGGATCACAAACATACAAGAGTCAACGTGGACTCAGATAGAAGCCCAATCCTGTGGTTCATTGCCCTTAAGCTCAATTATATTCATTAACAACTTTAGTGAAGTGGGCAACATAGCCAAAACCTTTGTGATTTACAGCACCCTACTAGCGTGGAGGGACTGTCAGAAATACCTGGGCATTTCCTCCCAAATATGTTCTCACTCACCTATAGTTGGCAACCCAGACTTGCCAAAAGCCCTGAGGGATGCCAACTTGAATCTTTGGCATACTCTAGGTATCAGGACCTTTTCAGACCTATTTCATCAGAAAACCACTACACTGAAATCCCTTCAAGAGCTCTGCAGTGAATTCAATGTGCCAAGATCCCTTTTTTTTATATATATCTTCAAATTAGACATGTCATTTCCTCATTTACTTCCAAGAGGAGGTTTAGAACTCAGTTGAATGAAGTTGAAACCCTTCTTGTCACAGCACAATCCATTAAAGCAAAATATATTTCTGAGAAAGGAGGCTCCTCCTTTACGCCTTTGAAAATAATCTGGGAAAAGGACCTTGGTCTGACTATCAGTGATGAGCTATGGGCCGAGGTTTGCAACAGGGTATACTACACCTCTACTAATGTAAAAATGAAAGAATCTAATTACACATTTTTGTATAAATGTTGTTACACTCCTTTGAGACTCCATAGAATGAAAACAGATATGTCTCCTAACTGTAAAAGATGTACCTCTGAAAGTGGAACCTATATGCATGTATTTTGGAGCTGTAGAGAGATTGCCAGATTCTGTACATACTGCTGCACAGAAAATACTAGATGTACAGTTTGATATGACCCCGTGCATCTATCTTCTTAATGCCCAGCAGGACTTTGTTCTTGATCCTGACAGAGAAAATTTGCTTATGACTATTACATACTTTGCTAAGAAATGTATTCTTCTATTGTCGGCCTCTAATACCTCTCCCTCATTTAAAATGTGGATTGACCAGATTGTTGTCTTTCTCCCTCTTGAAAAGCTCACTTATGACCTCCACAAGAGACAGGCCAAGTTTGATAGACTCTTTATTGTCATGCAATAAAATGCAAATGAATTACTTAAAAATCATACAATGTGATTTTCTGGATTTTTGTTTTAGATTCCGTCTCTCACAGTTGAAGTGTACCTATGATAAAATGCTTTGTAAGTAGGAAAACCTGCAAAATCAGCAGTGGATCAAATACCCACTGTATATGTACATTTGATATTCATCAATGACTGTTATATTATATATCCAATTGTAACGCTTCCAGTTCGGATTTTTATTGCAATCTTCATAAAAATACAGTCTTAAACCTCAAACAGTCTCATCCAACATGGGCTCCTCGTAGATAAAAAAGACGGACCCATCTCCTAGGCCTGGAGGCCCGTATTCGTCAACACACTGGCCGGAGCTCGAAATGGTTCCGTACCTCACCATCTGTTGCTTCATCAACCTCTCCAGAGTCCTGATAAGCAAAACGTTCACACACGGGACCAAACAACATCCGCACAGAACCAAAACACTCATACAGGTGAAAGTTGCCCACAACACAGTGATTATGACATTCTTTCATTTCCCAAACACACTATCAAACCAATTTGTTAGAGCATCATCCACCCCAGAGTTCTCTGCCAATTCCTGAGCTAATGTAGTTAAACCAGCCAGGGCCTTGGTCACTGATCCGTCTGAAGCTGTGTTATCGGGGATGAAGGTACAACATTCTGCTCCGAATATCACACACACCCCACTCTTTTCAGCCAGTAACATATCCAATACGATTCTATTCTGCCACACCATTAGACTCGTAGCCGCGGTTTGCTTTGCTAAACCTTTTATCCCTAGTATAGTTGACGAAACGCTGTCAGGTTATAGTAGATATAATTCATCCAATCCACATTTTTATCGAGAGTCGACCACCAGAAGATGCTTGATTCCAAGCCCATATCTGATTCCTATCTTTGAACTCATCAGGTAACCCCCTGGGAACTCCAATGTTATCAATGTAAACTCTATTGTCAAAAGATCCTGACGGAGCACTCCTTCTTTCTCGTCTACCTGGCTCCAGGTCCTTGTGTTTGATAAGGGTGAAGGGCATGCCTAACTGCACTAGTGCACAACTACCGGTCCAATTGGTAGACAGGTTGGGCCACAGCTTCATACCTCCACACAACCACCAGACATCCGCTCTAGGCCTTTTTATCTTTCCAAAGTCCTCGGAACTCAACCATCCAATCTTGTCAGTTGTTACCTTCTCTGTCCTATTGCATGTTCTTACTTCCCCTACGTCCCATCCATGTGTGATGTATCGAGCCATGCAATAATAATGTCCTCCTGTAACTGTGAAAGGGGGAAGTCTGGATGTAATGGGCACATGGGGATACAGATAATGCAGGTCAATGCAACTGTCATTGTCTGGCTTCCCTGCTTTCATGAACAGCTTTACCATACAGACCATTCCCCTGGGTGTATCAATTCCATCAAATGGGAAGGGAATGGTTGTCAACTGATGTTTTGCTGTGGCGCAGGCATAACATTCTTCTTTCGCTACTGCTCTGGCTGTACACTGAATCCATTCTAACCATAGGTTTCCACCTCAATCACTTCCTTAAGATATATCGTCTGAACTATCCACACCGGCCCTTGGCTCTTGACGACTCCACTGTCGGTATCTGTTTTGTCAGGGTCTCGGCTTGTATTCTGGCCGACTGTAGAGCTATCACCTGCCCTAACCTCTTCTACCCGGAATGGCACTAAGGTATTAACTGAAACCTGATCAAATCCAACATACCATAACCCGAGATCCTCTTCCTTTATGTTTTTAATGGTAATGCGTACCTTTACGCAATATTTCCCCTGCTCAGGATAACAGTCAAAAACCCTCACCTTAACTACACTCCATCTTCTTCCATACTGGGTATGTGGATTTATGTAGCCCTCTCACATGATGTGAGCTATGACCTGTTTCCATGAACTACACGGGGACCTGCACAGATATCTTCTATAATGGCTCATAGTCCTAGACTGCCAAGGAGTCAGAGACCCCATTTTGTCTACGTAGAACTCCACTGAGACATCCTTCCCAATCTCCACTCTCACTTCCTGTTTACCCAGATCAAGTGTTCTCTCATGCTTGGTTAATACAAAATCCTCATCGTCTAACCTAAGGGTTAAGTTACCACCTTCTCGGATGGGTCGTGGTGTATTAAGAAGATCGCTCCCACAATAAGACAGCTCAGACCCACCCTTTCCTGGAGAACATATCATTAGCTAGAGGCCAGCCCATACTTTCACTTCTATGAACGCACACAGTGAGGCGGGGTCAGGGAATCTTCGTTAGAGAGGTAACCCCCGAACCCTATTGCATTTGATTCTTCTCCTAACTCTGTGATTGTTCGACAGTGTCAGTGTGTCTTACCCGCCTGCAATGTGTGATATGACCAGGTAGCTCTTTCAGCTCACCGCGAAGGCTGTCACCAGGAGCACCTGGTATGGCCCCTCCCAACGGGGCTGCTTCCCGTCTATTCTCATCAGGGACTGGATTGAGTGAATCACCTTCTCCTGTAATTCACCTGTAGAGCATAAAATCTTGGACATACAGGTTTGGTTCACAAACAGTCTTCTCATTTGTTCTGCTAGTATATCTTCAACTTCTATGCTTGTTAGCTAGAATGTCATCCACTATTTAAAGAAATAGATCCTAGTAAACCAACTCTATCTTGACCTAATATTTTAGCTTATCTATTACAACATTTAATTTTTTGAGTGGTTTATTATCCAATAGGCCACAAAGTGTCCTATCCTAGGCCCCCCTAGGCCCTGTCCTATCCTAGGCCACAACTACCTATCCCCCCTTTGATACCTGGCTCCGCCTAGGTGTTAACATTGCCGCATATCTAAACAATGACTTAGGTAAGATTAGTAAATTCTCCTTATGTCTGCCATTATCTTGTAGGAGCGCCCCTTTCATTCTCTACATGCCCAATTCTCCCCGGGGCGTTCCGTCATGGACCTCATGTAACCATTCTCTGTCAAGTGTCTTATCTACTGTAAGAGTTATCTGTGCAGTTTTTTATGGTCTCAGATGTCTATGTGCTTGTCTATGTAAACAGTAACCTTTCTCTCCTTTCTTATTTCACAGGCACTAGTCAATGCTACTCTACCCATTCTGTTTCACTCCTATCTTGCTGATTTCCCGGCCCCCCTTCCCCACCTTCTCCTCTCTGTTCTCAAACCTTCAAGGTCTCAGCAGTTCGGGGAGGGCTCTGTCTTGTCTTCTATCTGTCTGTCGCTCTTTCTCATAACAGTCAGTATCAAATATGGGTTGTTTGCAAATCTCAACTAAGTGTCTCACTGTTTGGCATTATCTGAACTCATGGATTTTAGAAAAAACATGTCTATGGTGGCAATCTCTAACGGAATCACCACAGGGTCATATATCCCTGTCCTGTTTGGCCTGGATTAGGTTCTAAATACTTAACATAAGTCTAGCATTAATCTAAAGCTATGCCATTTCTTTCTTCTCAGTGGTTGAAATTACAACTATGTCAAAGAACTATAAACTCGTTCATAATTATCAATTACTCAATTTACCTTAAAATCAGAATCACAAATGACCTCAAATTCATCATTCAAATTGCCCTCCCATGGGGCTGATCAGACCACAACGGAAAGCCATGATAGAGGTCAAAGGTCATACCACCCTTTTACAGTCTTGTTCCATACTATATTAGACAAATTAAAGAAAAACCATCAAACATTTTCTACATGTTGTATCCCTCAAACCTCCTCAAATCCAAAGGCTAAAAACAACCCAAACCTTTCCAGGCCTCTTCAATTTTGGCATAAACATGCCTCTAGCTTCCTCGCTCCCTTCAAGATTACAGCCCCGGAAAACGTTTCCACAGAAATACAAGGAAGCATCTCTTTTCCCAAAAACAACACTTTTCAACATTGAAATTCCATTGTACTCCATCCAATCATTAGTTTTACATTTCCTCAATGGTTCATTATGCTTAATTGAACGTGCGCTCCAAGCTTGCTTTGTCATGGTGCCTCACAATCCCGAGCAAAGTGACCTGGCTCGTTAAAATTATAACATTTCTCATAATCTCGATCTCTGTCCTTCATGGTTCCACATAATGGAAACAGATTATAATGTTAGTATACCTTAACTTCCTGTTCAATTGCACTGTTGTTACCTAAACAATCAAACCAAAAATCAATAACCAGGAACTATTACAAAACTTTTACAATTCAACTATTCAGACCTCCCTCTCTTACAGCCAAATATAGCCCAGTGAGTGCTACCAACTGTCCTCTTCTTACAGCCAAATATAGCCCAGTGAGTGCTACCAACTGTCCTCTTCTTACCAGCCAAATATAGCCCAGTGAGTGCTACCAACTGTCCTCTTCTTACCAGTTGACAAAAATATAACCTCTCCTCCAACAACGTTCTGCCTTACGATTAAAACCAAACTTTACAACTGTCCCGTCTATCGGCTTCAACCTTATGAATTGTTCCAGCCTTAAAAGTAATGTGTAAATCGCCAGGAATGTCTTTCCTTCTTAATGCATTTGAGCCAATCAGTTGTGTTGTGACAATGTAGGGGTGGTATACAGAAGATAGGACTATTTGGTAAAAGACCAAGTCCAAGAACAAGAACAGTTCAAATAAGCAAAGAGAAACAATAGTCCATCATTACTTTAAGACATATGAAGGTCAGTCAAGAACTTTGAAACTTTCTTCAAGTTCAGTTGCAAAAACCAGCTATGATGAAACTGGCTCTCACGAGGACTGGCATAGGAAAGGAAGACCCAGACTTACCTCTGCTGCAGAGGATAAGTTCATTAGAATTACCTGCCTCAGAATTTGCAGCCCAAATAAATGCTTCACAGAGTTCAAGTAACAGACACATCTCAACATCAAATGTTCAGAGGAGACTGCATGAATCAGGCCTTCATGGTTGAATTGCTGCAAAAAAAAACACTACTAAATGACACCATTAAGAAGAGACTTGCTTGGGCCAAGAAACACGAGCCATGGACATTAGACCGGTGGTAATCTGTCATTTGGTCTGTCCTGAAATCGGTCCAAATATATGAATTTTGGTTCCAACTGCCATGTCTTTGTGAGACGCAGTGTACTGTAGGTGAACGGATGATCTCTGCATGCGTGGTTCCCACCGTGAAGCATGGAGGAGGAGTTGTCATGGTGTGGGGGTGCTTTGTTGGTGACACTGTCTGTGATTTATTTAGAATTCAAGGCACACGTAAACAGCACGGCTACCACAGCATTCTGCAGCGAGACGCCATCCCATCTAGTTTGTGTTAGTGGGACTCTCGTTTGTTTTACAACAGGGCAATGAACAAAACACACCTCCAGGCTGTGTAAGGGCTATTTGTTGGAAAAGCATTCCAGCTGAATCTGGTTGAGAGAATGCCAAGAGTGTGCAAAGCTGTCATTGTAAGAATATTGGGGCAATATGGGGCAATCACACATCAGCTGATGCAATCCATACATGATGATGTGAAAAACATTTGTTTCCACAAATGCTGATTTGGGAGAGACAAAACTACGGCAACATCATCGACAGGTTGTCACGACTGATCAGGGACATCAATCAACATAATAAACCGACTGTCATCAGTTTTGTGCAGGTTCCGAGCGAAACATTATTCGACCAACAGAGGAGAAACCTGGTGTATGTCATTATTGCGGGATTTCTGATTACTGGCAACGAGAATGTCGGAAAAGAAAACGTGTTCTTACGAGGAATGGCCAGGAGAAGCAGGGTCCGTCTGAGGGAAAATGGAATCAACAAAATAGCCCCAACGACACAATGCTGATGCAGAAATTTAAGAAGCTCTTAAATGATTCGTGTTAATATTTTTTTATACTGTCTATTTCCCCGCCAGTGCATTTTTCAGAACAAATTGGATAAAAATGATTGAAATTTGTCATGCAATATGTAAGAATATTGTGTGAAAAATCACAAAGAATGAGACGAAATCCTGGAGGGATTTACTTGTCATGACAAACATGTATGGTATGGCAAGGAGTGGCAAGGAGTGGAATGTTAGCACAAACAGACTGGACTTTCCAGGATGAAATGTTCTGTTTCAGTGTGAATTGTTGCATGTTATGTTGTCAAGCAACTGATTGTAAAGCATTTAATTGAGTCAACAATACCTGTTCCAGTAAACGCTGTCGAAATACCTTTTCCCGTAAACGATGTCAATAGACTGACATGATGGACAACGCTTACCTGAAAATGGATTTTGACACCTCACTGCAACAGGAACTTCCTTGTGCATCCATGAAGAGAAAAGGTTGTGGATTGTGAATTATTGCGGTCAAGCTATTGGCTATGAGCCGATCGAATCGGAAAAGGACTTTTCAATGAAAGAATCACTCATATGTCTGGAATTTGTAGGCCTACCTGTGTCTAGTTCGTTAGGACACACCACATCTGTCCGTCTCTCTCTGTACCTCTCTCTCTCTGTCCGTCTCTCTCTCTCTCTCTGTCCGTCTCTCTGTCTCTGTCCATCTCTATCTCTCTCTGTCCGTCTCTCTCTCTCTCTCTCTCTCTCTGTCCGTCTCTCTCTTTCTCTGTCCGTCTCTCTCTCTCTGTCCGTCTCTATCTCTCTCTGTCCGTCTTTCTCTCTCTCTCTGTCCGTCTCTCTCTCTCTGTCCCTCACTCTCTCTCTGTCCCTCACTCTCTCTCTGTCCCTCACTCTCTCACTCTCTCGCTGTCCCTCACTCTCTCGCTGTCCCTCACTCTCTCACTCTCTCTCTCTGTCCCTCACTCTCTCGCTGTCCCTCACTCTCTCTGTCTCTCACTCTCTCGCTGTCCCTCACTCTCTCACTCTCTCACTCTCTCTCTCTGTCCCTCACTCTCTCGCTGTCCCTCACTCTCTCGCTGTCCCTCACTCTCTCTGTCTCTCTCTCTCTCTCTGTCCGTCTCTCTCTTTCTCTGTCTGTCTCTCTCTCTCTCTGTCCCTCACTCTCTCTCTGTCCCTCACTCTCTCTCTGTCCCTCACTCTCTCGCTGTCCCTCACTCTCTCGCTGTCCCTCACTCTCTCACTCTCTCTCTCTGTCCCTCACTCTCTCGCTGTCCCTCACTCTCTCTGTCTCTCACTCTCTCGCTGTCCCTCACTCTCTCACTCTCTCACTCTCTCTCTCTGTCCCTCACTCTCTCTCTGTCCCTCACTCTCTCGCTGTCCCTCACTCTCTCGCTGTCCCTCAATCTCTCGCTGTCCCTCACTCTCTCTGTCTCTCTAAAACACTGGTGTTGTTTACCAAAACGATCTTGAATGTTCCTGAGTGGCCTAGGGACAGTCTAAAGTGGCTTGAAAATGTCTGTCTAGCAATGATTAATAACCAACTTGACCCAGCTTCAATCATTTTTTATTGAATAATGTGCAAATATTGTGCAATCCTAGTGTGCAAAGCTCTTAGAGATTTACCCAGAAATACTGTAATCGCTGCCAAAGGTAATTCCAACATGTATTGACTCAGGGGTGTGAATACTTATGTAAATTAGATATTTCTGTATTTCATTTTCTATACTTTTGCTAAACATTTCTAAAAACATGTCACTTTGTCATTATGGGGGTATTGTGTGTAAATGGGTGAGAGTGAGAGAAGTATTGAATCCATTTTGAATTCAGGCTGTAATGTGGAATAAGTCAAGGGGTATTGTGATGGACATATTTATGTGTGTGCTTTTCTAATAACCAATTTATGTGTTCATGCAAGTGACTGATTAAACGTGCCTGGGAGAAATCCGCACTGTGATAATTGCAATTTGGCAGTATCCCCAGACCCTTGTTTTGAGAACAATATCTCAGTTTCAAGATCTTCGCTTGGAGAGAAGAAGCCTCGTGAGGTATTGGTCGGTCATATAATTCCGCTAAATCATGCAAATATTACTTCTGTGTAAGTATATAAGAGAACTGCTTATGGTAATGTGTACTTAATGCATTGAGTTGGTTGGAACCTCTCGATCGCACTGATCATAAAGGACGATGCATTTAAATCATGACTTTGAGTGTCCCTGTGTAGAATTGCCACGACAGTATGAATACTTGCTGAAGGCACGGATACTTTCAACAGTCAAGTGGAAGCATTTAAAGTATGCTGTCCTTTTCCTATCTGCCTGCATGTTGTCCTCCTACGATGGTCCATCCTCTAGAGTGAAGGGTAAAATTCCTCTTCAGATCTATTCTAGCATCAAAACTCCCCCCTCAAGGGCTCACATTACTGCAGGTGTCGCTTAACTATGTATTCATGTATCTATTTTTTTTTACAGTTTTGGTGAATTTGTGTTTATTCCAGTGGCACTTTTAACGTAGTCATTTGAATTAGAATATGTACAGTATTAGCAGACTAGTGGTGGAAAAAAGTACACAACAGTTATACTTGAGTAAAAGTAAAGAAACCTTGAGAAAACGACTCAAGTAAAAGTGAAAGTCACCCAGTAAAATACTATTTGAGTAAAAGTCTAAAAGTATTTGGTTTTAAATCAACTTAAGTATCAAAAAAGTAAATGTAATTGCTCAAATATACATTAAGTATCAAAAGTTACAAAAATAAAAATCTAATTCCTTACATTAAGCGAACAACACAGCACAATTTTCTAGGTTTGATTTCTTTTACTGATAACAATTTTCCTGTCCTGCGAAGCATTCAAAATGTAACACGTCTTTTGGGTGTCAGGGGGGAAATTATGGAGTAAAAAGTACATTATTTTCTTTAGGAATGTAGTGAAGTAAAAGTAAACATTGTTAAAAATATGAATAGTGAAGTCAAGTACAGATACCCCCCCCCCCCCCCCAAAACTACATCAGTTGTACGTTTAAGTATGTTTTACTTCCAATAGAGAGAGTGGCAGGAAGTAGAGGTCATGACCTAAACTAACCAATAGAGAGAGTGGCAGGTAGTAGAGGTCATGACCTAAACAAACCAATAGAGAGAGTGGCAGGTAGTAGAGGTCATGACATAAACTAACCAATAGAGAGAGTGGCAGGTAGTAGAGGTCATGACATAAACTAACCAATAGAGAGAGTGGCAGGTAGTAGAGGTCATGACATAAACTAACCAATAGAGAGAGTGGCAGGTAGTAGAGGTCATGACATAAACTAACCAATAGAGAGAGTGGCAGGTAGTAGAGGTCATGACATAAACTAACCAATAGAGAGAGTTGCAGGTAGTAGAGGTCATGACATAAACTAACCAATAGAGAGAGTGGCAGGTAGTAGAGGTCATGACATAAACTAACCAATAGAGAGAGTGGCAGGTAGTAGAGGTCATGACCTAAACTAACCAATAGAGAGAGTGGCAGGTAGTAGAGGTCATGACCTAAACAAACCAATAGAGAGAGTGGCAGGTAGTAGAGGTCATGACATAAACTAACCAATAGAGAGAGTGGCAGGTAGTAGAGGTCATGACATAAACTAACCAATAGAGAGAGTGGCAGGTAGTAGAGGTCATGACATAAACTAACCAATAGAGAGAGTGGCAGGTAGTAGAGGTCATGACATAAACTAACCAATAGAGAGAGTGGCAGGTAGTAGAGGTCATGACATAAACTAACCAATAGAGAGAGTTGCAGGTAGTAGAGGTCATGACATAAACTAACCAATAGAGAGAGTGGCAGGTAGTAGAGGTCATGACATAAACTAACCAATAGAGAGAGTGGCAGGTAGTAGAGGTCATGACATAAACTAACCAATAGAGAGAGTGGCAGGTAGTAGAGGTCATGACCTAAACTAACCAATAGAGAGAGTGGCAGGTAGTAGAGGTCATGACATAAACTAACCAATAGAGAGAGTGGCAGGTAGTAGAGGTCATGACATAAACTAACCAATAGAGAGAGTGGCAGGTAGTAGAGGTCATGACATAAACTAACCAATAGAGAGAGTGGCAGGTAGTAGAGGTCATGACATAAACTAACCAATAGAGAGAGTGGCAGGTAGTAGAGGTCATGACATAAACTAACCAATAGAGAGAGTGGCAGGTAGTAGAGGTCATGACATAAACTAACCAATAGAGAGAGTGGCAGGTAGTAGAGGTCATGACATAAACTAACCAATAGAGAGAGTGGCAGGTAGTAGAGGTCATGACATAAACTAACCAATAGAGAGAGTGGCAGGTAGTAGAGGTCATGACATAAACAAGCCAATAGAGAGAGTGGCAGGTAGTAGAGGTCATGACATAAACTAACCAATAGAGAGAGTGGCAGGTAGTAGAGGTCATGACATAAACTAACCAATGGAGAGAGTGGCAGGTAGTAGAGGTCATGACATAAACTAACCAATAGAGAGAGTGGCAGGTAGTAGAGGTCATGACATAAACTAACCAATAGAGAGAGTGGCAGGTAGTAGAGGTCATGACATAAACTAACCAATGGAGAGAGTGGCAGGTAGTAGAGGTCATGACATAAACTAACCAATAGAGAGAGTGGCAGGTAGTAGAGGTCATGACATAAACTAACCAATGGAGAGAGTGGCAGGTAGTAGAGGTCATGACATAAACTAACCAATAGAGAGAGTGGCAGGTAGTAGAGGTCATGACATAAACTAACCAATAGAGAGAGTGGCAGGTAGTAGAGGTCATGACATAAACTAACCAATAGAGAGAGTGGCAGGTAGTAGAGGTCATGACATAAACAAACCAATAGAGAGAGTGGCAGGTAGTAGAGGTCATGACATAAACTAACCAATAGAGAGAGTGGCAGGTAGTAGAGGTCATGACATAAACTAACCAATGGAGAGAGTGGCAGGTAGTAGAGGTCATGACATAAACTAACCAATGGAGAGAGTGGCAGGTAGTAGAGGTCATGACATAAACTAACCAATAGAGAGAGTGGCAGGTAGTAGAGGTCATGACATAAACTAACCAATAGAGAGAGTGGCAGGTAGTAGAGGTCATGACATAAACTAACCAATAGAGAGAGTGGCAGGTAGTAGAGGTCATGACATAAACAAACCAATAGAGAGAGTGGCAGGTAGTAGAGGTCATGACATAAACTAACCAATAGAGAGAGTGGCAGGTAGTAGAGGTCATGACATAAACTAACCAATAGAGAGAGTGGCAGGTAGTAGAGGTCATGACATAAACAAACCAATAGAGAGAGTGGCAGGTAGTAGAGGTCATGACATAAACTAACCAATAGAGAGAGTGGCAGGTAGTAGAGGTCATGACATAAACAAACCAATAGAGAGAGTGGCAGGTAGTAGAGGTCATGACATAAACTAACCAATAGAGAGAGTGGCAGGTAGTAGAGGTCATGACATAAACTAACCAATAGAGAGAGTGGCAGGTAGTAGAGGTCATGACATAAACAAACCAATGGAGAGAGTGGCAGGTAGTAGAGGTCATGACATAAACTAACCAATAGAGAGAGTGGCAGGTAGTAGAGGTCATGACCTAAACAAACACATTTAGAGTTTGGGACCAAAAGGTTCTGTCTGCATAAAGAAGATTCTGAGATAATTGGCTTTACATTTTCCTCATTGATTTGAACGGTGTCAGCTATTTTTATCTTGTATTCTTCTGAACTTAACCTGAATTGGGGTATTTAGAGTAATATATATATATAGGTAGAGAACATTGAACAGAACAAGGCTAAATGTCAATAACTCAATTTGGACAAAAATACAGATAGACGCTTAACAAACATTGAAGTAAAACAAGCATATATTTTGGGTTCTGATGGGGGTACAACACTTGAACTAAACTCATGAGGAATTTATAAATATTCAAGAATCAACAAATATCATACATTTATTAGTCATAAAATGATTGCCCCTTTAAAGCAATAAATCATGTTTGAATGAGTGGTGAGGCAGAGAACAGTATAAAAGAGTACTTTTGCCTAAAATGTATTTAATCAATACAGACTTATTTGCATAACAGGATTCTCAACAACAACCCATTTCTTCCACTTTCTTGAGTCAGGAGTATCAAACAGTTGATCCAAATGTCTATATCACAGAAAAGTGAATAAGAATGAACCAACTACATTTGTGTAGTAATGTTACCGTATTCAGTATGTAAACTAGTGTTAATTTGTGTAGTTAATGTTACCGTATTCAGTATGTAAACTAGTGTTCATTTGTGTAGTAATGTTACCGTATTCAGTATGTAAACTAGTGTTAATTTGTGTAGTAATGTTACCGTATTCAGTGTGTAAACTAGTGTTAATTTGTGTAGTAATGTTACCGTATTCAGTATGTAAACTAGTGTTAATTTGTGTAGTAATGTTACCGTATTCAGTATGTAAACTAGTGTTAATTTGTGTAGTAATGTTACTGTATTCAGTATGTAAACTAGTGTTAATTTGTGTAGTAATGTTACTGTATTCAGTATGTAAACTAGTGTTCATTTGTGTAGTTAATGTTACCGTATTCAGTATGTAAACTAGTGTTAATTTGTGTAGTTAATGTTACCGTATTCAGTATGTAAACTAGTGTTAATTTGTGTAGTAATGTTACTGTATTCAGTATGTAAACTAGTGTTAATTTGTGTAGTAATGTTACCGTATTCAGTATGTAAACTAGTGTTAATTTGTGTAGTAATGTTACCGTATTCAGTATGTAAACTAGTGTTAATTTGTGTAGTAATGTTACCGTATTCAGTATGTAAACTAGTGTTAATTTGTGTAGTAATGTTACCGTATTCAGTATGTAAACTAGTGTTAATTTGTGTAGTTAATGTTACCGTATTCAGTATGTAAACTAGTGTTAATTTGTTGTTTAAAGTAAAACTAAAAGAAAGGTGTGCTTTACTTTTGGGAAACCAGAAGTGACCCTGGTCAGGCACAAATCCAGTTACATACATTTCTCTAATCATATGCAATGAGAGCCTCGTGTTCTTCAGCTCTGCTCTTCTTCAGAAAATAGACCACGACCACTGTCAGCAGAATCAAGGTCATGATGAACAGCCCGGCGAAGACTATGGTTCCCATGTCCGATCTGAGAAAATATGTAGCTTCCACATCTACAACAGGAGCTGTAATCAACACGGCAGAGGTTAGAGTGTTGGACTAGTAACCGAAAGGTTGCAAGTTCAAATCCCCGAGCTGACAAGGTACAAATCTGTCGTTCTGCCCCTGAACAGGCAGTTAACCCCACTGTTCCTAGGCCGTCATTGAAAATAAGAATTTGTTCTTAACTGACTTGTCTAGTTAAATAAAAAAACAGCAAAAACAACCAAGTAATGGGATCAGAGTAATGGGAGTTTATATTTGTTCATTTAGGAAAAAGCAGGCAAGGAAAAGCAGTCATGAAAAAGTCAGTCAGCATGTTCAGGGTTCTGGGTTATGTTTTAGGTCTGGTTAACCCTATAACCTAATCCTAAATGCTTCAACATAATTGTCTGGGACATACTGATGTTTTTCTGGTCTAATCCTGATCAGAATGAATCCTTTACTAAGAGGGTGAACGTTATTTATAATCGCGGTTACATGGAGAAAATCAGACCTCTGAAAGGAAAATGGATGGCCCTGCCTTCAGCAACAGATACACTATGAGGGCAAAAGTATGTGGACACCTGCTCATCGAACATCTCATTCCAAAATCATGGGCATTAATATGGAGTTGGTCCCCCCATTTGCAGCGATAACTGCCTCCACTCTTCTGGGAAGGATTTCCACTAGATGTTGGATCATTGCTGCGGGGACTTACTTTCATTCAGCCACAAGAGCATTAATGAGGTCGGGCACTGATGTTGGGCGATTAGGCCTGGCTCGCAGTCGGCATTCCAATTCATCCCAAAGGTGTTCGATGAGGTTGAGGTCAGGGCTCTGTGCAGGCCAGTCAAGTTTTTCAACACCAATCTTGACAAATCATTTCTGTATGGACCTCACTTCATCATTGTCGTGATGAAACAGGAAAGAGCCTTCCCCAAACTGTGCCACAAAATTGGAAGCACAGAATCGTCTAGAATGTCATTGTATTCTGTAACGTTAAGATTTCCCTTCACTGGAACTAAGGGGCCAAACCATGAAACCCAGACCATTATTTCTCCTACACCAAACTTTACGCATTCAGGCAGGTAGCGCTCTTCTGGCATTCGCCAAACTCAGAATCAACCGTCGGACTGCCAGATGGTGAAGCGTAATTCATCGCTCCAGAGAACGCGTTTCCACTGTTCCAATGGCGGCGAGCTTTACACCACTGCAGCCGACACTTGGTATTGCACATGGTGATCTTAGGCTTGTATGCGGCTGCTCGGCCATGGAAACACATTTCATGAAGCTCCCAAAAAACAGTTCTTATGCTGACGTTGCTTCCAGAGGCAGTTTGGATCTCGGTTGTGAGTGTTGCAACTGAGGAGAGACGATTTTTACGCGTTTCAGCACTCGCTGGTCCGTTCTGTGAGCTTGTTTGGCCTTCCACTTCCCGGCTGAGCCGTTGTTGCTCCTAGGTACAGCACCTATAGTTGACCTTTAGCAATGCAGTAACTTGACAGACTGACTTGTTGGAAAGGTGGCGTCCTATGACGGTGCCTCTTCAGTAAGGCTATTCTACTGCCAATGTTTGTCTATGGAGATTGCATGGCTGTGTGCTCAATTGTATACACCTGTCAGCAAAGGTGTGTCTGAAATAGCCAAATCCACTCATTTGAAGGGGTGTCCACATACTTTTGAATATATCGTGTATTTTCAACGATTTCAGTTATTTTACAGAGTTACAGTAAATCAGTAAATTTAAATAAATTCATTTCCTCCCTAATCTATGGATTTCACGACTGGACAAGGGCAGAATCTCCTTCTCAAGCTGAACAGAACAGAACATAGGCTTTAGGCTAGTCTGACCGCAAGTTGGTGCATTTGTTGGACTAGGCCTAATCTAACAAAACATTTCAGAGGAAGCCTTTGACTCTCTCCCTGAACTGCCACCATAGGCCTACAGAGCACAGCCATTGGTTAGGATAGGCCTACAGAGCACAGCCATTGGTTAGGATGGGCCTACAGAGCACAGCCATTGGTTAGGCAGAACACCGTTTTTTGGGGGGAAGGGATGGTCAACAAGAACAGAGCAGGCCGGGGCTCAGGGTTGGAATATCCATTGCAGTGTGTAATGCAGCCTAGTTTGATTTACACACTCCCATCAGCGATCTTAGAAATATAACTTTGCTCTGTGCTTCTCCCAGCATGCACTTCGTAGCCTATAGGCTATGGATCATTTGATTGAGACCACTCTAAACAGCCTATAGGCTATGGATCATTTGATTGAGACCACTCTAAACAGCCTATAGGCTATGGGTCATTTGATTGAGACCACTCTTAACAGCCTATAGGCTCACTTGATATTGCGTGTCCAGTGGAGAATCAGAGATGAGGGGTGGCATCGGGCACACATTGATATATAGCCTAATAAGAAACTAATTCAAAAACACTGAGAAATATTTACATTTCATCAATTACATGACCCTCCCCTGGACTAGACCTCAAAAACCTTCCCCTTGACTGAAATAGAAAAAGCATAACCCTCCCCCTTTTCCTGTAGGTACCAATTCTGTAAATTTTGATCCATCCCTAAGAGTGGGGTAATTACCTGCACCTGTCTTTTCACCTGCACCTGTCTTCTGGTCTGCACTGGGCTGGGTCTCTCTGACCACACGGAAAGGACCCTGGGTAATGTAGTGCCTGTCTGTCTCTCCGTTGGGGAGATCTCGCCTGCGCCTCCGCGAGGCTTTGTTCAGGCAGCCCTGGTCACACCTAGAGTTGGGGTTTCCTACCTCACACAGGATGACGGTACAGGTGAGGAACACCTGGAGGAGGGTCATGGGATGTGAAAGGGGAGGTGATCATCCAAGAAGGTGTTCCTAATACTGGATCAACATCCACAATCAACCAGTTGGATTGATATTTGTGGAATAAACATTTAGGTTGAAATCTATGTCTGAATAAGACCAAACCTGTGCGATCTTGATGTCGTCAGGTAAATTCCACATTGATGCAACATGATTATGCCCTAATAAAGTCAGTAAATATAAGAAAGAAAGAAAGAATGTGAAGTCAAGTCAGTTTGATGTTGGGTTTTACCTGGTCGTAGCTCCCAGTGAATTTGAAGGCCTGGACCTCAAAGTAGAATTGGGTTCGGTTCCCGGGATAAACCTTGACTGTCTCGTCCTTTAGACACCTTCATTGTAAAAGAAAGAAAGAAAGTACATTTTTACTGAGACAGGATGGAGACAAATTCATTCATGATTACGTTTGTGTATTCTCTCAGTCCCATTTGAAGCTTGCCAATAGCATTATGTGCTTCTCTTAGTCAATAAAGACTGGTAGACAAATAGCAACTGTGGAAAACAAACAAAATAATTAGGGAAAACAAAACAACATTGTTTACCATTTAGGAATACAACATTATGTTGACTGTTACCTGTTGTTTATCATTTAGGAAGGTGACATTATGTTGACTGTTACCTGTTGTTTATCATTTAGGAATACAACATTATGTTGACTGTTACCTGTTGTTTATCATTTAGGAAGGTGACATTATGTTGACTGTTACCTGTTGTTTACCATTTAGGAAGGTGACATTATGTTGACTGTTACCTGTTGTTTATCATTTAGGAATACAACATTATGTTGACTGTTACCTGTTGTTTATCATTTAGGAAGGTGACATTATGTTGACTGTTACCTGTTGTTTACCATTTAGGAAGGTGACATTATGTTAACTGTTACCTGTTGTTTACCATTTAGGAAGGTGACATTATGTTGACTGTTACCTGTTGTTTATCATTTAGGAAGGTGACATTATGTTGACTGTTACCTGTTGTTTATCATTTAGGAATAGAACATTATGTTGACTGTTACCTGTGGTTCACACATTCTTTACTCTTGCAGGTAAACAAAATAAGATTTGCATTTCAGGCCACATAATGCAACAGGGGTGGTAAACAAGGAAAAATGTTGTGTATTTCCTCTGCTGCCTTGAGTGTGTAATAGTTTGTCATGCAGGGCTCCCTTGTAAAGGAGACCTTGGCCTCACCGGGACTCCACCCTGCCTAAATAAAGGTTCAACATGTCAGAAATACAGCACGATGGCAGATTCCTGCATTTCCACTTTCACAGCTTCAAGCCCACAGCCCTTCTGTGGGACCCCTTCCTCACCCGTCTTCGATGAGGTCGTAGAAGAGACTGCTGCTGGCGCTGTCATCCGGAGTGGCTTTGCAAGACTCCACCAATAGCTGTACCTTGGGCAGATCGGCCTGGGCCTGGATGCCCATGTACAGCCTGTCCATTAGCTTCACCTTCACTGGGTAAGCACTGGGATCCACCTTCTGGGTGAACTTACTGTCCTTGAAGACCTCAAAGGTGTAGCCGAAGCTACCAAAGTTGGACTCTGTGAACATGTAGTTGGAGCTGTGGATCTGGTAATAGTTGGAAATGCTGACGGTCTTGGGATACCGGCAGGAGAAGCCGATGTTGATCCGGTTACGTCGCGTGATGGTCGCGTTGACCGCGTCGAAGGAGTTTATTTCGTTTTTGAACACCATGAAGTCACCTGCATCCTAGATAGAAGCGGAGAGAGAAACCAGATTTAGGAAGATAAGAAACAAAACACAAGAAAGGAGAAAGAGATGGCACACCTCCAAGTATGTGTGTGTGTGTGTGTGTGTGTGTGTGTGTGTGTGTGTGTGTGTGTGTGTGTGTGTGTGTGTGTGTGTGTGTGTGTGTGTGTGTGTGTGTGTGTGTGTGTGTGTGTGTGTGTGTGTGTGTGTGTGTGTGTGTGTGTGTGTGTGTGTTCGATTATTTCTCATACCTCCATCTTTGTGCCACAGGTTTTGAGTGACATGGTGCCCATGATGTGTGTTTGGTTGGAGGTTAGGGAGCAGGATGAGTCGGCTAGCCGCAGCCACTTCATGTCCACCCCAGGCAGATAGGCCTTGCTCACGGCGATGCTGATCCTATTCTCTGTGCATGAAACATTCGCCTCACCTGTACACAGAGGATATGACGTGTTATGTGTGTGTCATCACGTTAGGATTGGATCTTACCCTATAACATACATGGAAGTCTATCTAGCAACAGTGCAATGATTGAAGGGGGTGAAAATCAACTAACCTGTAAGTGCGAGGGCTTTGGCCACCACCACAACCACACATCTCATCTCTGACTGGCTGAAATGAAGAACAAATGAGAACAACAATGACCACAGAACGACAACAACAACAATTACTGTAAATGTCCCTTCAACGAACCTCTCCTTTGTCTCGGCAGTGAAACAGATGGGAATGTTTTGTCTCAGGTGTCTTTCCTGCGGGATCCAACCCAGGAAGAGCCTCGTGACCCCAAAGCCCTCATCCCTGATCTTCTTGGTCATGTTGGAAGGACCGCTGACCTGGAAGTCAAATGTCCTTTGAGGAAGCAGAAAGACAGAGAAGTTACAACCCCTTGGACAAGTGCGAGGATGCCAAGGAGTATTTTGGTTATATCAAACTCTATTCATCTCATTCATTTTCAGTTTTCATGTGCTGTTTTCAAGCTGGTTTAAAAAAACGAGCATTGCTAAGTGTTGTGGTCTCTGCAGTCAGTCAGTCCAGAGGTAAAACAACGGGGGAAGTCGATGGAGTTTTGGACAGTAAGGTGATGTAGGTGAGAGAGGTACTCTTACTTGGCATGGGCGGTTTTTACTCGGGCTTCGAGTTGGTACAGGTGACCCACAGCGGCATGATGGACATCCCCATGTGAAGGTGTTGGAGTGAAGAACTGTGGTCGTATGTAGCCAGGGAGACAGTTGGATAGAGCTGGCTGGACTAAAACCACAGAAAGGACAGGTTTTAGATACAGTACCAGTCAAACATTTAGACACACCTACTCATTCAAGGGTTACTTATTTTTACTATTTTCTAAATTGTAGAATAATAGTGAAGACATCAAAACTATGAAATGACACATATGGAATCATGTAGTAACCAAAAAAAAGTGTTAAACAAATCGAAATATATTTTATATTTGAGATTCTTCAAAGTAGCCACCCTTTGCCTTGATGACAGCTTTGCACACTCTTGGCATTCTCTATGTAGCCAGGGAGACAGTTGGACAGAGTTGGCTGGACTAAAACCACAGAAAGGACAGGTTTTAGACATCTAGTGGGTGTGTTAATAAAGGGGCATTCTGGGATTGCTACATCCATTATTATACTATTAAATTCATGATATATAGACATTGATTCTTCAAGACTATAACTTATAGAAATGCCTCAGGAGCTTAGTTCAACTGTCTTAATAAATCACTAGCTAAAATACAAGCTTGTTTTATTTAATCTAATGTTTGTATAGCTTTATAGCATGGTTAAAGCTATCATTTTGATCTGATGGAGAGTCCGTCCTTGTATCCATAGCTATCATTTTGATCTGATGGAGAGTCCGTCCTTGTATCCATAGCTATCATTTTGATCTCATGGATGGTCAGTCCTTGCATCCATAGCTATCATTTTGATCTCATGGATGGTTAGTCCTTGTATCCATAGCTATCATTTTGATCTCATGGATGGTCAGTCCTTGTATCCATAGCTATCATTTTGATCTCATGGATGGTCAGTCCTTGCATCCATAGCTATCATTTTGATCTCATGGATGGTTAGTCCTTGTATCCATAGCTATCATTTTGATCTCATGGATGGTCAGTCCTTGTATCCATAGCTATCATTTTGATCTCATGGATGGTCAGTCCTTGTATCCATAGCTATCATTTTGATCTGATGGATAGTCAGTCCTTGTATCCATAGCTATCATTTTGATCTCATGGATAGTGAGTCCTTGTATCCATTGCTATCATTTAGATTTCATGGATGGTCAGTCCTTGTATCCATAGCTATCATTTTGATCTCATGGATAGTCAGTCCTTGTATCCATAGCTATTATTTTGATCTCATGGATGGTCAGTCCTTGTATCCATAGCTATCATTTTGATCTCATGGATGGTCAGTCCTTGTATCCATAGCTATCATTTCGATCTGATGGATAGTCAGTCCTTGTATGCATAGCTATTATTTTGATCTCATGGATGGTCAGTCCTTGTATCCATAGCTATCATTTTGATCTCATGGATGGTCAGTCCTTGTATCCATAGCTATCATTTTGATCTCATGGATAGTCAGTCCTTGTATGCATAGCCCCGTCTATACATTTGAGAGTGGTTGCATTTCTCCAGAATCATCCCTCAGCTGTTTACCAAAAAAAGTGGAATGGTGTCTGCTTTGTCATTGTTGGAATCCCAGATTACCCCTTTAGAGGATCCACAGCGACATACATGTCTGTAAGCAATGACTGACAATGCTTCTGACTAAATTGTTGTCTGATTATTTTATCAGGGGCAGTAGGGTGTTTGTTTTTAGCTAGATTGATAGCATTTTGTGCTGCTCTCAGTAAATAAAGGTAATTAGTCATGTAATTAGGGAGATTAAAACCATGCAGGTTGCCATTTTGGAACGCACCATCATCTTTACTGTCATTCCACCAGGTGAACATAACATAATTTGCATAAACAAACTACGAGTTCTATTTTGAAACCTACAACACTTTTACCAAAATAAAACTCAAATTCTGTTTTATATTTTGACAAATGACTATGCGTCACTGATCTATACATATTATACGACTAGACAAAACACTAGACAAATCACATTGAATTACATTGATTGGTTGGTTCACTATGCCAAAAGGAAGCATTCAACTGTGAGACATGCTACTTACTCTCCACGGCAAACTGCAAGGGCACGCGGCTGAACGGGGTCGGAGTCGGGTTACTGGCATAGGACTCGTTCAGGGCCTTTCTGGTATAATTAGATTTATATCCCGTCATGTTGACGTCTACAGTGGGGTGGTCCTGCAGCAGCACCTCAAATACATGCAGCCCTACAGCCAACAGGCCCGTGGCATGCAGAGTGCACTGGACCTGGAGGGATGAGATGATAGTGAATTAACTGCTGATCTAGGAACAGTTTCTCCCTGTCCACGGAATCCTATTCATTATGATCTGAAAAGGAAAAGCTGATCCCAGATCAGTGGATGTTAATTGTGCTCAATTGGATTGAATGTTTATAATAAATAATAATAAACAAGGGTCTTTCACACTAGACCAGGGATCTTCAACATTATCTTACCCAGGGACCCGTCCCAGGCAAACCAGCAACCCAGGGACCCGTCCCAGGCAAACCAGCAACCCAGGGACCCGTCCCAGGCAAACCAGCAACCCAGGGACCCGTCCCAGGTAAACCAGCAACCCAGGGACCCGTCCCAGGCAAACCAGCAACCCAGGGACCCGTCCCAGGCAAACCAGCAACCCAGGGACCCGTCCCAGGCAAACCAGCAACCCAGGGACCCGTCCCAGGCAAACCAGCAACCCAGGGACCCGTCCCAGGCAAACCAGCAACCCAGGGACCCGTCCCAGGCAAACCAGCAACCCAGGGACCCGTCCCAGGCAAACCAGCAAAAACGTTTTTTTCCTTCACATCAGGTAAATGATAATGGAAAGGAGAAGTAATCAACATTTTTAAATGAAAGTATTTCGTTGATAATTTTCATTATTTTGATCTCCCCACATTATAATAGGAAGAGGAAGTGTAAACTCTAACATATCCTATTAGCTAGAAAGGTCATTACAAACACATTTTGCTAAGAGCAACTGTTTATCTGGTTAAACAAAGATCAGCCATGTGTTGGCAAAGCATTATGTCCAAGTCAAGAAAGCTTACCAGCAGCCAGTGGCACTGGTAGCCTGTGCCGCATTCACATGCTATCAGAGTTATCGGAAGTGGGAACGACCTTCTAAGTCGGAGTTACAAGTGGGAAGCTTGTTGTTTCCCGAATTGCCATGTAGCGACGTTTCACCACTGACATTTCAGCTTTTCAACCCAAAAATTACAACAAATCCCTTTTTGACAATTACAACATTATCAATGAGGATAATGTAGCTAGTTTGACCATATCGTCAAAGTTAAGCAAGCTAATTTTATAATTAGTAACGTTAGCTAGCTTATCAAGCTAGCTAAAATCGTATTTGTTAAAGAATCGTTCTAACTTCAAAGGCATGTGAACACATTCATGTCGGATTTACGACTTCCCACTTCCCAGTTTCCCATTTCCCACGAGCACATGAAGCCACCCCTATTTGTGTGTGCTTTTGAAAATCCTAAATCAGATACTCCAGTGAGTGTCATTGGATACCATGAGTGTAATTTGCTCAATATTCAGAGTTGAGAAATAAAGTTGACATCGTTAGAAATAAGATATTCTCCTCTTGTCTACTGTGGGTATGTAATAATAAATGTGTTTATTCTGTTGTTGCTAGCGATATTCATAAAAACATTGAGAGGGGGAATCCTCTGCAGTACCTCCGCAGGAATTGTTCAAGTGCCTTTGAAGTCGTAATAATACCCCACGCACTAAACCGTTAATAAACGGGCTTGATTTCATCTACATCAATCTGCAGGGAGGGATATTGTTCATTTTATTACCCTGTCAAGTGTAATGTTGGGGTGTGCGACGTTCACAGGGAAGTGGCACCTCACGTCATCTCCATCCGGGTCATAGGCCAAGAGAGGAAGAGTGGAAAAGCAGTTCTGAGGAACTCTACTCATGACATCACAGAGAGAAACCAAAAAAACACTTTCATTAGTAGATAATAATCCCAGATAACAGCGACGCTGTAGTGTTATGTAGATGTAGAATGAAACAGAATTTATTATTTAACCCTTTAGACCACAATAGAATTCTAGAATGCTGCTGTAGATGACTGAGACGGCCCCTATGGGTTCTAAAGGGCTCAGGTTGAAATATGCCACTAAGTTTAGTGTGTGGTTATTTGGCAGAAACTCTTTTTTGGTACATTCAGATTGCTTCCCTCGTGGTCGTACCGCAGGGTTGGGACAGTTGCTGTGACAGGAGGTGTGTTTTGGGTTGGAGGCCCCGGGCTGACCCGTAACCCCAAATCCACCTCGGTGTGTATTGTCCAGTTGGTCTTTCCATTGACATTGGAGCCCCAACAGCAACCTGAGTCACTACAATGAGAGGTTGAATCAGTGCATTGAAGTGGTAGATCAGTATGACATCATTCTGACAGATACCAGTATTTTCTAGTGATTCCATCCACATCATCAATATAACTGTTATTTCCACAGTGCTCAGATTGCAATGTTGTGTCTTTCCAACATTAAAATCGAGCAAAATGTTGTTTGATGGGATCGGAGCACAACAGACACAGCAACAGTAACTATACAGGGGGGGGGGGGGGGGGGGGAGCACAACAGACACAGCAACAGTAACTATACAGGGGGGGTGGAGGGGGGGGGGGGGGGGCGGAGCACAACAGACACAGCAACAGTAACTATACAGGGGGGGTGGGGTGGGGGGGGGCGGAGCACAACAGACACAGCAACAGTAACTATACAGGGGGGTGGGGTGGGGGGGGCGGAGCACAACAGACACAGCAACAGTAACTATACAGGGGGGGTGGGGTGGGGGGGGCGGAGCACAACAGACACAGCAACAGTAACTATACAGGGGGGGTGGGGTGGGGGGGTGGAGCACAACAGACACAGCAACAGTAACTATACAGGGGGGGGGTGTGGGGTGGGGGGGGCGGAGCACAACAGACACAGGAACAGTAACTATACAGGGGGGGTGGGGTGGGGGGGCGGAGCACAACAGACACAGCAACAGTAACTATACAGGGGGGGGGGGGGGGGGGGGCGGAGCACAACAGACACAGCAACAGTAACTATACAGGGGGTGTGGGGTGGGGGGGCGGAGCACAACAGACACAGCAACAGTAACTATACAGGGGGGGTGGGGGGGGGGGGGCGGAGCACAACAGACACAGCAACAGTAACTATACAGGGGGGGTGGGGTGGGGGGGCGGAGCACAACAGACACAGCAACAGTAACTATACAGGGGGGGTGGGGTGGGGGGGGCAGAGCACAACAGACACAGCAACAGTAACTATACAGTGTTTGTGTGTGTGTCGGGGGGAGGAGGGGGGGGGTGTCAAGATGCCTGGATGATGTGCTTATTACTCGTCAAAACAGCATTCAACAGATGACTTCCTGTCTCTAACACCCAGAGGCTGACGTCAACCCCCCGCCCCTTCCTCCACCACACCCAGAAAATCGAAGTTTACCTCAGGGTGTAGGATTGGGTTTTCTGGTCCCTAGTGAAGTTTCTAGTGAAGTGTCCCTCCGACTGGCACCAGAGGTTTTGGCCGGACTGGTCCTTGTCGGTGGTCTGCACGACAGGTCCTTGTCGGTTGGCACTGCCATTACAGTAGCCGCTGGTGCACTCCCAGGAGAACTGCTGTTCACACCTGTCCCGGCCATTCTCACGGTAGTGGAATTGTACCTGACAGCACACAGGTTAGGACCCATACTCACAGACAGCCTCAGAGTAGGAGCGCTGATACAGGATCAGTTGTGCCTTTTAGATCATAATGAATAAGAGTATATGGACAGGGGGACCCTGATCCTAGATCAGCACTACCACTCGGAGAAGCTTTTTGAATGTAGGACCCTGCTAGGGGAGATAGGTCGGGTTGCATTAAGAATGTTTAGAAATGGTTGCATCAAGACAGAATGAATAATGGTTACATCAAGATATAAATAATGGTTACATCAAGATAGAAAGAATAGTTACATCAAGATAGAAAGAATAGTTACATCAAGATAGAAAGAATGGTTACATCAAGATAGAAAGAATGGTTACATCAAGATAGAAATAAGGGTTACATCAAGATAGAAAGAATGGTTACATCAAGATAGAAAGAATGGTTACATCAAGATAGAAAGAATGGTTACATCAAGATTTTCCATTTGCAAATCTACTAACAGGAAATTACTTGGAATTGACCACAAACTACACTGTAAAACACAAGGCATTTTAACTCAAATACTACTAGTAAGTTGAACTCAATGAAAAGTCCTTAGTGCTTTAAATGTTTATGTAGTACTGACTCAAAACTAAATGATAAGTCACATCAACTCCATTTAAAAAAATAATAAATCTGGGAATTTGGGGAAAGTTACCGGAATTTTGCAAATCTACTCGCAGGCCTTATGTGGCCTGTAAACCATGAGTTTCATGCTACTGTATTAGAGTAAAGCCAGGATTCATAATAAGGCTTTATGAGATATGTAATGTATTGTCATAATGAGTTTTATTATAATGATAACATTCACCTAGAAACTCACTTGGTGAAGGCCACAGGACTGAAAATGAACGAATTCAACAACCATGTCTCTGTCACTAACAAGTACTCTTCACTCTGAAAGGCAAGGTATGCTGGTAAATTATATTGGAGGCGTGGCTTAGTGGGGGCATTAGTCTAAATGTTCAAGTTGATACAACTCAAATCTGGATACAACTCAAATCTATTGTCACAGTGACAATATCACTTTAAGTAACTGTACTGAGATACAGTGGTGTAAAAGGTACTAAATTGTCATACTTAAGTACAAGATACCTTAATAGAAAAGTAATAGTCACCCAGTAAAATAATACTTGTGTAAAAATCTACAAGTATTTGGTTTTAAAAATACTTAAGTAAATGGAATTGCTAAAATGTACTTAAGTATCAAAAGTAAAAGTATAAATCATTTCAAATTCCTTATATTAATCAAACCAGATGACACAATTCTCTTTTCGTTTATAAATGTATGTATAGCCAGGGGGCACACTACAACACTCAGACATCATTAACAAATGAAGCAGTTGTGTTTAGTGAGTCCGCCAGATCAGAGGGAAAAGGGGATGACCAGAGATGTTCTTTTGACAAGTGTGTGAATTGGACAATTCTCCTGACAAAATTTTATTTCGGAATGTAGTGAAGTAAAAGTAAAAGTTGCCAAAAATATAAATAGTAAAGTAAAGTACAGATACCCCCCAAAAACTACTTAAGTAGTACTTTAAAGTATTGTTTACTTAAGTACTTTACACCACTGCTCAGATATATTATTAAGCGCAATGAGTTTCCTCACAAGTTTTGAGTAATGACAGCACATCTGGATTTACATTGTACTGTTATCAACCCTAGCTTTATCTATCTCTTCTTTTCTCTCTTTATCTTCCTTTCTCTCTTCCTCCCCCTCTATCTTCCTTTCTCTCTTTCTCCCCCTCCATCTTCCTTTCTCTCTTTCTCCCCCTCCATCTTTCTTTCTCCCCCCCTCTATCTTCCTTTCTCTCTTCCTCCCCCTCTATCTTCCTTTCTCTCTTCCTCCCCCTTCTATCTTCCTTTCTCTCTTCCTCCCCCTTCTATCTTCCTTTCTCTCTTCCTCCCCCCTCTATCTTCCTTTCTCTCTTCCTCCCCCCTCTATCTTCCTTTCTCTCTTCCTCCCCCTTCTATCTTCCTTTCTCTCTTCCTCCCCCCTCTATCTTCCTTTCTCTCTTCCTCCCCCTTCTATCTTCCTTTCTCTCTTCCTCCCCCTTCTATCTTCCTTTCTCTCTTCCTCCCCCCTCTATCTTCCTTTCTCTCTTCCTCCCCCCTCTATCTTCCTTTCTCTCTTCCTCCCCCTTCTATCTTCCTTTCTCTCTTCCTCCCCCCTCTATCTTCCTTTCTCTCTTCCTCCCCCTCTATCTTCCTTTCTCTCTTCCATCCTCCTTTCTCTCTTCCTCCCCCTTCTATCTTCCTTTCTCTCTTCCTCACCCTTCTATCTTCCTTTCTCTCTTCCTCCCCCTTCTATCTTCCTTTCTCTCTTCCTCCCCCTTCTATCTTCCTTTCTCTCTTCCTCCCCCTTCTATCTTCCTTTCTCTCGTCCTCCCCCTTCTCTCCTCCTTTCTCTCTTCCTCCCCCTTCTATCTTCCTTTCTCTCTTCCTCTCCCTTCTATCTTCCTTTCTCTCTTCCTCCCCCTTCTATCTTCCTTTCTCTCTTCCTTTCTCTCTTCCTCCTCCTATATCTTTCTTCCTTTATTCTTTTACCAGATACTCCATCAATCGATAAAGATTGGTCAGACATCTGTTTTACATGTCTGAACAGTTTTCTTTAACAGTTGCTAAAGAAAAGGCATGGATGAACACCTTCTGTGTCTTTCAGAATCAGAGCTCGTTTATAGATCAGTGTATTTCTTGGATGTGCATGTCAAACCTGTATGATCACATGATCTCCTGACATTCATTTTCATTTCCATATAAAAAAATATTTAAAAAATATTTTAAAAATCTTCCCCAAAAGTGATAAATTAGGCTACATCATTTCAACAGTTTTATTCCCGAACATAGAAGCAAGACAGAAATGGTGTGTTTCTTTCACTGCCAGAAATGGTAAATGTACCTTGTGAAATTGGTTATGAGCAGTGGTGTAAAGTAACTAAGCAAAAACAATGTTTTGGTTAAAGGGCAGACAGTCAGCTTGAGTCAGAAAGATGCACAAATATCATGATTCATTCAGGATTATCCGTAATCATAGTAGCATCCACAATAATGTGTTTAGAAACATGTTATATTCTTATTTCAATAAAAGTGACTCCAAAATGACACAATACATTTTTTCCCATTTCCCCTGTAAAAAAAACATGTACTTTTTACTCGCTTACATTTTCCTTGACACCCAAAAGCACTCATTTCGAATGCTTTTAGCAGGACAGGAAAAGGGTCGGATCGGGAACAAGCGGTCTTCACTACTGCCTCTGATCAGACGGACTCCCTAGACGCAAATGCTTCGTTTGTAAATGATGTCTGACTGTTGGAGTGTGGCTATGGCTATTCATAAGTTAAACAAAAAATTGTGCTGTGTGGTTTAAAAAGGAATTTGAAATGATACATTGCATTTACTTGTACTTTTGATACTTCAGTATATTTAAAACCACTCCTTTTAGGACTTTTACTGAAGTAGTATTTTACTGGATTACTTCACTTGAGTCGTTTTCTATGTTTACTTTTACTTTAGTACGACACTTGGGTACTTTTCCCACCACTGGTTATGAGTGTTATAGTATTAAAGGCACTGGCAGGTTTGGCATGTACTTTGTAGACTATTTATTGCAAATCAAGTTATGCATTCATAGGAACCTACCTCCCCTGTCCATTTCGAGTCTGGGGGCATGTATCCCGGTACTGTACAGCGCACAGTCCCGCCATAATACGTCGACTCCGCGCTGTGGCAGACCGCACTGCTGAGTACCAGCAGGAGCAGCATACCAAGGTCCATGATGTCTTTCTCTTAGCCTATCTGTCTGTCTGTCTGTCTGTCTAATCATCTCCTTCAAGTTCCTCGTTCCTATTCATTTATATGTTGGAGGCGTGGAGTAATTCAATGACTGGAATAACCGGGTTTGTGATGCACTTCAAAGTATTTGGAGAAAAAAAAATCGCATTGTTTGATCCTGTGTTGCCTCACTTCATAATTAGATTGCTATAATCATTATATATATATGTTTTTCCCTTTGCAATGAAAGGATTCCAATGAGACTGTAATCTTATTGGTGATTTTGGTAGTTGTTGTTGCAGTGACCTATGAGCTTAGCAGCTACTCTTCCTGACTCACGTGTTTAGACCGGCTGCAAGGCTGGGCTGGTTAGACCAAACCTACACATTTGAAAAGTATCACCATGCATGTTTTTTAAACGCTAAAGACTTGTTTTTAAAATTGTAATTATGGTGAATAATGGCTATGGATATATGATTCGGCTATTGGTATATAGCCTGTACATATGCCTATTCTTGTGACAATTATTATTTCGGCTTGTACATATATTTGATTTGAAGAATTATAAATATGGTCCAATTCTTGAAAAAAAAAACGTACTGCACAAACGCACTCTCTCACCCCAGCCGTTTTCAAAACGAATGCAATCAAGTTTAACCCAGACTAAACTCCTCTCACAGGGTGAACCGGGCGAGCTAAAATGCAACTTCCTCTGAGTTGACTCGTCGTTCAATACGGCGCTGTTGCTCGGTGTCATGATTGGGCCTTCTGTCGCATTTAAGTACTAGTCGGAACTAGGAAACTCGGAACTTTCCGATTTGCTAACTGGTTGTAGTTATACACTTGCCGCGATCAACCAATTAACAAGTCGGACATGTCCGGGTTTCCTAGCATGTGAAAACGGCTTTAAATCGAAGAGCGGAGTACTCAGTGTTTTCACATTCAAAAGTTTTTGCTCTTATATAAACTTATATAGGCCTATCCCAAGGAAAACTACTTTGAAAATTGTAACATGTGTCACTAATGTTTCTGAATGATTTATCATGCTGTTTTGTTGACATTATGGCCCGGTGATGCTCGATTTGAACTGGGCTTACCTTCCTCACCGCTTTTGCCCGGTGAAGTAACAGGCCAACGCCCGATTGAAACGCTATTAGCGCGCACCACCGCTAACTAGCTAGCCATTTCACATCTGTTACATGAGCTGACAAGTTAAAAATCTGTTGTTCTGCCCCAGAATAAAGCAGTCAAAGAACCCTTTGGGTTTCATTTTTTAACTACACTCCATTTTAATAATATAATGCCTAACAATAACAACAATATTTTAGTTGTCAGTGCTTATTATGATTTTAGTGGCAAAGCAGAATATATATATATTTTTAAATGAGGTAAACTCCCAGCAGAGTCAAGTCTGGGAATTTGTTCTTAAATGACTTGCCTAGTTACATAACATGTAAAAAAAATATTCACCACATAAACCAAGGTATGAATAGTGTCATGTGGATGCTGTACAATTACTCTTTTTGGGATATAACAGGAAACCTGTTCAATCACCATGTACTGCAAAATCATTCTGGCTATGGATACAAAGAACATCAACACATGTACATCAACACACCATTGGACTTGGACTTGACTCTGCTGGGAGTTTACCTCATATTTAGAAAAAATATATATTCTGCTTTGCCACTAAAATCATAAGAAACACTGACAACTAAAATATTGTTATTGTTATTCATTTGATTATTAATAATAACAGGGGAGGGGGGGTGTAGTTAGAAATGAATCCCAAAAGGTTCTTTGAGGGGCTCCCGAGTGGCGCAGCAGTCTAAGGCACTGCGTCTAAGGCACTGTTCGATTCTAGGCTGTATCACAACTGGCCATGAATGGGAGTCCCATAGGGTGGCGCACAAGTGGCCCAGCGGCGTCTGGGTTAGGGTTTGGCTGGGATAGGCCGTCATTGTAAATAAGAATTGTTCTTAACTGACTTGTCTAATTAAATAAAAACATATATTTTTAAATCCATTAAAGGGGTTCTTCAACAGTTTCAATTTGAAGAGCCCCTAAGGATAGTCCAGGAACCTTTTCTTTTTAGAGTACACCAAACATGCCAAAATGCGTCGCCAGTGTGTTGAACTGCGGCCAGGCAAATAGGCATACAAAAAAACTTTAAACAATCAAAGCTCTTACAAAACTGTTTGTTTCCGACTTTACGAGGTGCATATGAACGCAGCATCACCTCTGTTCGAACTTCGCGAACAACCCAGCATTTTTGATCCCCACTGGCACCCGTACCTCTAGAAAGGTAGCAAGATGGCTGCGGAGCCGAACAAGACAGAAATTCTGACCATTTTTAAAAGACTACGGTCTATTCCAACTAACAAGGTAACACGAATAAGTGCTTAGTGTCTATTCACTCGTTTATTGATCCGTTATTGGAGGTGGAACGTAGACCAGAAAAATGATCAGTTCCATCCGTCTACGGTAGCAAGCTGGTCTCTGCCTGGGCCTTACGACGGCCAGCAAGAAGCTGACGTTAGCTCACTAGGCTAGCAGAGCAGCTAACTTTGCTTATCTAAATCGGCCACGTATACTATGCTATGTATCGTCAACGCACCCTGCTTTTCTAACCTAGTTAACCAGTCTGGTGACTTGTTTATTTGAGCCAGAACGAGTAGGGACGGGGCCAATGTCTGAGAGAGATTGTCTAACGTTAGCACCAAAGCCAACGCAATTGGATTCCTAACAAACGTTAGCTAGCTAGCCATTATGTTATTTTTCTTTCAATCCAGATGTCCAGCTAATAAACTATTACCAAAATGCAAAGTTGCCTAGCTTAAACGTACCAAGCTAAATTCCCGGGGTCGACTAACGTTGCCTCATCCATAAGTCGAGAACTACCTTTTGCGACTGATGTTATCTTCTTCTCAGGGGAACTTTAAGAGCCCGGACGCTCCGTATGAACTTGAACACGCATCACTTGCGCTACGGTTTTTGGAAATAAGGAACCTATCTTTCATATCAGCGAGAAATAATTTTCAAAAAGGTAAAGTACTATACACCTTTTTATATTCGTCTCCCCACACGGCCATATCTCCATGTTACAGCGTGTGTTGACGGCCTCAACTGCAGACCACCTGTAATCATGCCAGCCCAGGACCTCCACATCTGGCTTCTTCACCTGTGGAGGGAGGGGTTGGGTGCTGAGAAGTATTTCTGTCTGTAATAAAGCCCTTTTGGGTTGGAAAAACTCATTCTGATTGGTTGGGCCGGGCTGCCAAGTTGGTTGGCCTATGCCCTCCCAGGCCCACCCATGGCGGCACCCCTGCCCAGTCGTGAAATACATTGATTAGGGCCTAATGAATTCATTTAAATTGACTGATTTCCTTAAATGAACTGTAACTCAGTAAAATCTTTGAAATTGTGTTTATATTTTTGTTCAGTATATAAGGTCACTCATTGGACCTTAAGGACTAACGGTAGGCTTGCCTACATTCCTTAAGAGTACATTCTTGGGTCGACTGGACCAGAATTGGGCCTTACAGGAGACGTTGATATGGCAAATCTCCTTTAAGCCCAGGAAGCAGGCATTCAGCTTGCCATTATTGACTATTACAACTCCCATATAGCGGCTACCAGAGGTTACAGACATTACCCTGGTTCTATGAGTGAAGCGCAATTTTGTTGTTTCTCTCGTGACCCCATTTTTCAAATCAAGCAACCCCTAGTTTGGGAAACGCTGCATTATGTTGACCAGATGGTCGAGTGGTCGCTCTGTCAGTGGAAATACAGTCGTGATGAGGTGGGACCATTCTAGCCAATGGGGGTGGCAGGGTAGCCTAGTGGTTGCGAGTTCGAATCCCCAAGCTGACAAGGTCGTTCTGCCCCTGAACAAGGTAGTTAACCCACTAGGCCATCATTGAAAATAAGAATTTGTTCTTAACTGACTTGCCTAGTTAAATAAAGGTAAAAAATAAAATATGAGAGAGGGCAGATGGTCTTTGCTATCTGGGATCATTGGGACTCTGACGTTACTCCATTGAAGTTGACATGAAATAAGGTTAGGGTTTAGGCAGGGATGTCTGGATAGCACTAAACCAAGCAGAACTCCAATATGAAGTGTTTTTTTCCCCCTCAAATTTGGCCCGGATGTCACGTGTCAGGTACTTATATCAGTAGCAAGTTAAATATTACAAAACGTCAATTAGATCAATTACGGCTCATGTAGCAAATTTATTTATTTATTTTATTTATTTTACCTTTATTTAACCAGGTAGGCAAGTTGAGAACAAGTTCTCATTTACAATTGCGACCTGGCCAAGATAAAGCAAAGCAGTTCGACAGATAAAACGACACAGAGTTACACATGGAGTAAAAACAAACATACAGTCAATAATGCAGTATAAACAAGTCTATATACAATGTGAGCAAATGAGGTGAGAAGGGAGGTAAAGGCAAAAAAGGCCATGATGGCAAAGTAAGTACAATATAGCAAGTAAAATACTGGAATGGTAGTTTTGCAATGGAAGAATGTGCAAAGTAGAAATAAAAAATAATGGGGTGCAAAGCAGCAAAATAAATAAATAAATACAAATTAAATACAGTTGGGAAAGAGGTAGTTGTTTGGGCTAAATTATAGGTGGGCTATGTACAGGTGCAGTAATCTGTGAGCTGCTCTGACAGTTGGTGCTTAAAGCTAGTGAGGGAGATAAGTGTTTCCAGTTTCAGAGATTTTTGTAGTTCGTTCCAGTCATTGGCAGCAGAGAACTGGAAGGAGAGGCGGCCAAAGAAAGAATTGGTTTTGGGGGTGACTAGAGAGATATACCTGCTGGAGCGTGTGCTACAGGTGGGAGATGCTATGGTGACCAGCGAGCTGAGATAAGGGGGGACTTTACCTAGCAGGGTCTTGTAGATGACATGGAGCCAGTGGGTTTGGCGACGAGTATGAAGCGAGGGCCAGCCAACGAGAGCGTACAGGTCGCAATGGTGGGTAGTATATGGGGCTTTGGTGATAAAACGGATTGCACTGTGATAGACTGCATCCAATTTGTTGAGTAGGGTATTGGAGGCTATTTTGTAAATGACATCGCCAAAGTCGAGGATTGGTAGGATGGTCAGTTTTACAAGGGTATGTTTGGCAGCATGAGTGAAGGATGCTTTGTTGCGAAATAGGAAGCCAATTCTAGATTTAACTTTGGATTGGAGATGTTTGATATGGGTCTGGAAGGAGAGTTTACAGTCTAACCAGACACCTAAGTATTTGTAGTTGTCCACGTATTCTAAGTCAGAGCCGTCCAGAGTAGTGATGTTGGACAGGCGGGTAGGTGCAGGTAGCGATCGGTTGAAGAGCATGCATTTAGTTTTACTTGTATTTAAGAGCAATTGGAGGCCACGGAAGGAGAGTTGTATGGCATTGAAGCTTGCCTGGAGGGTTGTTAACACAGTGTCCAAAGAAGGGCCGGAAGTATACAGAATGGTGTCGTCTGCGTAGAGGTGGATCAGGGACTCACCAGCAGCAAGAGCGACCTCATTGATGTATACAGAGAAGAGAGTCGGTCCAAGAATTGAACCCTGTGGCACCCCCATAGAGACTGCCAGAGGTCCGGACAGCAGACCCTCCGATTTGACACACTGAACTCTATCAGAGAAGTAGTTGGTGAACCAGGCGATGCAATCATTTGAGAAACCAAGGCTGTCGAGTCTGCCGATGAGGATGTGGTGATTGACAGAGTCGAAAGCCTTGGCCAGATCAATGAATACGGCTGCACAGTAATGTTTCTTATCGATGGCGGTTAAGATATCGTTTAGGACCTTGAGCGTGGCTGAGGTGCACCCATGACCAGCTCTGAAACCAGATTGCATAGCAGAGAAGGTATGGTGAGATTCAAAATGGTCGGTAATCTGTTTGTTGACTTGGCTTTCGAAGACCTTAGAAAGGCACGGTAGGATAGATATAGGTCTGTAGCAGTTTGGGTCAAGAGTGTCCCCCCCTTTGAAGAGGGGGATGACCGCAGCTGCTTTCCAATCTTTGGGAATCTCAGACGACACGAAAGAGAGGTTGAACAGGCTAGTAATAGGGGTGGCAACAATTTCGGCAGATAATTTTAGAAAGAAAGGGTCCAGATTGTCTAGCCCGGCTGATTTGTAGGGGTCCAGATTTTGCAGCTCTTTCAGAACATCAGCTGAATGGATTTGGGACAAGGAGAAATGGGGAAGGCTTGGGCGAGTTGCTGTTGGGGGTGCAGTGCTGTTGTCCGGGGTAGGAGTAGCCAGGTGGAAAGCATGGCCAGCCGTAGAAAAATGCTTATTGAAATTCTCAATTATGGTGATATAAGCCATTACATTTTTTGTTGACCAAATTCAACTCTCATTGACCTTCGACTCTCAACGCCTCGCTTGGTGGGCAAGTTTTTTGTTGAAAATTGCCACCTGATGGAGGAGACAGATTTTTTTTTTGCAGTTTCCCCTCTCGCATCGCCTCGTCCTCTGATGGGTTGCATCTCAATAGTCTAAAATATGTTACTTTTCCTCTCGCGTTGCCTCTTCCTCTGATGGGTTGCATCTCAATAGTCTAAAATATGTTACTTTTCCTCTCGCGTCGCCTCTTCCTCTGATGGGTTGCATCTCAATAGTCTAAAATATGTTACTTTTCTGTGTAATCTTCCTTAATTAAAACAGCTGATTTAAATAGGATGGAACACTATCAGTCGGACTTCCTCAGCAGTAGAAAGAACAACTTATTGAGATGAACTCACGGCCATTTTTATCTCAGCTATACATTCACTGATAGCCAAGTTTAAAAAGCAGGAAAGCTATTGGACATCCAATCCTTGAGGCGCCGATAATATGTAGGACCTGAGATCTTGTGTAAATAACTCTTGAGTTTAGTCATTGACAATGAACAGGGCTTTATGGTTAATGTACGAGTGTGTCCCATGTCTGTAACTACACAGCTTGTTCTCTTCCCTGTTTAAGACCACATCCAGACATGTCTGCTGTAGGTATGTAGCTAGCTAACTAGGCAGTGTATTGTGTGTTTGTTTCTGTGCAAGGCGTGCTTTGACTGTGCTGCCAAGAACCCCAGCTGGGCCAGTATACCATATGGAGTGTTTCTGTGCATCGACTGCTCTGGCATTCATCGCTCTCTAGGAGTGCACCTCAGCTTTATCAGGTAGCCTGTCTGTCTGTCTCTCTGTCTCTGTCTCTCTGTCTGTCTGTCTGTCTGTCTGTCTCTCTCACACACACCATGGCTCGACAATCACAAGTTTTACTGTCATACACTGTCAAGGAGAACATTTGATACAATCCCCATGTTGTTTTGTTCTTCATCTCAGATCCACTGAGCTCGACTCCAACTGGAACTGGTTTCAGCTGAGATGTATGCAGGTCGGAGGCAACGCCAACGCGGTACGTCAACACGATAACATTCCATTATATATAGACGTTGAACAACACACAACTTTAAACGGGGACCTGCTCTGGATCTGACTCTCTCCCTTCTTGTCTGTGTCCTCCTGGTGAAGACGGCCTTCTTCCGCCAGCATGGCTGCTCCACCAACGACACTACCGCCAAGTATAACAGCCGCGCGGCACAGATGTACCGAGAGAAGATCCGACAGCAAGCCAACGCGGCGCTGTCCAAATATGGGTCTGAGGTGAGTGTGGGCTCAGCTTCAACGGTCACCCAAACGTACCATACCTTATGTAGCATGTATGCATGTAACAACTCACCCTTAACCCAGCATTTTAAACCAGGCTCACAGTGATACATCCCTACTCCCAAGTTGTGGTTGGAACCACTATACCACTGAACATTGAGCTTTTGGAATTACACCATGTTTGTTTAAATTCCTACTGATATTATTATGTCTTATGGTTATCTATATAGATCTATATATTATTATGTCTTATGGTTATCTATATAGATCTATATATTATTATGTCTTATGGTTATCTATATATTATTATGTCTTATGGTTATCTATATATTATTATGTCTTATGGTTATCTATATATTATTATGTCTTATGGTTATCTATATAGATCTATATATTATTATGTCTTATGGTTATCTATATATTATTATGTCTTATGGTTATCTATATATTATTATGTCTTATGGTTACCTATATAGATCTATATATTATTATGTCTTATGGTTATCTATATAGATCTATATATTATTATGTCTTATGGTTATCTATATATTATTATGTCTTATGGTTATCTATATATTATTATGTCTTATGGTTACCTATATAGATCTATATATTATTATGTCTTATGGTTATCTATATAGATCTATATATTATTATGTCTTATGGTTATCTATATATTATTATGTCTTATGGTTATCTATATATTATTATGTCTTATGGTTATCTATATATTATTATGTCTTATGGTTATCTATATAGATCTATATATTATTATGTCTTATGGTTATCTATATATTATTATGTCTTATGGTTACCTATATAGATCTATATATTATTATGTCTTATGGTTATCTATATAGATCTATATATTATTATGTCTTATGGTTATCTATATAGATCTATATATTATTATGTCTTATGGTTACCTATATAGATCTATATATTATTATGTCTTATGGTTATCTATATATTATTATGTCTTATGGTTACCTATATAGATCTATATATTATTATGTCTTATGGTTATCTATATAGATCTATATATTATTATGTCTTATGGTTACCTATATATTATTATGTCTTATGGTTATCTATATGTTATTATGTCTTATGGTTATCTATATAGATCTATATATATTATTATGTCTTATGGTTATCTATATAGATCTATATATTATTATGTCTTATGGTTACCTATATATTATTATGTCTTATGGTTATCTATATGTTATTATGTCTTATGGTTACCTATATAGATCTATATATTATTATGTCTTATGGTTATCTATATAGATCTATATATTATTATGTCTTATGGTTATCTATATAGATCTATATATTATTATGTCTTATGGTTACCTATATAGATCTATATATTATTATGTCTTATGGTTATCTATATAGATCTATATATTATTATGTCTTATGGTTATCTATATAGATCTATATATTATTATGTCTTATGGTTATCTATATATTATTATGTCTTATGGTTATCTATATATTATTATGTCTTATGGTTATCTATATAGATCTATATATATTATTATGTCTTATGGTTATCTATATATTATTATGTCTTATGGTTATCTATATATTATTATGTCTTATGGTTATCTATATAGATCTATATATTATTATGTCTTATGGTTATCTATATAGGTCTATATATTATTATGTCTTATGGTTATCTATATATTATTATGTCTTATGGTTATCTATATAGATCTATATATTATTATGTTTTATGGTTATCTATATATTATTATGTCTTATGGTTATCTATATATTATTATGTCTTATGGTTACCTATATAGATCTATATATTATTATGTCTTATGGTTATCTATATAGATCTATATATTATTATGTCTTATGGTTATCTATATAGATCTATATATTATTATGTCTTATGGTTATCTATATAGATCTATATATTATTATGTCTTATGGTTACCTATATAGATCTATATATTATTATATCTTATGGTTACCTATATAGATCTATATATTATTATTGTTATGTCTTATGGTTATCTATATATTATTATGTCTTATGGTTATCTATATATTATTATGTCTTATGGTTATCTATATATTATTATGTCTTATGGTTATCTATATATTATTATGTCTTATGGTTATCTATATAGATCTATATATTATTATGTCTTATGGTTATCTATATATTATTATGTCTTATGGTTACCTATATATTATTATGTCTTATGGTTATCTATATATTATTATGTCTTATGGTTATCTATATATTATTATGTCTTATGGTTATCTATATATTATTATGTCTTATGGTTATCTATATAGATCTATATATTATTATGTCTTATGGTTATCTAAATAGATCTATATATTATTATGTCTTATGGTTATCTATATATTATTATGTCTTATGGTTATCTATATATTATTATGTCTTATGGTTATCTATATATTATTATGTCTTATGGTTATCTATATATTATTATGTCTTATGGTTACCTATATAGATCTATATATTATTATGTCTTATGGTTATCTATATATTATTATGTCTTATGGTTACCTATATAGATCTATATATTATTATGTCTTATGGTTATCTATATATTATTATGTCTTATGGTTACCTATATAGATCTATATATTATTATGTCTTATGGTTATCTATATATTATTATGTCTTATGGTTATCTATATAGATCTATATATTATTATGTCTTATGGTTATCTATATAGGTCTATATATTCCTACGGTGATATTATTCCTCCACTGAGAAGGCAACGAACTCCCCCTCTCTCGTCCCTCTCACAGCCACCCATATCAGCTACACATTGGCCTGTTGAGTCACCAGCGAGTGGGCAAACTCCACGTGTGATGTCACCGGCAGCATTAATTAATGTCTTGTGGATAGACCACACGATACATAATTACCCACAAACACCATATCTGTTCTTATTGGTGCAGCTGCATGCAGATGCACTTCCAGGTCCTCACAAGGCTTTTGCAGATACCAAATCAGATTTGAATGTGCTGTGAGTGTGTAGAGGTGTTTCATATTTTAACTCGCTAGTTTCAGAATCATCAACTATGGTTTTCGGTTTGGGCCAAACTGTTTAAGCAGGTGTGATAGAGCTGAGCTGTATTTAAAATGGGAAATCAATACGGTCCCGATGACCAGCATATTCCTTTCCCAAATCTAGTGGGTATAGACTCATGAAGTCTATATCTATAGAGGACAGGGGTTGATTTGGCTCTGGGCCATCTAAATCACATGTATTTATAAAGCCCTTCTTACATCATCAGATGTCATAAAGTGCTATACAGAAACCCAGACTAAAACCCCAAACAGCAAGCAATGCAGATGTAGAAGCACGGTGGCTAGGAAAAACTCCCTAGAAATGCAGGAACCTAGGAAGAAACCTAGAGAGGAACCAGGCTCTGAGGGGAGGCAGGCCAGTCCTCTTCTGGCTGTGCCGGGTGGAGACTATAAGAGTAAATGGCCATTAAGGCCAGATGGTTCTTCAAGATGTTAAAATGTTCATAGATGACCAGCAGGGTCAAATAATAATCACAGTGGTTTCTGGGGGTGCAGCAGGTCAGCACCTCAGGAGTAAATGTCAGTTGTCGGTGTGAATGGCGTCCGTTAACCCTTCCTCTTTCTCTCTCAGCTGTGGATCGACCAATCCAGTGTGAGCAGCCAGCCTGCCGCCCCAGAGAAGAGACAGGCAGACTTCTTTACTGAGCATACTCAGGTAGGCCTGAGGGCTACTGTTCAAATCACACCAATCACACCAGTGTTTTGTGCTTCTGTGTTCATTCTGTGGGTGCAGTAGTGTTGGTTCTGTGTGTATGTGTTGTTATTTGATGTGACTGAATTGGTGTGTTTGCAGCCTTCAAACAGCTGGGACGTGACGGCTCCTTCCCTGACAGAACACAATGGAACCCTCACTCCTCAACTATTGGAGGACACACCCAAAGCCCCCCACACCGCCAGCACTCGTGAGTCTCTCTCTCACACACACACACACACACACACACACACACACACACACACACACACACACACACACACACACACACACACACACACACACCTATCCTTTTGTCTGGAGCTTTCCCATATGTTTCTGAGGTTGAATTAGACAGTTGATGTGTGATTGTATTTGGCATTCTCAGAGCTGGAGGAAGGACCAAGCATTGAGGGACTGAGCACTGAGCAATCTCCCAAAGTCACTATGGGTAAGTCATCAGCCAACATCCTGTTCCTCCTCTGCCTCCTTTCACATGACAACAGCTCCTCCCCTCACCTCTCAATGATCTTTGCTGACCTTAAAAACAAGGAATAGGTGATGGTTACAACCATTTACAGACCTCAATATCCACAGTAACCCCCCCCCCCCCCCCCCCCCTAATATTCTTGCAAGGATGCTCTTGTTGGCTCTTCCCAGAATTGGAGACCCCCCTTAGACGTTTGGACCAGGCACCAAATTGTCCTGACCCCTCTCATACATAGCCCACCCTGTAATACAGTCACTGGAGGTTTTCCATATGACCGTGGAGCCCTCAGTAACACCTGTGTCTGCTTTGTCCGTAGAGGACTCCATGCGTTTGTCGTCAGATCAACCACAGCTACCCAAAGGTGATTGGAACGCCTTTTTAAAAGCTGCCGTTAGCCCATTGGCTGGCCAGATTTTCAGGAAGCATGGTTGGTTCTGTGCTTGACTGACACCTCACCTGATTGTGACACGCAAGCTTAAGCCCATCCCTCCCAGCTCTGACTAAAATGTGCGACTGCCAAGGCTTTCTTCGTTCTTCTTCGTTCTTCCAGTCTCCTAACATTAATACAACAGTCAGACAACCCCTATTCAACAGACCTAGCAGACTTAGTGTCTTATATTCAACGTGTAGCCTCGGTCACAGACCTAGCAGACTTAGTGTCTTATATTCAACATGTAGCCTCGGTCACAGACCCAGCAGACTTAGTGTCTATCATTCAACATGTAGCCTCGGTCACAGACCCAGCAGACTTAGTGTCTTATATTCAACATGTAGCCTCGGTCACAGACCCAGCAGACTTAGTGTCTATCATTCAACATGTAGCCTCGGTCACAGACCCAGCAGACTTAGTGTCTATCATTCAACATGTAGCCTCGGTCACAGACCCAGCAGACTTAGTGTCTATCATTCAACATGTAGCCTCGGTCACAGACCCAGCAGACTTAGTGTCTATCATTCAACATGTAGCCTCGGTCACAGACCCAGCAGACTTAGTGTCTATCATTCAACATGTAGCCTCGGTCACAGACCCAGCAGACTTAGTGTCTATCATTCAACATGTAGCCTCGGTCACAGACCCAGCAGACTTAGTGTCTATCATTCAACGTGTAGCCTCGGTCACAGACCCAGCAGACTTAGTGTCTATCATTCAACGTGTAGCCTCGGTCACAGACCCAGCAGACTTAGTGTCTATCATTCAACGTGTAGCCTCGGTCACAGACCCAGCAGACTTAGTGTCTATCATTCAACATGTAGCCTCGGTCACAGACCCAGCAGACTTAGTGTCTATCATTCAACATGTAGCCTCAGTCACAGACCCAGCAGACTTAGTGTCTATCAGTCAACATGTAGCCTCGGTCACAGACCCAGCAGACTTAGTGTCTATCATTCAACATGTAGCCTCGGTCACAGACCCAGCAGGCTTAGTGTCTATCATAGGTTTTCACTCCTGTTGGACTTCATGTTTTATTGTGTTACAAATTGGGGTTAAAATGTAATTTTATTCATTGCTGATCTACACAAAATAGTCTCATGTCAAAGTGAGGGATAAAATACTGTACAGACTTCCTTCTTTTGACTGTCATTTAGATCAGTATTGTGGAGTGACTACAATGTGGTTGAGCCATCCTTAGTTATGTCCCATCATCGCCGTTAAACCCTGGAGCTGATGACATCACTGCACGGTTTCCTTCCCGTCCGGCAGCTCAGTTAGGAAGGACGTCTGTATCTTTGTGTCTGTGTGGTTTGATAAACCAGCCAAAGTTTAATTAATAACTTGATCATGCTTAAAGGGATATTCAGTGCCTCCTTTAAAAAATAATCTTTACAAAAAGTATTATTATTTGTATTTGTTGTACCCATCTACCAATCGCTGTCCCTTCTTTATGAGGCATTTGAAAAGCTTCCCGATCGTTGTTTGAATCTCTGCTTGAAATGCACTACTTCACTGAGGGGAAAGGGGGGACACCTAGTCAGTTGTACAACTGAAATGTGTCTGACCTTACAGAGATTGTATGTTTGGGGTACCAAGAAAGGGTCATTCAACTCATGTTGACCCCTATTATTTCACACACGGAGGCCATGCAACTTATTGTGTGATTTGCTACACATGTTTTCTGCTCAACTCATTTAGGCTTGCCTATATCTATACAATCAAGATATTTGAGTTATTCATTATTCTTCATTTGTGAACATATAGATCATTTTATTTTCAGTTTGACATGGAGTATTTGGTATGGATCAATGATTTGGTGCTTATCATTTCAGTTCTACTTCGTATCAAAATGTGAAAGTCCAATGGGGTGAATACTTATTATAGTAACTGTGTGTCCCATAACTTTAGAATAACGTAAACTAATGAAACTATTTCTGTCAGGTGTATGACAATGGTGCTGTCCCTCAGCTGCAGTGATATAACACTGCTGGCTGTAGCACATGGCTTGTCTTCAAACGGCTCTGACTGGATAAAAGGACCGTTGGGATGCTATTTCTCAATCTGACTGTGTTGACGTGTTCTTCGTGTCGCGTCTGCTAAGGATACTGAATGTTTGCACCTTTTAACAAGAGGGGAAACGTACAGCGGTTTGTGCGTTCACATGTATGGGGGGGGCACGTCTATGCATTTGTAGGGGTAAACATTGGTGTGTGTGTGTAGAACTCGCATTCCTTTTTCAAAGTTATGCAGAGCGATTACAACTCGGGAGTCCCTGGCCTGTCGCTGTCCACCAGTGTTCTAATGATGAGCTTTGTGTTACAGATGTGAAGCAATCCATCATTGGGAAAAAGAAGCCCAGCACTACTAAGAAAGGGGTAGGTTACACCCCCTTCAGCACTCAGACAGGGGGCTCTGCGTGAGGAGCAGGGTTTTGGCTGGTCATGTGATCTGATTAGGAAACACGTGGAGCACTAGATCTGGCATGTAGTTAGGGCTCGGTGTTGTTCCTGGATAAGTCACGTTGACCACAAAAACAAATGTCCCAAATCAGAATCACCAAACCTGGCTAATGAATCACCAAACCTGGCTAATGAATCACCAAACCTGGCTAATGAATCACCAAACCTGGCTAATGAATCACCAAACCTGGCTAATGAATCACCAAACCTGGCTAATGAATCACCAAACCTGGCTAATGAATCACCAAACCTGGCTAATGAATCACCAAACCTGGCTAATGAATCACCAAACCTGGCTAATGAATCACCAAACCTGGCTAATGAATCACCAAACCTGGCTAATGAATCACCAAACCTGGCTAATGAATCACCAAACCTGGCTAATGAATCACCAAACCTGGCTAATGAATCACCAAACCTGGCTAATGAATCACCAAACCTGGCTAATGAATCACCAAACCTGGCTAATGAATCACCAAACCTGGCTAATGAATCACCAAACCTGGCTAATGAATCACCAAACCTGGCTAATGAATCACTAAACCTGGCTAATGAATCACTAAACCTGGCTAATGAATCAAGAGTGCGTTGATCAAACCATGAATGTAATACTACAACTTGTCCACTGGGGGGCAGTCATTTCCTCTATCTGTCCACAGCTGTGTGTAACCATCTCCTCTGTGCTCCTCTCTCCCTCCAGCTGGGTGCTAAGAAGGGCCTGGGGGCCCAGAAGGTGAGCAGTAAGAGCTTCTCGGAGGTGGAGAAACAGGCCCAGGTAGCCGAGAAGCAGAGAGAGGAGCAAGCAGCTGATGCTAAGAAACAGGCAGAGGAGTCCATGTGAGTGAACCACACAGTTTGACAGTCAGAGAGCACGGAAACACCTCCGCACCAGATTCTGCTCTTCCTGCTGTTTGTGTTTACACTAAATTAATATTTGCTGTCTTCTCATGGCCAGACTGTTCAGAGGTTGGATAAATAATGCAGCCTCTTTCTGCGTACAGAAAGTGAATGGAAGGGATCCTTTAGGACAGCAAGTAGTGACATCCGCTGGCTCAATAATCATATTATCGTGTAACCGACAATTATGGACCATAACCGTGGGGAAAAAGGATCATTATTGTCTTAATACATTTTACACACCGTGTGGAGTCCACGGCCTGATGAATTGAGGCTGTTCTAAGGACAAAGGGGATTGCAACTCGATATTAGATGGTGTTCCTAATGTTTTGTACACTCGGTGCCAAAGAATTATTAATGTTGTAATCATTTTACGAGGAGAACAACATGGTCGGGAGGAGAATTTCCTAAAATTCAAAAATTTTTGCAAATGAATGTAGAACAATTGACAAATGTGTCTCTTTTTTTGCAGTGTGGCCTCCATGCGCCTGGCCTACAAGGAGCTGGAGATTGACAGGAAGATGGACAACAAGAAGATGCAGAACATGGAGGGTAAGAAGAGAGAGCAGGCTGAGAGACTGGGCATGGGCTTCGGCAACCGCAGGTAATCAAGTTATCAGTGTTCAAACCATGTTTTCAAAGAACAGTAATGTTTCTCTCATGGAATAAGCGTTCCTTGAGCACTACAAATAGCAAATGAGTGCTGCCTGTTAGCATGTGCTACTGTAGGCTATAGCATTCCTGCTTAAACAATACTTTGGGATTTTGACAATGAGGCCCTTTTATGTACTTCCCCAGTCGTCAGATCAACACCTTTATCTACTTCCCCAGAGTCAGATGGACTCGTGGACACCATTTTTATAGTCCGAGTCAAGTTTGAAGGAAGTTAGAGAGAGTTTTGTGAGGCAATGCTAACTAGCGTTAGCGCAATGACTGGAAGTGTATGGGTATCTGCTAGCAGAGGTGTCAAACTGCACGCAGAGACATAAAAATGGTATCCAGGGGTTGATCTGACTCTGGGGAAGTAGATAAAGGTGTTGATCTGACTCTGGGGAAGTAGATAAAGGTGTTGATCTGACTCTGGGCAAGTAGATAAAGGTGTTGTTCTGACTCTGGGCAAGTAGAGAAAGGTGTTGTTCTGACTCTGGGCAAGTAGATAAAGGAGTTGATCTGACGACTCTGGGCAAGTAGATAAAAGAGTTGATCTGACGACTCTGGGGAAGTAGATAAAGGAGTTGATCTGACGACTCTGGGGAAGTAGATACAGGTGTTGATCTGACGACTCTGGGGAAGTAGATAAAGGAGTTGATCTGACGACTCTGGGGAAGTAGATAAAGGAGTTGATCTGACGACTCTGGGGAAGTAGATAAAGGAGTTGATCTGACGACTCTGGGGAAGTAGATAAAGGAGTTGATCTGACGACTCTGGGGAAGTAGATACAGGTGTTGATTTGACTCTGGGGTAGTAGATCAAGGAGTTGATCTGACGACTCTGGGGTAGTAGATCAAGGAGTTGATCTGACGACTCTGGGGAAGTAGATCAAGGAGTTGATCTGACGACTCTGGGGAAGTAGATACAGGTGTTGATCAGACTCTGGGGAAGTATGGCTTTAACTTCAGTGGTGTTTATGTGTTTACGGTGTCTGTGTGTGTGTAGATTGTGTTGCAGTACATTATTGTGTGCGGACATGACTTAAGTGTGTGTGTATTCTGCGTATTCCAGCACCATATCTCACTCCGTGATGTCAGAGATGCAGGTGATTGAGCAGGAGACGCCCTTGGGGGCCAAGTCCTCGCCTCGCTCCAAACTGGACATGTTGGATGAACCGGGCTTCTCCTCTGGACCCCCTAAGTACGTCACACCCCAAACAGATCGGAATGTCTTCTCCTATGGAGTAGTAGTGAAAAAATGGGTTTCTGTCCAATTCCAAATGGACTTCCAACCCCAAGCTAGCTACCTCCCAGGCACTGGGGTTGTTGTATACAGCTGAAAGGATTGGATTGGTATTAACAATATGGTAATGGATCCAACTTGCCTTCTGATAGGCTTGATATACCTGTCTTCATCTTGCTAAGACACCTATCCAATCCTTTCATAATTATCTAAGAGCCTTGGGTCTATGGGTTAGGGGTAGAGCCTTGGGTCTGTGGGTTAGGGGTAGAGCCTTGGGTCTATGGGTTAGGGTTAGAGCCTTGGGTCTATGGGTTAGGGGTAGAGCCTTGGGTCTGTGGGTTAGGGGTAGAGCCTTGGTTCTATGGGTTAGGGGTAGAGCCTTGGTTCTATGGGTTAGGGGTAGAGCCTTGGTTCTATGGGTTAGGGGTAGAGCCTTGGTTCTATGGGTTAGGGGTAGAGCCTTGGGTCTATGGGTTAGGGGTAGAGCCTTGGGTCTATGGGTTAGGGGTAGAGCCTTGGTTCTATGGGTTAGGGGTAGAGCCTTGGGTCTGTGTAATATATCCCTTCATCTACCTCTGTTTCCTCAGATCTAATCCATTATGAATGTGTCCTTGTATCCCTACCTGACCAACATCTATCCCTGCCTCTGTGTGTGTTTTGTTGGGACAGGTACAAGGACAACCCGTTCACGGCGGGCGACGGCTTCGGGTCGCGGTGGGACTCTGATGGGGGAGTGGCCTCCTTCACCTCCTCCTGGGCCCTGGAGAATGAGGAGCCTAAAGAGGAGGTGACAATCTCCAGCATCCAGCCTATCGGAGAACGGCCCAGTCGGCGGAAGGCGGAGACGGCGGCGCCCCTGTCCGAGTCGAGCGAGGCCCGGCAGAAGTTTGCCAACGCCAAGGCCATCTCTTCCGACATGTTCTTTGGCCGCGAGAGCTATGCCGAGGTAAAGTTACACCACTGTATTACCAACAAATACCAAGCCACCTGTCAACTGAACGGAAACTTAAAAAGCAAAGCGTGCCGCATTTAAATTAGCTGGCTATTAAAGCCAGACGGCTAACGTTAGCAAGCTGACATTACAACATCAGGTGAGCTAACATTAGTAACCTAACCAATTCGCTATAGTACTTCTTCAGGCTAGGGTCCTTTTTTCTCAATTTCCGCCTGACTGACGTGCCCAAAGTAAACTGCCTGTTGCTCAGGCCCTGAAGCCAGGAGATGCATATAATTGGTACCATTGGAAAGAAAACACTTTGAAGTTTGTAGAAATGTTAAAATAATGTATGAGACTATAACACAATAGACATGGTAGGAGAAAATCCAAAGAAAAACCAACCAGATTTTTTTTTGAGAGCCCGTGCTGTTACAATGGAAAGTATAGGGGCATACTAAATTTCAGCTCCCATATTGCAATTCCTGTGGCTTCCACTGGGTGTCAGTAGTCTTTGTTCAAGGTTTCAGGCTTGTTTCTTCCAAAACGAGTAAGAATAATGAGTTTTTACTACAGGGACACAGACTTGGAAATTCGTGTATATGCGCGCGATGAAAAGGACACGCACTTGCAAATATCATTTTTCTATTGAACATACTTCTTTCTGTATGAAATATTATAGTTTAATTACATTTTAGGGAATCTGAGGATTAAAATGAAACGTATTTTGACTTGTTGAAACAAAGTTTAGGGGTAGATTTTCAGATTCCCATCTTGGCATGTTGAACGAGTGGATTACTCAAATCGATGGCGCCAACTAAACTGACCTTTTGGGATATAAAGAAGGATTTTATCTAACAAAACTACACCGCATGTTATAGCTGGGACCCTTTGGATGATAAATCAGAGGAAAAAGTTCAAAAAGTAAGTGAATATTTAATCGCTATTTGTGAATTTATGAAACCTGTGCCGGTGTAAAAATATTTTGATGTGGGGTGCCGTCCTCAAACAATCGCATGGCATGCGTTCGCTGTAAAGCCTACTGTAAATCGGACAGTGCCGTTTAGATGAACAAGAATTTAAGCTTTCAACCGATATAAGACACTTGTATGGACCTCAATGTTTAATATCCGATATAAGACACTTGTATGAACCTAAATGTTTAATATCCGATATAAGACACTTGTATGGACCTAAATGTTTAATATCCATCATTTTTATGATGATTTATTTGAATTACGCGCCCTCCAGTTTCACCGGAAGTTGTGCCGTTCCTCAAGTTATAACACTTTCGTTGCTTACTGGACTCTGGCAATCTGTGTGAAATGTTTTTTATTACATTTTTTTATTTTACCTTTATTTAACTAGGCAAGTCAGTTAAGAACAAATTCTTATTTTCAATAACGGCCTAGGAACAGTGGGTTAACTGCCTGTTCAGGGGCAGAACGACCTTGTCAGCTCGGGGGTTTGAACTTGCAACCTTCCGGTTACTAGTCCAACACTCTAACCACTAGCCGCCCCGGCAGCTAACGAACTAACTGCTAATGTTTTCCCTCTACAATATGTGGTTCATTTTCATGAATGAGAGAATTAGGTGAAAATTAGGCGTTGCTTGTTAAACAAGTGTATTCAGGGATCAAGTGTAGCTGGAGCTGGGCCTGGTTTAAGCTGGATGCCACTATAGAGGTGAAAGGAACACCCCCCCCCCCCCCCCCCCCCTCCCCCTTCTCACTTTTTCAATACAGTTGATATAAAGGGGTAGGCCAGGTGTTCTCTCTGCCTGAAAGAGATCAATTATGCCAACAAAGGGTCTCATGCTCTGCTGGAACATTGTAGAACAGATATCCACAGGCAGATAGTGTACAATGCAGTAATGTGTAGCCCACAGATATGGCTAGGTTGTGTTGAACTTGACAGTAACACTTGTGTGTGAATGAGGGGAAATTATTATATTTTTTTACTCAGTGAATGTTAGTTTTGCACACATGTAGCCTTGTGCACTTGATCGATTTCTACTATAGTGGCCACTATAATAGCGCAAAAATATAATGCCTGTTTGTTTCATTCTATTTCTACTTTTAAGACGAGATGGTGTTGTTGTTGTGTCTTTGGCATTATTAAAACTGAAGACCTATTTATCAAATAACTCTCTAATTATTATTACGTGATTAAACTGATTAGTCATGTAACTGTAATTAACTAGGAAGTCGGGGCACCAAGGAAAATATTCAGATTACAAAGTTATAATTTTCCTAATATAACTTTTCAGATATTTTCATATCTGATCAATAGTCTTCTGATTAATGAATTCTTCTTTACCTCGTTAGTCTCATTCCAAACGTCGTAAATTGTTGGTTATCTGCACAAACCCAGTCTTCACTATGAGTCATCCATACATCAATTGTCTTAAAATCATTTATTTACTAACTAAGTAATTCACAGAAATGCATAAACAAACAGTAGATAGTTACAAGGAAATGATAGTAGAGTTTCCCTAGTGGGATAAACCGGCATCGCTGCTTGGTGTACAAAAGGGAAGTGGGGGTCAACTGAGATGAGACACTACAAAGTTGATAATTATAACAATTGAAATGCTAATCCTTTGCACATGAATGCTCACTCATTCGGGAACAATTGCAATCAATCAATATATTTACGCTCAGTGTGTTGTCGGGATCTCTGTTGAAAAGTTTGTTTCTGTTGGAGTGGGTCTTCTCTCTCTCTATCATGGTTAGAATAGATAGTTCCGAGTGACATTCATTCATGTCTTTGTAGAATAGATGTTTCAGCGGTTGTCGGTATTTGCGTTCAATGATACCGAATTCCTAGCTGCAGACTAGTAATTAATATCAAAGACTTGTTCTTATTCTGTCGGTATCGATAGTCTAAGAGTTTAACCACATGGTATGGTTAAAAGATTCAGTAGTCTGGTCTCAAACCTTGGCCCTCTCGTTATCGAGGTAAGCTGGTCTGCAACCTTTGTCCTCTCGTAATTGAGAGAAACATGGTCCGTTGAGAAATTCTCACGGTGGGGGTTTTATTCGGAAGAGCAGAAAAGGGCTGTCTCATGACGCCAAGTAATTTGCATACCGCCCAAACAGATCCACAGATGATGCAATCTCCATTGCACTCCACACTGCCCTTTCCCACCTGGACAAAAGGAACACCTATGTGAGAATGCTATTCATTGACTACAGCTCAGCGTTCACCATAGTACCATCAAAGCTAAGGAACCTGGGACTAAACACCTCCCTTTGCAACTGGATCCTGGACTTCCTGACGGGCTGCCCCCAGGTGGTGAGGGTAGGTAGCAACACATCTACCACGCTGATCCTCAACACTGGAGCTCCCCAAGGGTGTTGTGCTCAGTCCCCTCCTGTACTCCCTGTTCACCCACGACTGCATGGCGAGGCACGACTCCAACACCATCATTAAGTTTGCTGACAACACAACATTGGTAGGCCTGATCACCGACAACGATGGGAAAGCCTTTAGGGAGGAGGTCAGAGACCTGGTCGGATGGTGCCAGAATAACAACCTATCCCTCAACGTAACCAAGACCAAGGAAATTATTGTGGACTACAGGAAAAGGAGCACCTAGCACTTCCCCATTCTCATCGACGGGGCTGTAGTGGAGCAGGTTGAGAGCTTCAAATTCCTTGGTGTCCACATCAACAACAAACTAGAATGGTCCAAACACACCAAGACAGTCATTAAGAGGGCACGACAAAGCCTATTCCCCCTCAGGAAAAAAGAAAAAATCTAAAAAGATTTGGCATGGGTCCTGAGATCCTCAAAAGGTTCCACAGCTGCAACATCTGACCGGTTGCATCACTGCCTGGTACAGCATTTGTTTGGCCTCCGACCGCAAGGCACTTCAGAGGGTAGTGCGTACGGCCCAGTACATCACTGGGGCAAAGCTGCCTGCCGTCCAGGACCTCTACACCAGGCAGTGTCAGAGGAAGGCCCTGAAAATTGTCAAAGACCCTAGCCACCCCAGTCATAGACTGTTCTCTCTACTACTGCATGGCAAGCGGTACCGGAGTGCCAAGTCTAGGACAAAAAGGCTTCTCAACAGTTTTTACCCCCAAGCCATAAGACTCCTGAACAGGTGTTGACTAGTCTAATGAGATGGTGTTGTCTAGTCTAATGAGATGGTGTTGTTGGTGTTGACTAGTCTAGCTAATGTAGGGCTGTCCCTGTAAAATAAATACAAATATTGGTCAACCGAGAGTATTCTGTTCTTTCTACCAAAATATATATTTTTTTAAATGTAGGGGATCAGGAAACCAGTCTGTATCTGGTGTGACCACCATTTGCCTCATGCACCTTCACATAGAGTTTATCAGGCTGTTGATTGTGGCCTGTGGGATATTGTCCCACTTCTCTTCAACGGTTGTCATTGTTGCTGGATATTGGCGGGAACTGGAACACGCTGCCGTACACGTCGATCCATAGCATCCCAAACATGCTCAATAGGAAACATGGAATAAGTGGGACATTTTCAGCTTCCAGGCATTATGTACAGATCCTTGCGACATGGGGCCGAGGTGATGGTGGCGGATGAATGGCACAACACCAATATGCTGGGTCTCATCACGGTGTCTCTGTGCAGTCAAAATGCCATTGATAAAATGCAATTGTGTTCGTTGTCCGTAGCTTATGCCTGCCCATACCACCCCCACCCCCCCATACCATCCCCCCACTACATGTGTGGGGCACTCTGTCAACGTTGAGAACATCAGTAAACCGCTCGCCCACAAGACGCCAAACACGTGGTCTGTGGTTGTGAGGCAGGATGGACGTACTGACAAATTCTCTAAAACGATGTTGGAGGCGACTTATGGTAGAAAAATTAACATTAAATTATCTGGCAACAGCTCTGGTGGACTTTCCTGCAGCTAGTATGCCAATTGCACGCTCCCTCATCTTGAGACATCTGTGGCATTGTGTTGAGTGACAACTGCACATTTTAGAGTGTCCTTTTTATTGTCCCTAGCACAAGGTGCACCTGTGTAATGAATCATGCTGTTTAATCAGCCTCTTGATATGCCACACCTGTCAGGTGGATGGATTATCTTGGCGAAGGAGAAATGCTCACTAACAGGGATGTAAACAATTTTGTGCACACAATTTGAGAGAAGTAAGGTTGCGTATGAAACATTTCTGGGGCCTTTTTTTGTCCAGTGTAATACCAGAGCCTCATCTAATGAAACACATTCTAAATCCTTTGTTAAAACATAGCAAATATTTATTTATTGCCTAATTTGTGAAATTGCTGTATCCGGCATTTTGTGACTAGACAATTTAGGCAAGGGCTGTTTCCTCGTCTCCTCACTCCACTGCTGTCTCCGTCGCATTGTTCTCAACACCAATATGCTGGTTATCTCTGCTATTATCCACATAGCAACATGGTCCAGGAAAAGGCACCAATTCAACAGCGCACTGATGTTTCAGAACCGCGGACAGCGACCGCTATCCAAGCGTATTTGTTATAAAATAATATTTTTATTAGTGTTGCACCATTGTTCTTATGTAATGTAACCATATAGAATTTCAGTAGCACAGGTCTTAGTGATGGACTGTTCCATCCCCCATGGCCTCTCCACAATGGATCAGTCCAATCAGACATGTCTTAGTGATGGACTGTTCCATCCCCCACGGCCTCTCCACAATGGATCAGTCCAATCAGACATGTCTTAGTGATGGACTGTTCCATCCCCCACGGCCTCTCAACAATGGATCAGTCCAATCAGACATGTCTTAGTGATGGACTGTTCCATCCCCCACGGCCTCTCAACAATGGATCAGTCCAATCAGACATGTCTTAGTGATGGACTGTTCCATCCCCCACGGCCTCTCCACAATGGATCAGTCCAATCAGACATGTCTTAGTGATGGACTGTTCCATCCCCCACGGCCTCTCAACAATGGATCAGTCCAATCAGACATGTCTTAGTGATGGACTGTTCCACGGCCACCACAATGGATCAGTCCAATCAGACAGGCGCCAATCAGAAAGGTGTCTTGTGCACAATTAAAAAAATATATATAATATTGCGACTGACCGCTCAACTAAAGAAATATTGGTCGACCAGCAGCATATTGACCAAACAATCGACCAGTCTAAATGGGATCAGCCCTAAACTAATGAGATTGTGTCGTTGGTGTTTACTAGTCAAGCGAATGCGATGGTGATGTCTAGTCTAATGAGATGGTGTTCTGTCATTCCCCAGTATGAGGCCAAGACACGTCTGGAGGGCCTGTCTGGCAACACATCCATCAGCTCTGCTGACCTGTTTGGGGACGGGAGTGACCGTGACACAGGTAAGGGTTAATGTTGTGTTTGTGATAAAATAATTTAGATGTTTATAGATAATGATTAAATATTTCTACCCTGAAACTTAACCATTTGGGATTATAGTTTGTAGCATTGATAAGGAATAATTAAAGTATTACACATAAGTCCAACTAGGTTGAACTGGGAGGGAGAGAAATGTGTGTGTATGTGTGTGTATGTGTGTGTGTGTATGTGTGTGTATGTGTGTGTATGTGTGTGTAAGTGTGTGTATATGTGTGCATGTGTGTGTGTATGTGTGTGTAAGTGTGTGTATATGTGTGCATGTGTGTGTGTGTGTGTGTGCATGTGTGTGTGTATGTGTGTACCTAAGAAAATACAGAGAACAATTAAACTGTGTTTGAACAGACCTGGCTAGAACTCTGAGGAACTTATGAGGACAGGGAGTACTTCTCAAGGTCTCCCTAATCTGGGGGGGAATGGAACTGTCGGCTGGGTAGTGATACACAGTGGTGAGAACTACGGAGAAGGATAAAACTCACCTACTGTTTGTGTGTATGTATGTGCGTAGGATATCTACTGTTTGTGTGGAAGTATGTGCGTAAGTAAGGAGCAAGTATAAAATGGATGTTTTTGTATAATGGACTGGAGAACGTTCCCGTGAATAAACATTTTGACTATTGTAAGCTGGGACTCTTGTCTGTTTCATTCAACCAGAATCTTACAAACTCTGGGTTGCAGACTGAGTAGATTAATTGAAGTTTATGAACATTGATAACAAAATTCTCATACCAGTTTGATCTCTGTCTCTGTAGGGGCAGCAGGTTATGAGAGTGTGCTGCCGACGGGGCCAGACATTGCTCAGTTCAAACAGGGGGTGAAGACTGTGGCGGGCAAGATGGCCGTGCTGGCCAACGGCGTCATGAACACCATACAGGTGACAGGACCAGAGACACCTCAACACAATACAGTTACACATACAGAGAAACTCTACGGGACCAGAGACACCTCAACACAATACAATTACACATACAGAGAAACTCTACAGGACCAGAGAGACCTCAACACAATACAATTACACATACAGAGAAACTCTACGGGACCAGAGACACCTCAACACAATACAATTACACATACAGAGAAACTCTACGGGACCAGAGACACCTCAACACAATACAATTACACATACAGAGAAACTCTACAGGACCAGAGACACCTCAACACAATACAATTACACATACAGAGAAACTCTACAGGACCAGAGACACCTCAACACAATACATTTACACATACAGAGAAACTCTACAGGACTAGAGACACCTCAACACAATACAATTACACATACAGAGAAACTCTACAGGATTAGAGACACCTCAACACAATACAATTACACATACAGAGAAACTCTACAGGACCAGAGACACCTCAACACAATACAATTACACATACAGAGAAACTCTACAGGACCAGAGACACCTCAACACAATACATTTACACATACAGAGAAACTCTACAGGACTAGAGACACCTCAACACAATACAATTACACATACAGAGAAACTCTACAGGATTAGAGACACCTCAACACAATACAATTACACATACAGAGAAACTCTACAGGACTAGAGACACCTCAACACAATACATTTACACATACAGAGAAACTCTACAGGACCAGAGACACCTCAACACAATACAATTAAACATACAGAGAAACTCTACAGGACCAGAGACACCACAACACAATATAATTACACATGCAGAGAAACTCTACAGGACCAGAGACACCTCAACACAATACAATTACACATACAGAGAAACTCTACAGGACCAGAGACACCACAATACAATTACACATACAGAGAAACTCTACGGGACCAGAGACACCTCAACACAATACAGTTACACATACAGAGAAACTCTACAGGACCAGAGACACCTCAACACAATACAATTACACATACAGAGAAACTCTACGGGACCAGAGACACCACAACACAATATAATTACACATACAGAGAAACTCTACGGGACCAGAGACACCTCAACACAATATAATTACACATACAGAGAAACTCTACAGGACCAGAGACACCTCAACACAATACAATTACACATACAGAGAAACTCTACGGGACCAGAGACACCTCAACACAATACAATTACACATACAGAGAAACTCTACGGGACCAGAGACACCTCAACACAATACAATTATACATACAGAGAAACTCTACAGGACCAGAGACACCACAACACAATACATTTACATATACAGAGAAACTCTATTGTCCTGTCTAGTAGGACACACAATGGAAAAGGGAAATTGATCATTTGTATTGAACAAGTCCAGGTGGTCTCTTCCTGTTTGTCAGTTTTCTTCAGTTTGGTTCTCCAGTATTGGTAGGAAAAAATCACTAGATGGATCTTAGTGTGCTGACCCAGCTTCATTGTGTTTGTGTTAGGATCGCTATGGCGCTTACTGAAGAGACCAGGACGACCAACACCCAGCTGCAGGGGGAGAGGGAGCCATGACGTCATACTGACAGAGAGTGGAGGGGAGGGGGGGGGGACAGAGCACATCACTACTGACTGGTATCTGTAGTGAGAGAAGGGAAGAGAGATTGCATGAATGGAGGGAGACCCTACACCGTTTCTGTCCATCCACCTTTTAGAGTGAGACAAAGTTTTATTTTCAGTGAAGAAAGCTCTGGAAGGTGTCAAATTTGTTTTCTTCTGTTCTAACTAGTCTTGTTTTCTATACTGTTTTGGTCTCTGATTTCAAACAAAATATTAATGATATAAAGTATTCTCTAAGAATGATATGATAACCAATCCTCTCTGTTTGAACTATGCTTTTTGACATGGTTTTTACTGTGTGTTTTCAACCGTCTCTCGCTGTTTTAACAGACGGAGCCGTTTAACCATTCAGCATTAACATCATCAAAGGGAAGCAGTTGTCCAGTACGGTTGATTATCTCTTTTCATTTGAGTTACCATGACAACGGATGACATTCTCTGGTCTGAATGGAGTCGGGTTAATCACACAGTTCCATTGTAAGAATGTTTTAACTGAACTCCACACAGCATGACTCAAAACACAACACCTCCACTCGCTGACTGAGTGACGCAATCTACCAAGGTCAGGAGATGGACGGGGAACGGATATTTTAGAAACGTAATGACCTAGCCCATCTTGCAGTGCAATATGAGTTCTTCACCAGGGTCTGAAAGGTTTTCAGTCGGGTCAGAAGAAAGGTTGGCTTTCAGCCTTTTTCAATGGAAAGAGTTCGGTGTGTTTCTTAGGAATGATCGGGTGCTTTGACTGAATGGTCGATGCTGGTAAGAATGTGGCTGGTGGTCTCCTTCAGTCCATACTTGACCAGTCACTGGGTTTACAGAATCACACCACATAAACTTTGGGAAGCCATAGTAACCTCTAATGTTGAGAAACACACTTGTATAGAATACATGAAGACCTGGATCTGAGATCACACGGTCTTTTGTTTCTACCCTAAGATAAGTTACTTAGACATGGGAGGGAATGCAACTCAGCTGTGTTTCTGCATAATGCTCTTTTCTATTGAGTTTCTGTTCTAAATGGGAGTTTGATCCCTCATTCTGTTCTAAATGGGAGTTTGATCCCTCATTCTGTTCTAAATGGGAGTTTGATCCCTCATTCTGTTCTAAATGGGAGTTTGATCCCTCATTCTGTTCTAAATGGGAGTTTGATCCCTCATTCTGTTCTAAATGGGAGTTTGATCCCTCATTCTGTTCTAAATGGGAGTTTGATCCCTCATTCTGTTCTAAATGGGAGTTTGATCCCTCATTCTGTTCTAAATGGGAGTTTGAACCCTCATTCTGTTCTAAATGGGAGTTTGATCCCTCATTCTGTACTAAATGGGAGTTTGATCCCTCATTCTGTTCTAAATGGGAGTTTGATCCCTCATTCTGTACCGTCTTGTTGAATGGCAGAAGCAATGACTAATGGAAGACGTGCTCATCAGATTGTTGTAAAACCTGTGACTGGACAGAGCCTGGCTGTCACTCGGTCCCTCGTCGTTTGATGTTTATTTCTGGTGACCTGCCTATGAAAATGAGAGACAGTGTAAGAGGAGCCTACCACCGTTGGTCAAATGAGGTGTAACGTTAAGAAAAGGGCTACCTCAGTACTATTTGAGACGGTCCGGTCACGAATGTCTTATGTGGCAAAGAAAATATATGAATGGATGTCACAGGTAGAAATGCTATATAATACACATAGAGGTGACGTGATTACCTCTTGTTCCTGACTGGTGTATGTTCTACACAATACATTTCTATCTGATATCTCATCACGAACAGACAGGGTGTCTGGGATCACAGAGCCTGGAAGGTGGAATTGCATTATAACAATGGTTGGTGTTCCAGGTTGTCTCTTTTGCAGTTGCACTGTGTATCTCAGAAGATTGATATATATAGATTGACAATTGTTCTGCAACTACAAAAAAAGATGACCTTGAATGTCACCATTGGCAGTAGTAGCGGGAGTTGATCTAGCACCTTCCATAGCTCTAGATATGCACTTGGTTCAAAGTCATTTAACACAATTGTCTGTTTTGTATGGAGGTCCCTTTCCATTTCATGGTTTCTGTCTATTTTATTGGTGCTTTGCTGAGATGAGGCTCTCATTCCCGGGCTGCATCGCAGCAGTAATGGACTGGAAAAGGTTACTCCCTCGTGGACAGTCCCCTTAGTTGTATATACACCACAGGAGGTTGGTGGCACCTTAATCGGGGAGGACAGGCTTGTGGTAATAGACTGGAGGGCATGAAACACATGTTTTCCAGGTGGTTGATGCCATTCCATTCGCTCTGACCATTATGAGCCGTCCTCTCAGCAGCCTCCACTGATGGACATGTTAGATGGTTGTTTATTGACGGGGAAAGGATTCTCAAAAGGCACCTCCTGTTTCTCTAACAGCCGTGTGTTAGTTGGGGTCAGTGTTTTACGCTACACAGCTGATTTAAAAATATTCAAAGCTTGACGAGTGTTTTATTTTTTTAAATCAGCTGTGTAGTGCAAGGGCAGGACTGAGTTTGGGTTTGAGTGTGTTCACCCATGGCTGTAACCATGGGGATGGGTTTGAGTGTGTTCACCCATGGCTGTAAACATGGGGATGGGTTTGAGTGTGTTCACCCATGGCTGTAACCATGGGGATGGGTTTGAGTGTGTTCACCCATGACTGTCACCATGGGGATGGGTTTGAGTGTGTTCACCCATGGCTGTCACCATGGGGATGGGTTTGAGTGTGTTCACCCATGACTGTCACCATGGGGATGGGTTTGAGTGTGTTCACCCATGACTGTCACCATGGGGATGGGTTTGAGTGTGTTCACCCATGACTGTCACCATGGGGATGGGTTTGAGTGTGTTCACCCATGACTGTCACCATGGGGATGGGTTTGAGTGTGTTCACCCATGACTGTCACCATGGGGATGGGTTTGAGTGTGTTCACCCATGACTGTCACCATGGGGATGGGTTTGAGTGTGTTCACCCATGACTGTCACCATGGGGATGGGTTTGAGTGTGTTCACCCATGACTGTCACCATGGGGATGGGTTTGAGTGTGTTCACCCATGACTGTCACCATGGGGATGGGTTTGAGTGTGTGCCATCATGTGGCCTGGTCTGTCCCCCTGGATGTCCCACTAGTGATGAAGAATGGCTATCCCAATGACCCATCAAAACAAGTTATTTATTGTAGGCTACAAAAAGAGTTAGATTTGTGTCAATAAAGATTGAAATCCATCACCGTGGTTGCTGACTTAAGTTAATGGGCTGTGTTTACAAATGCTGCCCAATTCTTATCTTTATTTTCAAATCACAGATCTTTTGCAGAGCTGATCTCATTGGTCAAAAACAAATCAGATTTGTACTGTGTGTGTAAACACAGCCGTAGTAGCACATTACATAACAGCAAATGAATGGTAGTTATGAAAACCTACCTAAGATAAACAACGATTTATTAAACACATTTGTAGGATTCATAAATAAATTTAAAAAACATTTGCACAATTTCCAATAAGTATATTAGACCTTTCCTTTTTCCTCTGGTAAGTGAACTTTTGAAAGGCACTCAGAGCCACAACATTCCACTTCCCCCAATCATCTTCAACTATTTTTTTCACACAGGGAAAACTACCTGGTTTCAATGTATTTCCAGATGGTTGTTCTCAAGTACTCTGGATAAACTACAAAAATCGATTCTTAATTCTCAACCCCAATTAAGTAACAATTAGATGGGATGGCAGGTCGTCTAGTGGTTAGAGCGTTGGGCCAGTAACCAGCAGGTCGTCTAGTGGTTAGAGAGTTGGGCCAGTAACCAGCAGGTTGTCTAGTGGTTAGAGTGTTGGGCCAGTAACCAGCAGGTCGTCTAGTGGTTAGAGAGTTGGGCCAGTAACCAGCAGGTCGTCTAGTGGTTAGAGCGTTGGGCCAGTAACCAGCAGGTCGTCTAGTGGTTAGAGCGTTGGGCCAGTAACCAGCAGGTCGTCTAGTGGTTGGAGCGTTGGGCCAGTAACCAGCAGGTCGTCTAGTGGTTAGAGCGTTGGGCCAGTAACCAGCAGGTCGTCTAGTGGTTAGAGCGTTGGGCCAGTAACCAGCAGGTCGTCTAGTGGTTAGAGCGTTGGGCCAGTAACCAGCAGGTCGTCTAGTGGTTAGAGCGTTGGGCCAGTAACCAGCAGGTCGTCTAGTGGTTAGAGCGTTGGGCCAGTAACCAGCAGGTCGTCTAGTGGTTAGAGCGTTGGGCCAGTAACCAGCAGGTCGTCTAGTGGTTAGAGCGTTGGGCCAGTAACCGAGAGGTTGCTGGATCTAATCCCCGAGCTGACAAGGTAAAAATATGTTGTTCTGCCCCTGAACAAGGCAGTTAATCCACTGTTCCCTGGTAGGCCGTCATTGTAAATAAGAATTTGTTCTTAACCGACTTACCAGTTTTTTTTAAAAGTACATCTATTAGGAACACAATTAATCAGTTAATATCAATAATTTAGAATACAGCATATTTAATATACAAAGGTTAGATTTCGTATCATGGTCACATTGGCACAGTGGGAAGAAAAACAAATGAACAATCTTACAAACAGAAGGGCCCAATTCTCTCCTTCCTCCAATTAACGAGTCGAAAGGAAGTGACTAGCATACGAAATATGGTGGAAACTCCCACGAGCCCATGCCAAATGCCAATCTGCGAAGGAGTGAACAAGGGTACACTTTGGGAGAAGGAGATATTAGGACAGCCCCATAAAGAGAACTTCAACTAGCCTCAAAGTCAAATCGCTGTAATGCTGTAGGACCAACTGCACAGAACCCATCAGGGCTGGCTGTAGTGGGTTGTTTAACTGGAGACATTTAGGAGGGAATGTTCCCAGTGACAGACGGCAAAACTGACTGACAAGATGGTGATCATCCTCAGCGGTGCCACAGATATCTCCTACCACTCGGTCAATAACACCACTGGGTAATGTACAGTTTACAAAGGAGAAAACTAAATCGCACAATCAGCATCAATTCATCATAATCACTGGTTCAAGATCAGTCTGATGGAAGATATGACGGAAATCACTCAAATTATAAAAATAAAGAACAAGGTGGGAATGCAAAAGGCAAGGATCCGTAAGGTACTCTGGAATGCCCTAGCAACAGAACGAAAGGATCCGTAAGGTACTCTGGAATGCCCTAGCAACAGAACAGAAGGATCCGTAAGGTACTCTGGCATGCCCTAGCAACAGAACGAAAGGATCCGTAAGGTACTCTGGCATGCCCTAGCAACAGAACGGAAGGATCCATAAGGTACTCTGGCATGCCCTAGCAACAGAACGGAAGGATCCGTAAGGTACTCTGGCATGCCCTAGCAACAGAACGGAATGATCCGTAAGGTACTCTGGCATGCCCTAGCAACAGAACGGAAGGATCCGTAAGGTACTCTGGCATGCCCTAGCAACAGAACGGAAGGATCCGTAAGGTACTCTGGCATGCCCTAGCAACAGAACAGCATGTTGGATCCGATTTGAGGGTCCCCAGTTGAAATACAGCAGATTAACCAGCACAGGTTTCCAGTGAGTCTGTGGGGGACTTGAGTCCCTGTGTGTCTCTGGCTCTGTATTTGACTGAGTCTCCCTCTTTAGTGTCGATCCCTATCCAGCTGGCCAGGAGACCTTCAACCACCTCTTGCCCTCAGCCCCAGTTATAGAAGTAGATCTTCTGCCAGACAGGTAGGTAATCCATTAGAGGGCCTGGAAGGACAAGTGGAGGATAAGGTTAAGCCAATCAGGACAATGAACACATTAACTGGTAGAATTTGGACACCACAGTGCATGTCAGCAGACAGTGGACCACCAACAAAAAGGTAAACAACGGAACAAATACATCCCATGCCATTTTCAGACACTTGGTTTCTATAAAAAGTAAACACTTACGAGCAACCAGTCCGACGCCGGGAACATTGTCTGCCAGAAATCGGAGTAGGAACAGGATCTTTGTCCTACGTGAAACAAAATCAAAAGGTTTAAAAAGCAGCACACATGAGAGAAAATGCCATGTTTCAATGGTCATTATGGTAATGAATTTCTCTAGACAGAGAACCTATTGTAGATCTGATTCTACTCACTCAGAGAATCTGTTGTAGATCTGATTCTACTCACTCAGAGAATCTGTTGTAGATCTGATTCTACTCACTCAGAGAATCTGTTGTAGATCTGATTCTACTCACTCAGAGAATCTGTTGTAGATCTGATTCTACTCACTCAGAGAATCTGTTGTAGATCTGATTCTACTCACTCAGAGAATCTGTTGTAGATCTGATTCTACTCACTCAGAGAATCTGTTGTAGTTCTGATTCTACTCACTCAGAGAATCTGTTGTAGAAAGGGGAGCGGAGCAGGTAGTACAGAAGCAGAAAGGCTCTCCTCCTCACCTCCGCCCTCTCCCGCCGGTTCAGAGATTTAGTGTCACTCAGCAAACCAAAACTGTGGAGAGAACAGACCAGGGGAGAAAACAGACCGGGGGTAAGAGAACAGATCGGGGGTAAGAGAACAGATCGGGGGTGAGAGAACAGACCGGGGGTGAGAGAACAGACCGGGGGTGAGAGAACAGACCGGGGGGGAGAGAACAGACCGGGGGGGAGAGAACAGACCGGGGGGGAGAGAACAGACCGGGGGGGAGAGAACAGACCGGGGGGGAGAGAACAGACCGGGGGGGAGAGAACAGACCGGGGGGGAGAGAACAGACCGGGGGGGAGAGAACAGACCAGTGGATACCTCTTTATCCCACTCATGTTTCAGTGCCTCCTTCATGACACTGCTTTTAAATGGCCTGTATAGAAGAGTATGTCTGTGGCTATTTTGTTTTAATAGTGGAACACATATCATGTGTCCAGTCAGTGTGTGTATTTATTTTGTGATTCCTCTTAGCATGTGTCAGTGTAAAGAGAAGAAAGCATGGTTACCTGGTCATTTCCATGGCTCCAGACACGAGCCATGGTTTCCAGGAGCCTCTCCCACACATTCCCAGGCAGAGCACTGTGTTTAGGAGCAGCGTTGAGGAAAACACACACCCACACCCTCTGTGTGAGAAATCCTTGAGGTTTCATTTACCAGGTCTAATACTAGTATACTGTATATACAGTGCGGTGATGTATTCCACTAGTAAGGGACGTGCTGTTGAGATGAACAGAATGCTTCCAGGCCATACAGAGGTATGATATGGAATCATGCAACCATTTCAGCCAATGTACTTTATAGCTGCCGTACCAGACCACAATCTATAGAGGCAGTAATCATGTGATGACATTGTGCACGTTTAACTCTCTAGTGTCCCTGTGGCAGAGTCCCAGAGTAGGAAGGATACAGTGTACCAGCGGGCGTCCGATGTACATGGACTCTGCTATGGTCTCCTGGACCCCCAGGGCAGTGGGACAAGAGGTCAGATCCTCCTCCACAGCACACCTCTTCTCCCTACTGGGGGCTGCCCACAGACGGGCCTGCACAGAGGGAGCTGAGAGGAGACAGAGACAGAGAGAGGAGAGAGAGACAAAGAGAGACAGAGAGAGAGAGAGAGAGACAGACAGACAGAGAGAGGTAAGGGACAGCTAGTACATTCCTGATAAATAGTATTGGCACGGTCCTGAATACAAACATTGTACTGGAACATGTGTAGTCTTACCATTGCCCAACGGCCTCATCACCCTCCCTGACCGCTGGCCCACAAAGGAGCTGTCATCCTGGTGGTCATCGTGGTCCTCATCTGTAAGGAGGGAGAGGTACAGAAATATATTCATGTCCAAGTAGTAGTTCCAGGTTGTCTGGATTGTAAATTCTGAAGTATATGGTCCGGTCCTGGTGCGACCCAGGACATTGGCACATTGTTTATAGCCAATGAGGTAACAGAACAAGAAGCGGACACAGAACTGCCCCAAAGTTGTTTTGAATCAAATGAACAAAGAGAGTCATGTTTAAGTCCTATTGTTTGGATATAGATGTATCTGACAGACACCCTGCATTTTAAACCAAAAAAAATTAGTTCAACATAAAATATGTCTGACGTGCAAACTCTTGACTTGTGTTACCGTTGCCGAGCTGTGCCTCCCTGTCCAGAGGGGTAATAGGAGGGGAAGTCTGCATGCCAGATTTGTACCAGAAGAGCAGTAGGAAGCGCAAGACGGCTCTGGAGAAATGTTGGACAGAGAGAAAAAGAACAGAGAGGGGAGTGAGGTGGAAGGAGAAATGGAATGTAACACCATGCAACATAACATCCCAGTAACCATGACATTTTTCAACAATCAGAGACAATCTAAAGAAAAGCACAGGTTATAATATTAGACCTACAGGCTGACATTGTCTTTACTAATCCATGTATCACTACATATCTCATTGTCTTTACTAATCCACGTATCACTTCATATCTCATTGTCTTTACTAATCAATGTATCACTACATATCTCATTGTCTTTACTAATCCATGTATCCCTGCATATCTCATTGTCTTTACTAATCCATGTATCCCTGCATATCTCATTGTCTTTACTAATCCATGTATCACTACATATCTCATTGTCTTTACTAATCCACGTATCACTTCATATCTCATTGTCTTTACTAATCAATGTATCACTACATATCTCATTGTCTTTACTAATCCATGTATACCTGCATATCTCATTGTCTTTACTAATCCATGTATCACTACATATCTCATTGTCTTTACTAATCCACGTATCACTTCATATCTCATTGTCTTTACTAATCCACGTATCACTTCATATCTCATTGTCTTTACTAATCAATGTATCACTACATATCTCATTGTCTTTACTAATCCACGTATCACTTCATATCTCATTGTCTTTACTAATCAATGTATCACTACATATCTCATTGTCTTTACTAATCCATGTATACCTGCATATCTCATTGTCTTTACTAATCCATGTATCACTACATATCTCATTGTCTTTACTAATCCATGTATCACTACATATCTCATTGTCTTTACTAATCCATGTATCCCTGCATATCTCATTGTCTTTACTAATCCATTTATCCCTGCATATCTCATTGTCTTTACTAATCCACGTATCCCTGTATATCTCATTGTCTTTACTAATCCATGTATCACTACATATCTCATTGTCTTTACTAATCCATGTATCCCTGTATATCTCATTGTCTTTACTAATCCATGTATCCCTGTATATCTCATTGTCTTTACTAATCCATGTATCCCTACATATCTCATTGTCTTTACTAATCCATGTATCACTGAATATTTCACTCTTTACTAATCCATGTATCACTTCATATCTCATTGTCTTTACTAATCCATGTATCCCTGCATATCTCATTGTCTTTACTAATCCACATATCCCTGTATATCTCATTGTCTTTACTAATCCACGTATCACTTCATATCTCATTGTCTTTACTAATCAATGTATCACTACATATCTCATTGTCTTTACTAATCCACGTATCCCTGTATATCTCATTGTCTTTACTAATCCATGTATCCCTGTATATACACTATACAGCATGTTGTAGATGGATCAAAAGGGATGAAGTTAAAGCGTTGGTTAGATATCGCTCCACGAGGGGCTCCTTCGTTCCTTACTTAGTGATCTGGATGAGCACTATGACCAGCCAGCGACCTCCATCCCCCCACAGCTTGGTGGCCCCCATCTCCAGGAACACCTCCATGTACTCCACCACTGACAGCCAGGTGAGAAGCCTCTGCTGAGAGAGAGACTGAACAAACAATCGCACACACGGTCAGGGATTTGCACAGTCAGTTCCGATAGCACAGTCAGTTCCGATAGCACAGTCAGTTCCGAAAGCACAGTCAGTTCCGAAAGCACAGTCAGTTCCGAAAGCACAGTCAGTTCCGAAAGCACAGTCAGTTCCGATAGCACAGTCAGTTCCGAAAGCACAGTCAGTTCCGAAAGCACAGTCAGTTCCGAAAGCACAGTCAGTTCCGAAAGCACAGTCAGTTCCGAAAGCACAGTCAGTTCCGAAAGCACAGTCAGTTCCGAAAGCACAGTCAGTTCTGATAGCACAGTCAGTTCCGATAGCACAGTCAGTTCCGAAAGCACAGTCAGTTCCGAAAGCACAGTCAGTTCCGAAAGCACAGTCAGTTCCGAAAGCACTTCCCTGTTTCTGAGAGTTTTCTTCCATGTTGTGCCTAATGAACACAACCCAGCACATATTTAGACTAATGTGATTGACCAGGTGGAGGTGGACCTCACCATGGGTAGGTAGGACTAATGTGGACCTCACCATGGGTAGGTAGGACTAATGTGATCGACCAGGTGGACCTCACCATGGGTAGGTAGGACTAATGTGGATCTCACCATGGGTAAGGTTAGACTAATGTGATTGACCAGGTGGAGGTGGACCTCACCATGGGTAGATGGGACTAATGTGGACCTCACCATGGGTAGGTAGGACTAATGTGGACCTCACCATGGGTAGGTTGGACTAATGTGGACCTCACCATGGGTAGGTAGGACTAATGTGATTGACCAGGTGGAGGTGGACCTCACCATGGGTAGGTAGGACTAATGTGGACCTCACCATGCGTAGGTAGGACTAATGTGGACCTCACCATGGGTAGGTAGGACTAATGTGGACCTCACCATGTGTAGGTTAGACTAATGTGGACCTCACCATGGGTAGGTAGGACTAATGTGGACCTCACCATGGGTAGGTAGGACTAATGTGATTGACCAGGTGGAGGTGGACCTCACCATGGGTTGGTAGGACTAATGTGGACCTCACCATGCGTAGGTAGGACTAATGTGGACCTCACCATGGGTAGGTAGGACTAATGTGGACCTCACCATGTGTAGGTTAGACTAATGTGGACCACACCATGGGTAGGTAAGACTAATGTGGACCTCACCATGGGTAGGTAAGACTAATGTGGACCTCACCATGGGTAACGTTAGACTAATGTGATTGACCAGGTGGAGGAGGACCTCACCATGGGTAGGTAGGACTAATGTGGACCTCACCATGGGTAAGGTTAGACTAATGTGGACCTCACCATGGGTAGGTAGGACTAATGTGATCGACCAGGTGGAGGAGGACCTCACCATGGGTAGGTGGGACTAATGTGATCGGCCAGGTGGAGGAGGACCTCACCATGGGTAGGTAAGACTAATGTGATCGACCAGGTGGAGGAGGACCTCACCATGGGTAGGTAAGACTAATGTGGACCTCACCATGGGTAAGGTTAGAATAATGTGGACCTCACCATGGGTAAGGTAAGACTATTGTGATTGACCAGGTGGAGGAGGACCTCACCATGGGTAAGGTTAGACTAATGTGGACCTCACCATGGGTAGGTAGGACTAATGAACCTCACCATGGGTAGAGTTAGACTAATGTGGACCTCACCATGGGTAGGTAAGACTAATGTGATTGACCAGGTGGAGGTGGACCTCACCATGGGTAAGGTTAGACTAATGTGTATGACCAGGTGGAGGAGGACCTCACCATGGGTAAGGTTAGACTAATGTGATTGACCAGGTGGAGGAGGACCTCACCATGGGTAGGTAAGACTAATGTGATTGACCAGGTGGAGGTGGACCTCACCATGGGTAGGTAAGACTATTGTGATTGACCTCACCACGGGTAAGGTTAGACTAATGTGATTGACCTCACCATGGGTATGGTTCGACACAGCCCTTTGCGCAGAATGCCATCATTAAGCAGCACCAGCAGGTTGGAGGCAGAGTACACTGCAAAAACACACACAACAACAAACTGATCCAACAGTTGAGGTTCCTGAATGCTTCTGGTTCATGGTTCTACTGCTGTCAATAAAACATTAACTGTGAGGTGAGGTGCTAACCTACCCAATTCAGAGATTTCATGGGAGTCAGTGAAACGCCCTGTGAAATAGACACAAAAACACTTGAGGACTGATGGTATGTCAAACTGTTGTAATGTTGTTTCAACAGAGAACCAATCAAAGAACTTGGCTAGATATTTCAGATAATAATTACATTTCATAAGGTAGAGTTACATGCCATGGGCCATGCCAGACTCTACACAGGACTACTGACAACACTATGTGACAAATAGTTATATTTAAAGTTTGCACTCTGAATCATGCATCAGATGCTTGGCTGTGACTGTTTTTCATATGCTGAATTAGAGAATAACATTCCTTTGTTTTCATGATCAAACACGAGATTGTAGTGTTGAGAGGCACATCAGGCGATGCATGGGCACTGTTTTGGGAAGAGGTGTAGGCAATTAGCTTGGCAACTTGGATACACTTTATGCTGCGCTTAGAACAGATGAGAACTCAGAAATCTCCCACTTCGACTTCAGTGCGTTCAAAAACAAATGGGACCTCGGGAGAAAAAAAAACTACTTCCGACTTGAAAAACATTTTTGAACGGTCATCCAAACCGGGGAAATCAGGCCTCTTTCTGTAGCTCCGACTTTCCGACAAAAGTATCACTGACGTCATGATTTGACCTCGTATTTTTCCGAGTTCCCAGATGTTTCTGAACGCAGCAAGCCACTCGCTCTGGCTCTCACTTTTAAACTCACCTGAAATGAGGTACGACAGCGTTCTTACGGTGCTCTCCAGTTGTCCAGTCGCTGCAGGGTTCTTCGTAACGTACTCCCGATACCGCTCGTAGAGCCGGGTCAGTTTCTCGGTGTACAGTTTAGACATTGCACTAAACTACTAAATCAAAACATGTACTGAAACGATCACCTATACATTATACTTCCGCAACTGAAGTCTGCTTCCTGTGACGAAAAACACCGGAAGTAACTTTTTCGTATTATGTTAGAATAAACGTAGCAGGTTATTGAGACAATGGTTAATGTTTGGAAAACGGTTAGGGCACATATCTGAATAAGATAAATATCTGTGGTTAGGGTTGGCGAAAATAGTCTAATAACCTGCTACGATAATCACTTCCGGTCGTAGCTTTATCGAAGGAGCGTGAAAATAGTATGTCCCTTCTTGTGACAAGGAGAAAACTGACTGCACAGGGCGCCGAAGGCAAAGGTTTTGAGTGTGTTCGAGCAGTAAGCAAGGCGAAGTCGACTAAAGTCGGCGAGTGAGGTCAGGGAGGTGCATCTCCGACAGCCAACAGTGGTTTTCCAACAGCAGGGCTCAGATCAACATGGTAGTGTCAACATAGCTACTATTGTTTATAACCGTTTGGTTAGAGAGAAGTCTCAAATATAACTTTCTTTTCTATTCCCTGTAGCTTTAGAATCGCAATAAAGATTGTTCCTGTTTCTTTCAAGTCTTTGGCAACGTCGCGTGGGTCAAACAAAACACAAAATTATTGGTTTACACATAGTGCCTCCCACAATGCAGGTGACTGCATGGTGCAGTTGTTGAGAAGCGACTTCATAAATAAAAACGGCATGACCATTGATCACATGATTTTTGTAAAGTTAATGCAGTCCACATGTAGTTGCAATTTGGTCAAATTTTGGCCCCAAAAAAGTGGGATGCATACCTCCAAAGCCACTACACAACACAATACTAAACAATACATGAATTGCACTATAACGGTGGCAAACGGTGCCCACAAACTGTTAGGGTCTGCATAAATCTCTCCCAACAGCAGTCCCAACACCTTACCACTGCTACAACTGGCTATCAGCAGAGCCTTGTCTGGCAGCGAAACAGTTCATTCAGTCTTTAAAGAAAACAGCTGATATGGCGGACTTGCTTTAACAAATGTGGTTTCTACTGACATTTGAGATGTACAAACTATGTCATAAAGGAACGACAAGCGGATAAGAGGCAATCCGTAATTTAGAATAGGACATTAATGAGCGAGCTAGGACGGACGTAGTCAATATAACAATTTGTTTAGGACTTTTGAAATGTACAGCAACAGAATTCAAAACATGGGCCATTCTTACAGTGTTCTCCCTGCACACCAAGTCAGAATCGTATGATAAATAAAGGGGGCATATAAGCAGACAATGAAAGCTCTTACAATATTCAATGATTAAAGTTCTAAAAAACAGGTTATAGGCTACATGTGCACCACCAAGTCAGAACAGTAGGAGAAATGAAAATGTGAAAATAGACCAAATTATTAGGGTGAGGCACATAGGCTACTAACAGCTTACTACACAACATACATCACATGCTGACATAATGATTATATCTGAATCCTGGCTGTGTGTCTCTGTTCCAGACTCAGATGTTCTGTTAGCTGGGTATAATGTCTACACAGCAGGCAGGTATTGCCATATATGTTAAATGCAACCTAGATGTCACTGTGTCCATTTCAACTTCTGTTCCGATACAGTATGAATGCTTAGTTCTAAATGTGGTCCTTGGCCATAATGCACTATTAACACTAGCGGGAGTTTATCGCCCACCCTCAGATCCGGTATCTGCACTAAGCAAATTGTTTGAGTTAATGTCTAATTATGTCAACTCTGAATTATTGATTATCGGAGATCTCAATCTGGACTGGCTGATGCCAGCATCGTTTAAATTAAAAGATATTTGTAACAAACTAAATCTTACTCAACTAATAACTATACCTACCCGTCCTAATCCAAAAGACCCCCAAAAATCTACATTAATAGACCTTATCTTAACAAATACACCTCACAAATATATAGCTAGTGGGTTATTTGCTAATGACATCAGTGACCACCGCCCTATTGCATGAGATACTAGGCTAAAAAACCCTGACCCACGTATCATTATAAAGAGAAATTATAAACACTTCTCAGAGCAAGCCTTTATCCATGCCCTTTATTATTCTGAGCTTTTATCCGTAAACTGCATAATGGACCCAGTTTTAGCGATCTCTTTCTTTTCATAAATTTTTACCTTCATGGCTGAGTTAGGGTAAAAAAATCAAACTAATCCTTGGTTCTCCTGTGATTTGAAAATCCTTTTTCTGCAAAAGAATCAAGCATGGGCCTTGGTGAGGAAAACTGGTGAAACAGCTGATTGGATGGTTTTTAGGCAATTGAGAAATAAATGGACCGGAGGAATAAAAAAGGCTAAATCTAGGTATTTTCTTGATGCTCTGACAGAGTCTGGTGATCCCGCTAAATTCTGGAAAACTGTTAACTCACTTAAACCAGGAAACTCCTTGACATCCCTGCCGAAGCAAATTACATCGGAATCTGGGATCATCAGTGACCGAACTGAAATTTGTGATGTTTTTAATAAGCATTTTTATTTCTGCTGGTTTTCTTTTTGAAAGAAAAAATGTCCAACATGATCCTGACCGGTCTATTGTTTCAGTCCCTCGACCTTTAGCTGATGTGGAGAACAGTAAGTCGGTTTTTCATTTTCAAAAAGTCACAGAAGATGAGGTCTTATCTGCACTATCTGCTATAGATTCTAAGAAACCATTAGGCGCTGACAATCTGGATCCATATTTACTCAAGTGTGCGGAACCTATTATTGCTGGTGTAGTGACGCATATTTTTAATCAAACATTTGTCGTAGGAAAGATGCCTAAATCTTGGAAAACGGCTTTTGTTTTACCACTCCTCAAGGGAGGTGATGGTAGTGAGTTGGATAATTATCGGTCCATCTCTAAGCTCTCCTGTTTGGCAAAATGTCTAGAGTCATTGGTGAATAGGCAACTACAATCTTTTTTAACTGTTAACAATACTCTTTCTAGTAAATCAATCTGGCTTTAGACCTAAACACAGTACTATTACAGCCACTGTACATGTTGTAAATTATATTATTAATGCCCTAGATAATAGAAAGTACTGTGCCGCCTTGTTCATAGATTTATCTAAAGCTTTTGACACTGTAGACCATGCGATACTTTTGGGTATGCTGTCGTCAATAGGACTGGGACTGGATGCCTGTCGTTGGTTTCATGACTATCTAAAGGATAGAAGTCAGGCTGTTAGAGTCGACGGCATCCAGTCAAAGCCATTGGAGTTGGTTAAAGGGGTCCCACAAGGTTCTATACTTGGTCCATTACTGTTCGCTCTCTACATAAACAATATCGGTGATGAGATAAGAAAGTGTCAAATTCATTTATATGCTGATGACACTGTCATGTACTCTATCGCTTCAACGGCTGACCAAGCATTATCACTATTGGAGACAGATTTTTAAGATATTACAAGGGTCTTTTATACAGCTGAAACTTGCTTTAAATGCAAAGACAACACATTTGATGATTTTTAATAGGTTCAAAAAGTTGGTTGAAAATACACTTGCACTTACAAGCTTAGATGGTTCTCGAATTAATCAGGTCTCTGCATATAAATACTTAGGGATATGGTTGGATGATAAACTGTCTTTTAAATTGCACATTGATGAACTTTGTAAATTGCTAAAAATCAAGCTAGGCTTCCTCTATAGAAACAGGACATGCTTGTCCTCTACAAATAGGAGACAAGTTGTGCAAGCTACTTTTGTCTGTTCTAGATTATGGGGATATTATTTACATGCATGCTACGGCATCAACACTTAAATCGCTGGATGCTACTTATCACTGCACACTTAGGTTTATTACAGGTGCTAGCTACAGAACTCACCACTGTGTTGTATATCAAAATGTGGGTTGGACTTCGCTGTCTGTGAGACGAGAACAACATGCTCTCGTGTTTGTCTATAAAGCACTTCTGAATGAGCTACCTTCTTATTTATCATCACTCATCAATATTAGAATTAGAATTCCTAAAACCAGTTCTCAAGCATGGATTACACTTGAGGCCCATGTGATTTCCACAGAGTTGGGTATGGCTGCCTTTTCCTTTTCCTGTTACACTCCTTGCCTATGGAATAGCCTGCAGACTAAACTTAAACATGAGACTCTTGTCCCCCTGTTGCTCATTTAAAAAATGTATTGGAGCATTTTTATTTGTGTATAGCTTGTAACTGTTTTTTAAACCATTGAACTTAAACTGTATGTGTAAACATGTATACACAGGTGTTACGTACGTTGTTGGAATGAGACCAAGGCGCAGCGTGGTGAGCGTACATCTTTCTTTATTTGGATGAACACCAAAAAACAATAAAAGATAAATGAACGTTCTGCGGGCTACACAGTAACTGTACAAAAACAAGATCCCACAAACTAAGGTGGGGAAAAAGGCTGCCTAAGTATGATCCCCAATCAGAGATCAACTATAGACAACTGCCTCTGATTGGGAACCATACCCGGGCCAACAAAGAAATAGACAAACTAGAATGCCCACTCAAATCACACCCTGACCTAACCAAATATAGAAATGAAAAGGCTCTCTAAGGTCAGGGTGTGACAGCAGGGCCCAGCTGTAAAAGAGACCTTGGTCTCAGTCTGTGTTCCTTGTGGATATAAAGGTAGAATAATACACTTAGTATTACATTCTTAGCTACAGTATACATACAGTTGAAGTCGGAGGTTACATACACCTTAGCCAAATACATTTTAACTCCGTTTTTCACAATTCCTGACATTTAATCCTATTAAAAATTCCCTGTTATAGGTCAGTTAGGATCACCACTTCATTTTAAGAATGTGAAATGTCAGAATAATAGTAGAGAGAATGATTTATTTAATCTTTTATTTCTTTCATCACATTCCCAGTGGGTCAGAAGTTTACATACACTCAATTAGTATTTGGTAGCATTGCCTTTAAATTGTTTAACTTGGGTCAAATGTTTTGGGTAGCCTTCCACAAGCTTCCCACAATAAGTTGTGTCAATTTTGGCCCATTCCTCCTGACAGAGCTGGTGTAACTGAATCAGGTTTTTAGGCCTCCTTGCTCGCACACAGTTTCTCAGTTCTGTCCACAAATTTTCTATAGGATTGAGGTCAGGGCTTTGTGATGGCCACTCCAATAACTTGACTTTGTTGTACTTAAGCCATTTTGCCACAACTTTGGAAGCATGCTTGGGGTCATTGTCCATTTGGAAGACCCAATTGCAACCAAGCTTTAACTTCCTGACTAATGTCTTGAGATGTTGCTTCAATATATCCACGGAATTTTCCTGCCTCATGGTGCCATCTATTTTGTGAAGTGCACCAGTCCCTCCTGCAGCAAAGCACCCACACAACATGATGCTGCCACCCCTGTGCTTCATGGTCAGGATGGTGTTGTTCAGCTTGCAAGCCTCCCCCTTTTTCCTCCAAACATAACAATGGTCATTATGGCCAAACAGTTCTATTTTTGTTTCATCAGACCAGAGGAAATTTCTCCAAAAAGTACAATCTTTGTCCCCATGTGCAGTTGCAAAACGTAGTCTGGCTTCTTTATGGTGGTTTTGGAGCAGCAGCTTCTTCCTTGCTGAGCAGCCTTTCAGGTTATGTTGAGATAGGACTAATTTTACTGTGGATATAGATACTTTTGTACCTGTTTCCTCCAGCATCTTCACAAGGTCCTTTGCTGTTGTTCTGGGATTGATTTGCACTTTTCGCACCAAAGTACGTTCATCTCAAGGAGACCGAACGCTTCTAGTTCCTGAGCGTTAATGACGGCTGCGTGGTCCCATGGTGTTTATACTTGCGTACTATTGTTTGTACAGATGAACATGGTACCTTCAGGCGTTTGGAAATAGCTCCCAAGGATGAATCAGACTTGTGGAGGTCTACAATCTTTTTTTCTGAGGTCTTGGCTGATTTCTTTTTGATTTTCCTATGATGTCAAGCAAAGAGGCACTGAGTTTGAAGGTAGGCCTTGAAATACATCAATAGGCACACCTCCAATTGACTCAAATTATGTCAATTAGCCTATCAGAAGCTTCTAAAGCCATGACATCATTTTCTGGAACAGTCAACTTAGTGTATGTAAACTTCTGACCCACTGGAATTGGAAGTTTTAATGACTCCAACCTGAGTATATGTAAACCTCCGACTTCAACTGTATCTCCCTGTCACTTGAACAGGAAGGTGGCACGGCTGTCCTCTGAGGGCACATTTTGTCTTCAAACTTTGTCAGCAAAGTCTGGCATTCTCTGGATTTATGGTGCTTTCAAAACAACTGGAAACTCAAGAAATGATCAGTGATCTGCTGGTCGTAGCTCTAGAAAGAGGCCCGAGTTCCCAATTTACAATTCCGAGTTGGATGAAAGTTCGAAACGTATTTTCCCAGTCGTAGCTCGTTTACCCGAGGTCCCAGTTGTCTTGAACTCACTAAAGACAGTTGTTTTGAGCATGACACAAATAATACTTAATTGACAGCATGGCCAATGTTGAATGTTAATCATTTTAAACTAGGAAAATAGACTCTTAATATTAGACTTGGGACCACACAGCCACTCCACTGAATAGCAGGCTAATGATTGCTTTGCAATGCTTGCAGTTAGCCACTGATTCCTTCCAAAAAACTCATTGTTGAATTTGCGATTTCCAACTTGCTGTGTAATGTTTATGTCCAATGGCCGATGAGCACCGATATGTTTTATCTATAATTTCTCTTCATTATTTCTCTTCATATGACAAGGATTAAAAATGATTTGCCAGTAGATTGTCAACTTGATTCATGATGTCATCATCAAGCCAAGATTTTGACATTATGATGTTGACATCAATCGAATCAAAGCTACTGTAGATATAATGTAATTTGACATTTTATCTGTGGCCAATGACCTTGAGGCTTCTTGGACGGGCACTTCTAATGTAACTCTATGGCAGCACCCAAGGGGCTTGAATTTCTGAGCTCTACCCTTAGACTTGGTGGTGGTGACGTATTGTCCCCATGGGTGACAGAGCACTGAGCCAATCACGGTGCGGCACCAGCTATTTTCCGCTGGCTTGCACCACCACCACAGAAAGCACTGAGCTAGGCAGAAACACCTGCATTTTGGCGCTCCCTTACTCAAGAAAACTAAAAAGAGACTGTTTGTATGCGTCTTTATTAACTCAATGATATATATTCAATTCACGTTGTTTTCAAACTGATATGTGCCACGTATTAATGCTAAAATAACATAACAATAACGATATATATTTTTTGCTGAAAATGTGGGGCTCAAAACAGGAAAGGCTCTGCCCCACCTGTCCTGAATGACGAGTCGTCATTGAATATGAACATAGTCATTCTCAACAATGATGAACTTTAACCAACTCAACACTTGTCACATGTAAGCCTATGTATGTAGGCCTACGCCCTAATAGGAAACTGAAATCTGGTAGTCACGCCACTTGTGGTTGTGTAAAGTGGGAGGACTCTCATGTGGAGTTAGCTGTGTTTCGCCAATGAACTTCTGGTTGAGAAGTCAGAACAAAAGTCCACTACTGAAACTAGCGGAAAATTAACAAATTAATAAAAAATAAAGAGCGAGGTCCCCAACTGAAAAAATGTGTTATTTGATTTTTTTATTAAGAATTTAATATATTTGAACAATATGGCAATCAATTCAACTACAATGAGTTCATCATGAATAGGAAGGTCTATTATCCTATATCCTGACCCCCTCTCACTCACACACACACATACACACATCAACAACAGTCACCCACGAAGCATCGTTACCCATCGCTCCACAAAAGCCGCGGTCCCTTGCAGAGCAAGGGGAACTACTACTTCAAGGTCTCAGAGCAAGTGACGTCACCGATTGAAAAGCTATTTAGCGCGGACCACCGCTAACTAGCTAGCCATTTCACATCCGTTACACACACACACACACACACGGAGTTTGGAGGAATAGCACGGAGTCAGCGCCCCTGGAGCATTTAAGAGGTTAAGTGCCTTGCTCAAGGGCACAACAGCATGAGTTCATGAGAGCTTTTATTTTGAAGCCTGAAAACAGGAAGTTCCGTTTTTGTGCTGCCGGCAAACATACTACACCCTCTAAAGATCAAAGTACAAGAACATAGGGAAATATTATGCGTGAGAAATCATTCCTAAAATTTATCCTTACGAATTGCTTTATTGAATGAAGGATTATGTTTGAGCGTCACCTTTCTTTTCCGGTGGGGCGCTCATAGTGTGAAATCAACATCTGCATCGGTAGTAACGGCAGGAACACTTTTGACGGATGTATTATGCATTTTTAAGAACTCCGTCTTCAGATAAACTAAGGTAAGTGTATTTAATCTCAATACTTGACAGCCACAGTGTCGGCACTATATTGTCTTATGCCGTTGATTGTTATTTCATCATTTATTTATCCTTGTTCAAGGTTTTCCAGGAGGCTACTGTATGCAAGAGGGTGGACCGAATTGGGTTTAGGCTTAACGTTACAGTAAGAATGTCACGAGTTAAATCAGAGTCACCGACCGCCGTTACCGATGTACGTACAGGCTCAAAGATGCAGAGAGTAATTTACGTTACTTACCTCATAGCTGTCCTGGATATCACATGGATGTTTTTACAGTTTTCCATCACTCCTGTAAGTATTTGTGTTTTAATGTCAATTCTATTACCCACGTTACAAAAGTGGTTGTTTTTGTTGTTGTATGATTAGCCTATATGGATAGAGATGAGAAAGAAACAATGCAGTTTATTTAAATATTTCGATATCAGAATGGCTATAAAAGTTGGCTACGTGTGCTATGCATTCATTTGCTGTTATTCAACTGTATTGTACATATTTGCCATTTGCTAGTAGGTTTGAACAGTTATAAATGGCCTTGGGATTGTTGACATATTTGACATAAAAATATATAGAAAAATGGCCTTACCTGGGCCTTCTTGAGGGCACCATCGTTTTTGATAGAGGATTGTGACTATGCGCATTGTAAGCAGTATATCCATGACAATCTAATATGAATTAATTACAGTGGCCATTTTAGCATGTAAATCTTGGTGGGGCAAAAAAAGAAAGAATGTGGTTTGCATTCCAGCAAAGCCACTACACAACACTAAACAATACATCAATTACACTATAACGGTGACAAACGATGCCCACAAACTGTTAGGGTTTACATATAGCTGTCCCAACAGCAGAGTCCCAGCACATTACCACTGCTACACCTGGCTATCAGCGGAGCCTTGTCTGGCAGCAAAACAGTTCATTCAGCCTCATTAAATGCCTTTAAAAAAACATAGCTGATGTCTCCCTGGAAAAGCCAGGATGACTTGCTTAAACAAATGTGGTTTCTACTGACAATTGAGATGTACAAACTATGTCATAAGGGGACGACCAGCGAATAAGAGGCAATCCGTAATTTCGATGAAGACATTAATGAGCGAGCTAGGACGGACGTAGTCAATATAACTATTTGTTCAGCACTTTTGAAATGTACAATGACAGAATTCAGAACATTGGCCGTTCTTACAGTGTTCTCTCTGTACACCAAGTCAGAACCGTAGGATAAATAAAGGGGGCACATAATCAGACAATGAAAGCTCTTACAATGTTCGATGATTACATTTCTCAAAAACAGGTCATAGGCTACGTGTGCACCACCAAGTCAGAACAGTAGGAGAAATTAAGAGGTGAAAATAGACCAAATTATTAGGGTGAGGCACATGAGCTACTAACAGCTTACAACACAACATACACTTAGTATTATTTTCTTAGCTACAGTATACATATCTCCCTGGCATATTACATCATTTATGCAGCAGCATATAAGACATTTTTGGAATCACCTTGTTGTGCTGTGCTCACTTGAACAGGAAGGTGGCGCGGCGGTCCTTCGTGGGAAAATTTTGTCATCAAAGTCTGGCATTTTCTGGATTTATGGTGCTTTCAAGACAACTGGGAACTCAAGAAAAAAAAGTTTGAATCATGATGACGTCAGTGATCTTCAGGTCGTAGCTCTAGAAAGAGTCCCGAGTTGGATGAAAGTTCAAAACGTATTTTCCCAGTCAGACCCTTTTTTATCCTCAGTTCCCAGTTGTCTTGAACTCACTGAAGTCAGATTTTGCAGTTCCGAGTTAACAGTTGTTTTGAGCGTGGCACAAATCATGCTTCATTGACAGCATGGCCAATGTTGAATGTTTATCATTTTAAACTAGGAAAAGAGACCTTTAATCTTAGACTTGAGACCACACAGCCACGCCACTGAATAGCAGGCTAATGATTGCTTTGCAATGCTTGTAGTTAGCCACTGATTGCTTCCAAACAAGTAATTGTTGAGTTTGCGGTAATCCCAGCTCAACGCTCTGTATTTTCCGCTGGCTTGCCCCACCACCACCACAGAAAGCACTGAGCTAGCTGCCCCACCACCACAGAAAGCACTGAGCTAGCTGCCCCACCACCTCAGAAAGCACTGAGCTAGCTGCCCCACCACCACAGAAAGCACTGAGCTAGCTGCCCCACCACCACAGAAAGCACTGAGCTAGCTGCCCCACCACCTCAGAAAGCACTGAGCTAGCTGCCCCACCACCTCAGAAAGCACTGAGCTAGCTGCCCCACCACCACAGAAAGCACTGAGCTAGCTGCCCCACCACCTCAGAAAGCACTGAGCTAGGCTGAAACATCTGCATTTTGGAGCTGCCTTACTCAAGAAAACAAAAAAAGAGACCATGTTAGTATGCGGCTTTATTAACTCAATAATATATATATATTTTTTTACATTGTTTGCAAACTGATATGTTACACGTATTAATGTCACAATAACATGCAAAACAGGCAAGGCCCAAAAAATAAAAAATTATTATTATATTTTGCAAAAAATGTGGGGCTCAAAACAGTCCTGAATGACAAGTCACCACTGATTAATTATTATTATAATAAAACATTGTATATGTATTTAAGTTTGACCTCTCACCATTCAGTATTTGGCGAAGAAGCTGGGATTTGACACCCTATGGATTGGCTATTTGCAAACCATGGTTGGTGTCGTCCAATTGTTGGGAGGCCCGATATTTGGCAGGTGAGTAAAACTCTGTTGAATGAAAAGCATAATCTGTTACATAACCACAGTCTGTATCTTTAATCTCCAACCCTGGTCAAAGACGCACAATTTGCTGCTGGCAAATTGAGCTTTAAAGTGCTGTCACTTAAATCTAATTGAGTTATGGTTCAATGACTTGGGGCAACGAACCATACAGAGAGGGCTTATCAGACCTGAATCCAGACACAAGATCGCAGCTGTTATGTGTTGGTGGCCATATGTTGGCAGGTGTCAATATAGATCAGTGTTATTTTTCTGTTGTTGGTAGGTTTGCAGACCTTTTTGGTGCCAGAGCAGCAATGTGTCTATCCTGCACTGCCTCTGTAGTCTACTATGGGTTACTAGCGATAGCTGACAGTCCTCTCATGCTCTTCGTCCACAAACTCCCCGCTGTCTTGATGCATGGCTTGCCTGGTAAGTGCTACACTGCCTGTTGTTTATCTAACCTTTATTTTAACAGGGAGTCTCATTGAGACCAAGGTCTCTTTTTCAAGGGAGCCCTGCATGACATGATCAGCAGCAATTACACAATCACAGTTCGAGACAAATATACTAACTGTTGTTCCCTTCATACTCAAACTCCCAGATAAGTCCCCAGCGTATGTACCGTGCCTAGGATCTACTGTACTAGACAGCTCTCTAACAGATCCTATAGAACCTACTGTACTGGACAGCTCTCTAACAGATCCTATAGGACCTACTGTACTAGACAACCCTTTAACAGATCCTATATGATCTACTGTACTAGACAGCTCTCTAACAGATCCTATATGATCTACTGTACTAGACAGCTCTCTAACAGATCCTTTAGGATCTATTGTATTAGACAGCCATTTAACAGATCCTATATGATCTACTGTACTAGACAGCCCTTTAACAGATCCTATATGATCTACTGTACTAGACAGCTCTCTAACAGATCCTATATGATCTACTGTACTAGACAGCTCTCTAACAGATCCTATATGATCTACTGTACTAGACAGCCCTCTAACAGATCCTATAGGAAATACTGTACTAGACAGCCCTCTAACAGATCCTATAGGACCTACTGTACTAGACAGCCCTCTAACAGATCCTATAGGACCTACTGTACTAGACAGCCCTCTAACAGATCCTATAGGACCTAATGTACTAGACAGCCCTCTAACAGATCCTATAGGACCTACTGTACTAGACAGCCCTCTAACAGATCCTAAAGGACCTACTGTACTAGACAGCCCTCTAACAGATCCTATAGGACCTACTGTACTAGACAGCCCTTTAACAGATCCATATATGTCTGTTTATACCCCATATGTTCCAGCGCTACTAATGTGTGTATAAGTCTGACTTGTTGTGCTCCTCTCTCTGCCTCTCACCAGGAGCCCAGATGGTAGTGACTGACCTGACAGAACCTGACAAGCGGGCAGAGGCCCTTGGCAAGCTGGGCCTATGTTTTGGCATTGGCATGGTTGCCGGCTCCACCTTGGGCGGTACACTCAGCACACGCTATGGGTGAGTGAAGCACCTCAATGCTCACCGATTCTAGTCCAATCCAAGAGCTGGAATCCGATTCTAGTCCAATCGGAGATCTGTAATTTAGCCGTGTGACATCCCTGCTCTGGCTTTTCCAGGGAGACATTTGCTGCTTGTGTAGCTGCTGGAGGGAGCTTCATCAGCTTCCTGTTGGTTTGGACGTTTATCCCTAAACACACTAAGATACAAGCTCCACAGGACAACACAGACAGTAAGACTCTACACCTACCTCACAACACACTACTCACTCTAAAGGGTTTGTGTGTGTGTGTGTGTGTGTGTGTGTGTGTGTGGGGTGCAAAAAAATCTAATTTCTGCTTTATCTGACACTCATTGTGGCCTGTGTGACGTGGGGACATCCATAATGTGTGGTATTTGACACGTGACTTCATATGGGAGTTGCTTGTGACATATTTTCCTGGTCCTGCAGAGAAGAGCAATGCCAAGTCAGTCTTTGACCTGGGTGAGATCACCAGACTGATGAAGTACCCTGGTGTGGCCAAAACCTTCATGGTCAAGATCATCTCAGGTCTGCCATCAGGTGGGTGTCCTTCACTGTTACCTATAAGAGTTGTTTATTCTCCCCCTGTGAGGATGTCTTAGTTTAGACTCATCTGAGGGAGAACTAGTCACTTAGCAGGAATGTGTTGCTGTAGAGCTGGAACCAGTGATGTAGTGAAAGGGTAAAAGCAGGTAACACAGTTCACCTACAGACTTTATTTGGAGAAAAGCATTTAACGCAAATCAATGTTCAGCGTTTAATAAAAACTACAACACCCATCTCAACCAATGTTCAGCGTTTAATAAAAACTACAACACCCATCTCAACCAATGTTCAGTGTTTAATAAAAACTACAACACCCCATCTCAACCAATGTTCAGTGTTTAATAAAAACTACAACACCCATCTCAACCAATGTTCAGTGTTTAATGACCTTATATATATATATATTTTTTTTTTTACACGTTATTGTCTTTTTAGTGTGTCTGTCTGTGTTTGCATGGAGTCCTTTTTAACAACCTCAAGGGATTCTGTCTCAGGTATCTTTCAGGTCATGTTCTCTGTTATCGCCATGAACTTCTTCCAGCTGGCGCCAGAGCAGAATGGCTACCTTATGGCCTACTTTGGGATCGTGTCAATGGTATGGAGCAAGGATGCTCACGACATATACATTTAGTCATTTAGCAGAGACTCTTATCCAGAGACACATTATATTTAGTCATTTAGCAGAGACTCTTATCCAGACACTTCCATTATATTTAGTCATTTAGCAGACACTCTTATCCAGAGACACTTCCATTATATTTAGTCATTTAGCAGACACTCTTATCCAGACACACATTCTATTTAGTCATTTAGCAGACACTCTTATCCAGAGACACATTATATTTAGTAATTTAGCAGACACTCTTATCCAGAGACGCATTGTATTTAGTCATTTAGCAGACACTCTTATCCAGAGACACATTATATTTAGTCATTTAGCAGACACTCTTATCCAGAGACACATTATATTTAGTCATTTAGCAGACACTCTTATCCAGACACACATTCTATTTAGTCATTTAGCAGACACTCTTATCCAGACACACTTCCATTATATTTAGTCATTTAGCAGACACTCTTATCCAGAGACACTTCCATTACATTTAGTCATTTAGCAGACACTCTTATCCAGAGACACATTGTATTTAGTCATTTAGCAGACACTCTTATCCAGAGACACATTATATTTAGTCATTTAGCAGACACTCTTATCCAGAGACACATTATATTTAGTCATTTAGCAGACACTCTTATCCAGACACACTTCCATTATATTTAGTCATTTAGCAGACACTCTTATCCAGAGACACTTCCATTACATTTAGTCATTTAGCAGACACTCCTATCCAGAGACACATTATATTTAGTAATTTAGCAGACACTCTTATCCAGAGACACATTGTATTTAGTCATTTAGCAGACACTCTTATCCAGAGACACATTATATTTAGTCATTTAGCAGACACTCTTATCCAGAGACACATTATATTTAGTCATTTAGCAGACACTCTTATCCAGACACACATTCTATTTAGTCATTTAGCAGACACTCTTATCCAGACACACTTCCATTATATTTAGTCATTTAGCAGACACTCTTATCCAGAGACACTTCCATTACATTTAGTCATTACGCAGACACTCTTATCCAGAGACACATTGTATTTAGTCATTTAGCAGACACTCTTATCCAGAGACACATTATATTTAGTCATTTAGCAGACACTCTTATCCAGACACACTTCCATTATATTTAGTCATTTAGCAGACACTCTTATCCAGACACACTTCCATTATATTTAGTCATTTAGCAGACACTCTTATCCAGAGACACTTCCATTACATTTAGTCATTTAGCAGACACTCTTATCCAGAGACACTTCCATTACATTTAGTCATTTAGCAGACACTCTTATCCAGAGACACATTATATTTAGTCATTTAGCAGACACTCTTATCCAGAGACACATTATATTTAGTCATTTAGCAGACACTCTTATCCAGAGACACTTCCATTATATTTAGTCATTTAGCAGACACTCTTATCCAGACACACATTCTATTTAGTCATTTAGCAGACACTCTTATCCAGAGACACATTATATTTAGTAATTTAGCAGACACTCTTATCCAGAGACGCATTGTATTTAGTCATTTAGCAGACACTCTTATCCAGAGACACATTATATTTAGTCATTTAGCAGACACTCTTATCCAGAGACACATTATATTTAGTCATTTAGCAGACACTCTTATCCAGACACACATTCTATTTAGTCATTTAGCAGACACTCTTATCCAGACACACTTCCATTATATTTAGTCATTTAGCAGACACTCTTATCCAGAGACACTTCCATTACATTTAGTCATTTAGCAGACACTCTTATCCAGAGACACATTGTATTTAGTCATTTAGCAGACACTCTTATCCAGAGACACATTATATTTAGTCATTTAGCAGACACTCTTATCCAGAGACACATTATATTTAGTCATTTAGCAGACACTCTTATCCAGACACACTTCCATTATATTTAGTCATTTAGCAGACACTCTTATCCAGAGACACTTCCATTACATTTAGTCATTTAGCAGACACTCCTATCCAGAGACACATTATATTTAGTAATTTAGCAGACACTCTTATCCAGAGACACATTGTATTTAGTCATTTAGCAGACACTCTTATCCAGAGACACATTATATTTAGTCATTTAGCAGACACTCTTATCCAGAGACACATTATATTTAGTCATTTAGCAGACACTCTTATCCAGACACACATTCTATTTAGTCATTTAGCAGACACTCTTATCCAGACACACTTCCATTATATTTAGTCATTTAGCAGACACTCTTATCCAGAGACACTTCCATTACATTTAGTCATTACGCAGACACTCTTATCCAGAGACACATTGTATTTAGTCATTTAGCAGACACTCTTATCCAGAGACACATTATATTTAGTCATTTAGCAGACACTCTTATCCAGACACACTTCCATTATATTTAGTCATTTAGCAGACACTCTTATCCAGACACACTTCCATTATATTTAGTCATTTAGCAGACACTCTTATCCAGAGACACTTCCATTACATTTAGTCATTTAGCAGACACTCTTATCCAGAGACACTTCCATTACATTTAGTCATTTAGCAGACACTCTTATCCAGAGACACATTATATTTAGTCATTTAGCAGACACTCTTATCCAGAGACACATTATATTTAGTCATTTAGCAGACACTCTTATCCAGAGACACATTATATTGAGTCATTTAGCAGACACTTATCCAGAGACACATTATATTTAGTCATTTAGCAGACACTCTTATCCAGACACACATCTATTTAGTCATTTAGCAGACACTCTTATCCAGAGACACATTATATTTAGTCATTTAGCAGACACTTATCCAGAGACACATTATATTTAGTCATTTAGCAGACACTCTTATCCAGACACACATTCTATTTAGTCATTTAGCAGACACTCTTATCCAGACACACATTCTATTTAGTCATTTAGCAGACACTCTTATCCAGACACACTTCCATTCTATTTAGTCATTTAGCAGACACTCTTATCCAGAGACACTTCCATTACATTTAGTCATTTAGCAGACACTCTTATCCAGACACACTTCCATTATATTTAGTCATTTAGCAGACACTCTTATCCAGAGACACATTGTATTTAGTCATTTAGCAGACACTCTTATCCAGAGACACATTATATTTAGTCATTGAACAGACACTCTTATCCAGAGACACTTCCATTACATTTAGAAGACACTGTTATCCAGACACTTCAATTTAGTCATTTAGCAGAGACTGTTATCCAGAGACACTTCCATTTTGTCATTTAGCAGATCCTGTTATCTAGAGTGACTTACAGTTAGTGCAGTCATCTTAATATATATATATGTGTGGTTGTCCCACCTAGCTCAGTCATAGTAGGTACATTTTTCCTCAGTGAAGTAGTTAATCAGCCAAGTCAGTGTTAGTAGGAAAAGTGTTAGTTTGTTTATTTTATACTCTCATTGTGGCCCTAGCCTCTTTTTATTTCGTGGTGTTTTGCACCTGTGCTGCTAAATTAGCGATGACGTTGTTTGCGCGTCAGCTCGACTGGCGTACCTGGTTAGGACAACACTATGTATTTACAGTAATTACAAGTTTAGATGGCTAAATTCTCCTGAAATCTCCAGGACATCAAATCCCCTCCCTTGTGGGAACAGGATTTAATAGAGCAACTCTGGTGAGAAATAAACCTTTTTTGTCCAATTTTTCCAGGTAATCCAAGGAGGAGTGATTGGCCGGCTGACCCTAAAGTACTCTGAGAACTCACTGCTTCTCCTCTCCATCGGCATGTCAAGTCTGGTGGGCCTGGCTCAGGTACAGAGGATTCATTTCATCTTGTGATGAATGCAGGGTTGTATATATTCCCCGTAGCAACAAAAAAAGGGGGTGGGGTGGGAGTTTCACAGTCTCTCCCGTTTCAGTCTTTTTATTTCCGTTTGGTTCCTAATGAATATGACTCTTTTGTAAAACTTTTGATCTTAAAAGGCTAACGTTTCGTTCTCTCCTTGGCAGGTCTTCATGGCTAACGTTTGGTTCTCTCCTTGGCAGGTCTTCATGGCTAACGTTTGGTTCTCTCCTTGGCAGGTCTTCATGGCTAACGTTTGGTTCTCTCCTTGGCAGGTCTTCATGGCTAACGTTTCGTTTTCTCCTTGGCAGGTCTTCATGGCTAACGTTTGGTTCCCTCCTTGGCAGGTCTTCATGGCCGACGTTTCGTTCTCTCCTTGGCAGGTCTTCATGGCTAACGTTTCGTTCTCTCCTTGGCAGGTCTTCATGGCCGACGTTTCGTTCTCTCCTTGGCAGGTCTTCATCGCCAACGTTTCGTTCTCTCCTTGGCAGGTCTTCATGGCCAACGTTTCGTTCTCTCCTTGGCAGGTCTTCATGGCTAACGTTTCGTTCTCTCCTTGGCAGGTCTTCATGGCCGACGTTTCGTTCTCTCCTTGGCAGGTCTTCATGGCCAACGTTTCGTTCTCTCCTTGGCAGGTCTTCATGGCCAACGTTTCGTTCTCTCCTTGGCAGGTCTTCATGGCTAACGTTTCGTTCTCTCCTTGGCAGGTCTTCATGGCCAACGTGTTCCAGTTCTGCTTCATCGTCCTCCCCATGATGTTTTCTCTCAGCGTGTTCAACGTCATCACTGACAGCATGCTGACAAAGACTGTGCCTTCCTCCGATACCGGTGAGACATTCAAACACATATGTTGAGAAATGTGAAGGGGGGCATCAGTTAAACAGTAAATCATTGGCTAACCTAACAACAACAACAAAAAACGAAAATAAATAAATAATTGCCTATAGAGAAAGAATCACACTTGGTGTCGTAACATTCTGAAAGAAACAGTTGAGCATTGAAGTGCAACTTCTGTCTGTTTTGCTCTGGACATTTTTCTGATTGGTTCCATTCACTCTTCTGCAGGCACGATGCTGGGCCTGTGTGCCTCTGTGCAGTCTCTGCTCCGCACCATCGGCCCCACTATTGGAGGCTTCTTGTATCACAACTACGGAGTGGCCTCTTTTGGGTTCATCCAGTTTGCCGTGAACATGGTCGTGTTTGTGTTTATGCTTAGAAATATGGTCAACAGCAAAGATGAGCGCAGAGAATGACATTCCACAGACTTAAATACATAGGGCATTTTAAGTGACCTAAATATAATTTTATATTATCAGAGAATGTAATTATATTTCTATAATGGACAAAAATATAAAAATGCAACATAACAATTTCCTAGATTTTACTGAGTTACAGTTCATATGAGGAAACCAGTTGATTTAAATATATTCATTAGGTCCTAATCAATGGATTTCACATGACTGGGAATACAGATATGCATCTCTTGTTCAAAGATGCCTTAGAAAAAAGGTAGGGACGTGGATCAGAACATCAGTCAGTATCTGGTGTGACCACTATTTGCCTCATGTTGATTGTGGCCTGTGGAATTTTGTCCCACTCTTCAATGGCTGTGAAGTTGCTGGATATTGGCTGAGAACTGGAACACGCTGTCGTACACGTCGATCCAGAGCATCCCAAACATGCTCAATGGGTGACATGTCTGGTGAGTATGGAGGCCATGGAAGAACTGGGACAATTTCAGCTTCCAGGAATTGTGTACAGATCCTTGCAACATGGGGCCGTGCATGAATCATGAGGTGAAGGCGGTGAATGAATGGCACGACAATGTGCCTCAGGATCTCGCTACAGGGATCTTTGTGCATTCAAATTGCCATCGATAAAATGCAATTGTGTTTTGTCCGTAACTTATGCCTGCCCATACCATAACACCACCGGGGCACTCTGTTCACGTCAGCAAACCGCTCACACACACGCGGTCTGCGGTTGTGAGGGCGGTTGGATGTACTATCAAATTCTCTAAAACGATATTGAGGCGGCTCATGGTAGAGAAATAAACATTCAATTCTCTGGCAACAGCTCTGGTGGACATTCCTGCAGTCACATGCCAATTGCACACTTGATATCTGTAGTATTTTTCATATGAAAAAAAAAACCTGCACATTTGACTGGCCTTTTATTCTCCTTTGTAATGATCATGCCGTTTAAATCAGCTTCATGATATGCCACACCTGTCAGGTGGATGGATTATCTTGGCAAAGGAGAAATGACAGGGACGTAAACACATCTGTGCACAACGTTTGAGAAACAAGCTCTTTGTGCGAATGGAACATCTCTGGGATCAGGAACGTTCAGAAGACCAGTTGTTTACTGGTGATGCCACTTACATATACAATCCTTTGTTGATTCTGCAGATGTGATTTTTGTGTTTCTGTCAAACAGAAGGTGGTGTGTGGGGGGGGGGGGGGCAATAAACCCAATCTATTAGTAACTAGTAGATGGTCACTGCTGTAGTTGTGTTAGCTCTACAGAATCTCAATTTAGCATTTGCTCGACCATTTCAAAAACTGAAGAAACAAAATAATGTTTGGTTAAAAATCTTTATTTTAAATGTTTATTTCAACGTCTCACAAATTCCATATTCCTATAAAATATTTCTCATCCCTCTGCCATCGTTGCAACAAGCCTAACACCTGCTCAAAGCATGTTATTTTGTCATGTGAAAGACCAAAACCCCCAAGGAAGCCTCTGGAACAAATGTTTCTGTGATCATCTCTGCATTGCAATCGTGCATTAATTCAACTTCACTGTGTATCAACTTCACTGTCCTCTCAGTCATAATATCAGAATTTAAAAAAAGGAATGATATGCAGTCATGGTGGAGAGAGAGAGGGAAATGAAACCTCACTGGACGGTTGTAGGACACGCTGCCAACCAATAACAGCACTGAATAGCAGTTTGCAGTGGAGAGCGAAAACTATCATTGTGTGACGAGTCAATCTACAGCACATGGAAGCCTGGGCCAACAACGGGTTTCAGAGGACTCATTTTCCCTTTCAACAGACAAACTGTTGTCTACAGGGATAGTTCACCTGAATGTCATAATTTCTTCAGCTTGCAAGGTTGTCGTCGGGCCAGGGAGTGTCTACAACTACAAATAGTAGGTTATTATTACTTTGCTAAAGCAACCACAGACACACTTTAGAGTCGCTATCGACTACCCCCAGGCGTGGTTTTACGCAGAGTTCATTTTGGCACGCAATTTAGTTAAAGCTAAAACAAGTGAAACTGAGGTTATCAATACCAATCTTAGCCGGTGGTAGCTGTAGGAAAGTAACTGAATCCGAACTGTAGTTGCAGTCAATCACAAAAACAAAACAAAAAATGTGTAAATTACTGATTTTGATTGAACCAACCCTTTAAAAGTGACCCCATGGAGTGCAGTGCAAAGGAGCCCAGGTTGTGTCTCAAGGTCTTAAAAACACTGGGAGAGTGGATGCACCTCAATAGTCGAATGTGGTTTCATCTCCTCACCTTTCACCTGCTCTAATGTAAAAGAGGTGGAGAGGAGATCATTCTTTAGACTATTGAAACACACCCAGGGTCTCTCTGGCCTCAGCATCACCAATAGTCAGGCCCTCCTGGAATTCAGCGATTTTTTTTTGTGGAATTTTCTGAGAGAAAAAAAACAAGCTTTATTTTGCCACTGCAATTCTGCATGGCGATATACGATGATTTTGTCCAATTGGTCTGGAAAATACACTGATGAGGGAAAAGTTTTGTCGTGTGGCTTGAATGAACTATATTACGTGGTAAATGTGAGGTGATTGGTTGAAATTGCAAGCTCTCTTTTTGTACTGCGGTGATGGGTACATTTTATGCGATAATATTGCGACGATTTGACTGCTTTATTCGGAGAGAGTGCGGTGATTGGTCAAATTTGCAAGCCCTCACATAATATGCAGGGAATTGTTGATTTAGCAAAAAAAAATGATTGGAGGAACTGTATAACGACAAATGAGGACAGAACTATTGCTATGGGCGGAGCGCGGGAGGGGGCGGAGCAGCATCCTCCAGGGGGCGTGTTCAGCAGGACGCAACGTTTCGGGAACGTTCAGATAGAAATATGCCATGTAGAACAAACATGCTTCTCTCTGACATGCAGATTCAGGAATCATGTCGACTACAATAGTGGCGTAACCATCTGCAACATTCGAGAACGTTTGACAACTGAACGTGGCCCAGGACTCTCAGCAGCCATTTTGATTGGTCTGGAGATACTCTTGGTGCAGTTTCTCCTGGGCCTCATGGAGTTTCCGCAGCTTCTTGGTCTGTCCCTTACTGAGATCCTTCCCCTCCACGTCATGCGTGGGGAAACCCTGTTGGAGGAGCAGTACGTGTCTGTTAAACCACCCAATGTTTAATAAAGCCTTGTATCCACTCCAGATATCAAGGAGGTTTACAGTTGTTGGATATTTACCGTCTCATCAAAGCTGGAATACTTGTCGGTTTCAGAGCGGAACATATCGCACGGGGAGATTTTCATCTTCGCAAGTTTGGCCAACTGTGATGAAACAACCATGAACAGAGACACATCAATATGCTTGCATCTAGACATGAGGCTGGTAACATCAGTATTACTGCTCTCAGATCGGTTAGCAGAGGATTCACATCAATATACCTACATCTAGACATGAGGCTGGTAACATCAGTATTACTGCTCTCAGATCGGTTAGCAGAGGGGACCACATGAATATACCTGCATCTAGGACAGGAGGCTGGTAACATTATTACTGCTCTCAGATCAGTTAGTGGAGGACTCGGAAGACAGTGGTCCTGCCATAGATAAAGGACTCTCCCTTTGAGGGACTTCCACCAGAGATGAGTCCTCCTCTATCCATCTCTATGGTCCTACTAACCTCCTGCTCCTGCTTTTTCTTGGCAGCCTCCTCTTTCTTGTTCTTCTTCTCGTCCTCCATCTTCTTTTTCTCATTCCTCTCCCTCAGCAGGGTCTCTTTGTCCACCAGCTTCACCACAGTGGGAAGGCCTGACAATGACAAGTCATCACTGTGGCTGCTACTAGTTTTCGCTGATCTATAGTGTGTGTGTGTACATATTGTGGTCAGTGCATTTACCTTCATGGTCTTCTAGACGCACCCCCAGCTCAGGTAAGGTGTCATTACGGACCACGTCACACAGCTGTAGCACCTCTGTCACTGAGAACACAGACAGAGGGAGAACACAGACAGTCAGAACACAGACAACACAGAGTCAGAACACAGACAGAGAGAACACAGACAGAGAGAACAGAGTCAGAACACAGACAGAGAGAACACAGACAGAGAGAACACAGACAGTCACCACATCTACAAGCCTCACATTTCTAGCAGCAGGCAACTGTGTTCAATTATTAGTATTTTTGTTGAATAACTTGGGAGGGAGGAAGTATTTACCATTCTGTTCTCTGGCAATTTTGCGAACAGATTCTCTGAAGTCTGACAGCACCTTCAGATAGGGCATCACTGTGGTCTCCATCTGCAAGCAGCCTCAGTTAGCTTGACTAGAAACGTCCACAGAATCACAACGTCTACGAGAACACGGATATAATGATAACAATATGATTCATTTTCAAATCCAAAGTGACTTAGTCATACATACATGCATATGGGTGATCCCGGGAATCAAACCCTCTATCCTGGCATTGCAAACACCATACACTACCAACTGAGCAACAGAGGACCACTACCAACTGAGCAACAGAGGACCACTACCAACTGAGGAGAGATGGTGGTGGCCAATCCCAACAGTAGATCATGTTGAAAGCACCTCGACTGCAGAGAAGCAGCCTGGTATCTCCAAGGCAATACTTACATCCACATGGTGACCATCTCCTCCTACTGGGAATCCAATAGCAGCCTAGTATCTACAGGGCAATACTTACATCCACATGGGGACCATCTCCTCCTACTGGGAATCCAATAGCAGCCTAGTATCTACAGGGCAATACTTACATCCACATGGGGACCATCTCCTCCTACTGGGAATCCAATAGCAGCCTGGTATCTCCAGGGCAATACTTACATCCACATGGTGACCATCTCCTCCCACTGGGAATCCAATAGGCTCGGTCCCTTCAATGGCCCCGAAGGTCTACAGCACAGACAGGGTTAGAGAACTTCATCAGAACAAAAGGGATATGGTCTCCTGATAAGTAAAAGGACTGAATAGGTTTCTATCTTAGCTATAGTGGTGTAAATATCACGTGACCCGGTTTTCACTTTCCACATCGCCGCTTCTCGTTTTTAATACTGAATGTGTTCACGAGATTTATGTGATTGACCGTTGTTTAGTCATGCCCTTCAAAATGGATTTATCTGGAACAGCCGACTTCAGCTCTGGTCTTGTGAGTGTAATACTGGGGTGTATTCACTAGGAACCAAATGGAACCAAACGGAACGAAACAGGGAGGAACTGAATTTGTCCAATAGTAACTCATTTTGGTGGCAACAACATTTTGCAACAGTGTGCGATGAATGAATACACCCCCTGGTATGCTGCACAAGCTCTCTCACTCACCTTGAGCATGTCAGTCAGGTAGAGAGCGATGCTCTTCATCAGCATGCGGTTGGGCTGCAGCTTGGAGCTCTTCCTACTGGCTATGTAGGTGTTGCTCTGGGTTACCAGCGCCCTCATCTCCTCCATGGTGCTGCGCGTGTCCACGTTGTCACACAGCGCCGCGTGGACTGCTGCCTTCCTCTCATAGAAGCTAGACAGACAGGGACAATGGAGGAGTGGGCGGGGTTTACTCTCATAGAAGCTAGACAGACAGGGACAATGGAGGAGTGGGCGGGGTTTACTCTCATAGAAGCTAGACAGGGACAATGGAGGAGTGGGCGGGGTTTACTCTCATAGAAGCTAGACAGGGACAATGGAGGAGTGGGCGGGGTTTACTCTCATAGAAGCTAGACAGGGACAATGGAGGAGTGGGCGGGGTTTACTCTCATAGAAGCTAGACAGGGACAATGGAGGAGTGGGCGGGGTTTACTCTCATAGAAGCTAGACAGGGACAATGGAGGAGTGGGCGGGGTTTACTCTCATAGAAGCTAGACAGGGACAATGGAGGAGTGGGCGGGGTTTACTCTCATAGAAGCTAGACAGGGACAATGGAGGAGTGGGCGGGGTTTACTCTCATAGAAGCTAGACAGGGACAATGGAGGAGTGGGCGGGGTTTACTCTCATAGAAGCTAGACAGGGACAATGGAGGAGTGGGCGGGGTTTACTCTCATAGAAGCTAGACAGGGACAATGGAGGAGTGGGCGGGGTTTACTCTCATAGAAGCTAGACAGGGACAATGGAGGAGTGGGCGGGGTTTACTCTCATAGAAGCTAGACAGGGACAATGGAGGAGTGGGCGGGGTTTACTCTCATAGAAGCTAGACAGGGACAATGGAGGAGTGGGCGGGGTTTACTCTCATAGAAGCTAGACAGGGACAATGGAGGAGTGGGCGGGGTTTACTCTCATAGAAGCTAGACAGGGACAATGGAGGAGTGGGCGGGGTTTCCTCACTAGTCTACACATGGAGCTGCCACCAGGGGGCAGTCATTCAGAACAGATGATTAAGTGGTACTATGTTTGAGTACTCCCTCACACCTGCAACACGGGGTTTGTCATAAAACATGACATTACATGGAATGACTAATGACTACTAAGGTCATATCAGAACTCTTTACCAAAATCCTGTTATGAAGCTTGAAACACTGAAACCTTATTGAAGCCTTCAGATGTTTCGAAACAAAGTCGTATCGATTATTAACACCAGGCTTGTGACCTCTCACCTCTCGTTGAGCTCCATCTCTGCTGCCTCCCACTTCTCAAACTGTCCGGTGACGTCACAGGGAGCTCGCAGAATGTCTTTGACGTTGAGGAAAAACTCCTGTTGAGGAAAGGAAGAGGACTAAATGAAAAAGAAAGTCCCCTTGTGGTCAGCGGACTCGAACAGGTGCACTTTGAGTCCTCCGAGCCGGAGAGTAGAAGAAAAACTAAAACAATTTCATGAATATAAACACTCCTACGCTAACACGCTAACACGCTAGCTGCTCTTGTACACTTCCAGTCTGCAGACAGGGACAATGGAGGAGTTGGCGATGGCCCGATCAGAGCCGGCGCCAGAATGAATCAGTTGGACAGGCATTTGGAGGAGTTGGCGATGGCCCGATCAGAGCCGGCGCCAGAATGAATCAGTTGGACAGGCATTTGGAGGAGTTGGCGATGGCCCTATCAGAGCCGGCACCAGAATGAATCAGTTGGACAGGCATTTGGAGGAGTTGGCGATGGCCCTATCAGAGCCGGCACCAGAATGAATCAGTTGGACAGGCATTTGGAGGAGTTGGCGATGGCCCCATCAGAGCCGGCACCAGAATGAATCAGTTGGACAGGCATTTGGAGGAGCTGGCGATGGCCCCATCAGAGCCGGCACCAGAATGAATCAGTTGGACAGGCATTTGGAGGAGTTGGCGATGGCCCCATCAGAGCCGGCACCAGAATGAATCAGTTGGACAGGCATTTGGAGGAGTTGGCGATGGCCCTATCAGGACCGGTGCCAGAATGAATCAGTTGGACAGGCATTTGGAGGAGTTGGCGATGGCCCGATCAGAGCCGGCGCCAGAATGAATCAGTTGGACAGGCATTTGGAGGAGTTGTCGATGGCCCGATCAGAGCCGGCACCAGAATGAATCAGTTGGACAGGCATTTGGAGGAGTTGGCGATGGCCCTATCAGAGCCGGCACCAGAGTGAATCAGTTGGACAGGCATTTGGAGGAGTTGGCGATGGCCCCATCAGAGCCGGCACCAGAATGAATCAGTTGGACAGGCATTTGGAGGAGTTGGCGATGGCCCTATCAGGACCGGTGCCAGAATGAATCAGTTGGACAGGCATTTGGAGGAGTTGGCGATGGCCCGATCAGAGCCGGCGCCAGAATGAATCAGTTGGACAGGCATTTGGAGGAGTTGGCGATGGCCCGATCAGAGCCGGCGCCAGAATGAATCAGTTGGACAGGCATTTGGAGGAGTTGGCGATGGCCCGATCAGAGCCGGCGCCAGAATGAATCAGTTGGACAGGCATTTGGAGGAGTTGGCGATGGCCCTATCAGAGCCGGCACCAGAATGAATCAGTTGGACAGGCATTTGGAGGAGTTGGCGATGGCCCTATCAGAGCCGGCACCAGAATGAATCAGTTGGACAGGCATTTGGAGGAGTTGGCGATGGCCCTATCAGAGCCGGCGCCAGAATGAATCAGTTGGACAGGCATTTGGAGGAGTTGGCGATGGCCCTATCAGAGCCGGCACCAGAATGAATCAGTTGGACAGGCATTTGGAGGAGTTGGCGATGGCCCTATCAGAGCCGGCACCAGAATGAATCAGTTGGACAGGCATTTGGAGGAGTTGGCGATGGCCCTATCAGAGCCGGCGCCAGAATGAATCAGTTGGACAGGCATTTGACTTTCACAATTGACAAGAGACGCGCTCCAACAAGCAGCGAGACAGCGCCCCTCTGTCTCAGTATGTTAAACCCATGTATCTGATGCTATCTGGCCAAAAAGAGTATTGCATGTCATACTTTTATTTGATGGGTTTTATAGTATAGTAGTAAATGTGGCATGAATTCAACCAGTCATGATGTTTTCCTCTGATTGTTAAACAAATCACTTGGAAAAAAGTAGGTTACCTTTGTACATTTGTCCCAAATAATTATTCGGGACGGCAGGGTAGCCTAGTGGTTAGAGCGTTGGACTAGTAACCGGAAGGTTGCAAGTTCAAACCCCTGAGCTGACAAGGTACAAATCTGTCGTTCTGCAGCTCCTTATCATATGTAGCCCAGGTATCTGATGCAGTCTGTCCCCCAAAAAATGCCACACATACTGAGACAGGGGGCCGCTGTTTTGCTCAGACGCTCGTTAGCGCCCGTCACTCAAATAAATAATTAACATTTAAATATTTTATTTAGACGGGCAAGGAGGTACGGTAGTGTGGGCCAAGCCCCCTAAGACCTGCCCATAACGCAGGCCCTGGGCTCCAGAAACTACACACAGATACATAAAAGGACTTAGATGCCAAAATGTTGACCTACCCGTTTAAGAATATATAGAGAAGTACCTCTAGGCTATATTATCACTTACATTCAGGAATTTCTCGTAGTGGACAGCCGACTCCATGGTGTTGGAGGAGTAATCCAGGGTGTCCTTCCAGGAATGCATCAGGAAGGCTAGACGGAGCTGCCGAGCTGAGGGGAACAGAGAACAGCTGTTAGCTTGCACGCAGACGCCACACGCACGCATGCACACACACACATGCGCGCACACACACACACGCACACACACACACGCACACTCCCGACACCCACATTAACATAATGCTGTTGTTTTAATGGCTACTGAGAAGTTTCTTCACCGGTGTTCTGCGCCAGGGCATCCTTGATGGTGATGAAGTTCTTGAGAGATTTGGACATCTTGCAGCCTGCGATGGTCAGGTGACCAGTGTGCAGGAAGTAGCGAACCCAGTGGTCGTTCTCAAAGTAAGCCTGCGTGGACAGGTATCCTGCTTGTTATTCAACTTGAATACTACGGTTACATTCCAATTCCCTACCCTTCTCCCCTGAAGTGTACACTCCTTCACTCGCCCTTGTGGACTTTGCAGCTACTATAGGCCAATGCTTTCAAATCCTAGAGGGGGAGTGAACAAGTGCACACTTAGAGTGCACAAACAGACCACTGTCCATGTCATAGAAACAGATTACTCGAGACGAAATCCTTACCTCGGACTGAGCCAACTCATTATCGTGATGGGGGAATCGGAGGTCAAACCCTCCCCCGTGGATGTCCATGGACTCTCCCAAGATGGAACCAGCCATAGCGGAACATTCGATATGCCAGCCAGGCCGACCCTTTCCCCAGGGTGAGTCCCAGGACGGCTCCCCCGGCTTAGAGGCCTTCCACAGGGCAAAGTCATTCTGCGACCTCTTCTCACTGAGCTGGTCTGCTGAGACACTCAGATCTCCTGCAGGACACAGAGGACGACCAATAACTCACATACATTGTAGCACTTTGTTTTTTTAAAAGCTCTTTATAAATGATTCATATTATTACCCTCTCCCTCCTGCAGAGCTTTCATGTCACCGACCGCCTCAGGTACCAGCTTGCCGTACGCGTGCTTCTGGCTGGTGGCAAACTTGGCTGTGTCAAAATAAACTGAACCGTTGGACTCGTACCTGCCGACGGGGGAAAATCAAAAGAACCCGCCAGAGATAGAAGGATGAACTGAGAGATGTTTTACAACTCATTAGAGGACAGGGGGCCTGAATGATAACAGAGACCATCTCTCCCTTACCCAAAGCCATTGTCGAGGATCTTCTTCACAAAGTCCACGATCTCTGGGCAGTACTCGCTGACGCGGGTGAGTACGTCTGGGGGAAGGACCTGGGGGGGTGTTGCACACAGAAGAGGTGGGGGAATCAGTCATTTTAATCATCAGATTGGCACTAGAAATGTAGTCATTTTAATAGTAAAATAGGATTAACAATTAGAAATATTAATGTTATATTACTGCTAAAATACTGTATGGTTTATGTGATAATGCAAAAACACAGGGCCCTATCGTGTGACATAAGATTTGATCCTGTGTTTGAACTCTTATCCAGAAATGAGAAGACATTATCTGAGGATGGTGCTGAACCACCTGACATAAAAACAAGAGGACAGTCTGATAAAAACACCTTCAATAAAATAAAAAGGTTAAAAATTCAGGTCATGTGACATAATAGTGTGACATAATAGTGTGACATAATAGTGTGACATAATAGTGTGACATAATAGTTATGTGCTTCCACCTACATTCATGATGACTCATCTGATAATGAGCATTGACATCAGAAAAGTTCATAGTAAAAATACAATTAACAATTTATTATAAATATAAATGTTATATGAATGATAAAATATGGGTTGTTTGTGCTTCCACCTACATTCAAGGCATCCATGTCGTTGTGGTACTCCCCTTCCCAGAACTTTGGAAGAAGAGAGAAGATGGAGTTCTCGGTCACCTGACTGCCAAATTGAGCATCCAACCAATCAGACAGCAGGTCTTTGGCCTTCTCCAGTAACACCTTCAAAAAGAACCAAAAGAACACATTTGACTTCGGTTGTCTCTGGTGTTCTTTTTCATAAAGTGCGTCGCACGGGAGGTTGGTGTCACCTTAATCAGGGAGGACAGGCTCGTGGTAATGACTGGAGCGGAATCAGTGGAATGGTATCAAATACACCCAACACATGGTTTCCAGGTGTTTGATGCCATTCCATGTGCTCCGTTCCGGGCCATTATCATGAGCCTGTCCTCCCCTTGACTGTGTCGAGACAATCAAATGTGACTTGACTAGGCATCTCAGTCCAAACCTCTGGAAGTGTATTAGACTTGTCAGGAACCGTAGAGAGCCATGTTGTACAGCAGGGAGAAGATCTTACCTGAGCCAGGCGTTGTATGTCAGCCTCCCCAGCCTTGCTCTCCACCGCCCCCTGCAGGGGTCCCAGAGCAGCAGCGACGGCAGAGTCCAGCCTCTCCAGCATCTGTTTCTTGTCTGGGTCTGTGGTCTCGGCCAGCTTGGCCTGGAAGGGCTGCAAATGATATGGAGTGAATGGGATGTTAGAGGTGGTAATGTGGCATCCAGCGCCCAAGTTCACCACTCTCTCTATTATATGGGATGGTTCATTCTCACCCCCCCATTACAGGGGTGAACTTTAGAACCTGAGAGTATGCCCAGGACATGCCACTGTTCCACAGATGACCAATCACGTAGCCACACCTGTAAATAATGACAGATTCATATGTCATGAACTTTCTAGACACTATAAAGAGTTTGATGTCTTACCCCTCTGGCACTAAGGACATCCTGCAGTACCTGGGCAGCCGCTGGTTTCTTCTCTCTGTACTGTTCCAGAAGGTAGTTCTGTCTGGCCCGCCTGATGATCTGACACACAGACAAAATGATCTCTAACCATTCAGCCAAACGGTTCAGTTTTCACAACAGAAGAGCGAGACATGTTGATTTGTACCACTGCTGGTTACCTTATCATCTATGTCCGTAATGTTCATGCAGTAGAACACGTCATATTTGAAATAGTTCATCAGAATCCTTCGGAGGATATCAAAAGATATGTAAGATCTGAAAAACAAAAAGGGATGAAATCATTTGATTTGGACACACATCTTAACATCCAAACACTGAAACTGATTTAAAAAGGTTCTACAGCAGGAAATAGTCTTAGTTCTACACTATTATTATCCAGAACCAGTTATGAGTCAGGAAATTATGACCTTTGTTCCATCAAAATGTCATTATCAAAATGTAATCGTTTAAAGATGCACAATGCAGAAATCACTCCCCCCATTTACTGGTTGCTAAAATTCAAATAGCTTTTGCCTAATTTCAGTTTCTGTGACAAAACAAACAAGTGTGGTGTAGAGACTCATCGTACCATCTAAACCACTGAAATATATTTCCCATAACCACAAACGGTTGTATTTTCAGCTGTTTGAAGCTGCTGTACAAAACCCAAAGTAAAAGATGCAAAAACAAAACTTAACAACGGGAAGCATAGAAATACCAGACGTAGAACAGATCTACAGCTTCTTAGACAATTTTTCTATGTGAATTTGGTCGGGTCGGTCAGGTACATACTGCACCTTTAAAATCATTTTAAATGCCAGTTAGGTGAGTTGTGAGCCCTTATCAGGTTTGCCACCTCACCTGCATTTTCATGACATATTTCTGGTTTCTTCTTCTATTTGTGACTACTGGACTAAACCTATTGGACTATAGACAAAACCTATTGGACTATAGACTAAACCTATTGGACTATAGACTAAACCTATTGGACTATAGACTATACCTATTGGACTATAGCCAGAAGCCTGAATCTAATGTGACCAGCTAGTACCATTTATGGTTATACAACCGTATTCCTGGAAAAGGTTGACTTGCGCTTTCGCTTTCACAATGAATGTCCCCTTTCACTGTACCCATCCGGTGTATGTGACAATACATCTGTCATTATTATAATCTTCAGAACATGAGTCATGACAAGCGATGGAGACAGTAGCTAGGAGTATTCTGTGAAAATAGTAATTACCGTGTTGTACCGAGCATCACGAAGCCAAGGGCAACGGTCAGGAATATTTTCTATTGGACAATAGACTAAACCTATTGGACTATACCTATTGGACTATAGATTATACCTATTGGACTATAGATTATACCTATTGGACTATAGATTATACCTATTGGACTATACCTATTGGACTAAACCTATTGGACTAGACTATACCTATTGGACTAAACCTATTGGACTATAGACTATACCTATTGGACTATAGATTACACCTATTGGACTAAACCTATTGGACTATAGACTATACCTATTGGACTATAGATTACACCTATTGGACTAAACCTATTGGACTATAGACTAAACCTATTGGACTAAAGACTAAACATATTGGACTATAGACTAAACCTATTGGACTATAGATTACACCTATTGGACTAAACCTATTGGACTATAGACTACACCTATTGGACTATACCTATTGGACTACAGACGATACCTATTGGACAATAGACTAAACCTATTGGACTATAGACTAAACCTATTGGACTATAGATTACACCTATTGGACTAAACCTATTGGACTATAGACTACACCTATTGGACTATAGACTATACCTATTGGACTATAGACTATACCTATTGGACTATAGACTATACCTATTGGACTATAGACTATACCTATTGGACTATAGACTATACCTATTGGACTATAGACTATACCTATTGGAGTAAACAGCTCTTTGCTGCGAGGTGTGGCTGTCACAAACTGCTCGTCTTGTTATTTCCTGAAGTGAACTTTACCTGGCATGTCCCATGTGAGAGGCATCATAGACAGTGGGTCCGCAGCAGTACCATGACACCTTGTTTCCATTCTGGGGAACAAACAGCTCCTGCAATAATAACAGTCTGATATTAATCATAGTACATTTAGCAGACACTTTTAATCAAAGCGACAGTCATGCATACATTCTATGTATGGTCTTTGGAATCGAACCCACTACCCTGGCGTCACAAGTGCCATACTCTACCAACTGAGCTACAGAGATGGGATCTAAATGTAAACCTTTATGTTGTACATTGACATCCAGTGTCCTTCTTTCCTATTTGATCATAAGGATTCAGCCATCCAAAATGGCTCTCAAACGAGTGAAACAAAAGAAGGTCAACATGTCACCTTGGTGCGTGTGAGGCTGTTGTAGAGTCGCAGCTTTGGCAGGTTGGACCCGGCTGGGGCAGACCAGGGGTGCTGGACCCTCTTTCCCTTTACTAAGAAAAACAGAGGACATATTTAATAAGAACATTAGGCAAACCTTTCTCTGAAGAGGGCATGCTGTTAAATGGTGTCTCATTGAAGGTCAGGCAAATTATGGAATTGAATTCCCTCAAATCTCTGGATTAATTTTTGTGATTTGAGCAGGCAACTGTCTGAGTGTATGCAAGCCACCACTCTATTCTGATGGCAACCACCCCTGGTCTCCAGAGCACAGGAACACCATGCAGTCTGACGGCAACCACCCTGGTCTCCAGAGCACAGGAACACCATGCAGTCTGATGGCAACCACCCTGGTCTCCAGAGCACAGGAACACAATGCAGTCTGATGACAACCACCCCTGGTCTCCAGAGCACAGGAACACCATGCAGTCTGATGACAACCACCCCTGGTCTCCAGAGCACAGGAACACCATGCAGTCTGACGACAACCACCCCTGGTCTCCAGAGCACAGGAACACCATGCAGTCTGATGACAACCACCCCTGGTCTCCAGAGCACAGGAACACCATGCAGTCTGATGACAATCACCCCTGGTCTCCAGAGCACAGGAACACAATGCAGTCTGATGACAATCACCCCTGGTCTCCAGAGCACAGGAACACCATGCATTCTGTGGGCCTTCATCAAAGATACAGGCCTGCTACCAGTATACTTAGTTTGCGTGGGGTGAGGTCTGGAAAGCAACACACTAGCTAGCCCTCAAAGTGTGTGTCAAAAACAAACACAAAACCCACAGAGGAAGGAACACAAGTGTGATGAAAAAATAAAACGATTCAGGGATGGGAAAGAGTCCAATGAAATAACCAAACGGTGGTCTTCCTGCCACTAGCCGTTAACACTGTTGACAAATCAATACAGGACTAAAAGACAGTTAGACTTCAATGATTGCAAAATGCTAATCATGCAAATGTTATTATGGGTCCATATTGAACAGGGGCTTGGGCTATATCTGACACTATGAGTCCATATTGAACAGGGGCTTGGGCTATATCTGACACTATGAGTCCATTTTTAACAGGGGATTGGACAATATCTGACACTATGAGTCCATTTTTAACAGGGGATTGGACAATATCAGACACTATGAGTCCATATTGAACAGGGGCTTGGGAAATATCTGACACTATGAGTCCATATTGAACAGGGGCTTGGGAAATATCTGACACTATGAGTCCATTTTTAACAGGGGATTGGACAATATCTGACACTATGAGTCCATATTGAACAGGGGCTTGGGAAATATCTGACACTATTAAGCTTCTATGAAGCTCTTGCCCAATGTACTGCTCCTGAAATAATGAAGGATAGGCCCACCAGCTTTAAATGTAGCATCTCATTTTAGAGGGTCTGTCAGCAGAACACAAGGGTATTGCCAGAAGCCTGAATCTAATGTGACCAGTAAGTACCATTTATGGTTATACAACCATATTACTGGAAAAGGTTGAATTGCGCTTTCGCTTTCACAATGAATGTCCCCTTTCACTGTACCCATCCGGTGTATTTGACAATAAAACATTTTTTAAACAAGTGCTGGAGACCGTAGCTATGAGTATTCTGTGAAAATAGTTGTGACTGGTATACCGAGCATCACGAAGCAAACAGTACAACGGTCAGGACTACTCTCACAGAATACTCTTAGCTACAGTCACCGTCTCCAGGACTTGTCATAACTCATGTTCTGGAAAAAAATAACAAATGTTGTATTGTCACATACACCAGATAGGTGCAGTGAAAGTTGACATTCATTGTGAAAGCGAAATTCAACCTTTACCCGCAAACCACTCCAGCCCGATGATGAGATCTGTTTTTGTGTGGCCACCACCCCCTCAAAGGTGCCCATCCCTGATTTAAATACATTCAGGATGCCTGATCATAGGTAGAAGAATGCCATTCATTTAATTGACTATTTAAATAGCTAACCTTACCGACATTCCAAAGTGACCATGCACTATCGGTCTAGTCTAGGGGGGGGGCCCCATGACTGCCCTTATGCAGTGGGCTACTCTATAGTCTAAGGGGAGCATCCCTATCCTGTCCACGGGCCCTGGACTCTACTCACTGCTGCTATCTGGACTGGGGGTCCCCCGCTGCAGGGCTGCTATGTGCCTGTACCAGCGCAGAGCGTGCACGTGCTGCGGGGCCGGGGGCCTGTGCAGGAGCTCAAAGACCTCCTGGTCCACCCGAGAGGGGCTGAACCCAGCCAGGTAGCTGCGGGAGCTCAGGTACTCATTCAGAGCCACGGTGGCTGTGGCCTCCTCACTTGTGTGCAGCAAGAAGCCATAATCAAAGGCTGTGGAAAACAAGACGGCACACATTCACCCACAGACAAGACACCAATGAAAACCAAAACTAATTTCGGAATGGTTTCGTCTCTAGACAAGGCAAAGAATTGATGCCCAAGAACGTTGTGCTGCTGTATATGTTAATCAACCCTCTTGCTGATCAATGCAATCTGAAAGTAGACAACTGGCTCAGAGCTTTGACTATTTCAGCTGATTTGGTGTATTAACTTAAAGGCCCAAGCTATCATTTCAACAACCTGACCCTGCCCACTTTGTTTGGTGAACTGGGGGATGAGAGTCTAACCTGTTCAATTCATAAACAGAGTTACAGGATGCAATGAGATGTGCCTTATGTACACAGTATATTCATGGTTTATTTACAAATACTCAAATGACAATATAAACAATGCTGCATTAACCTTCCATGTTGGTGTTTTGACCAGATCATTGGTTATGTTAGGACACAGCTGTACTATGATCATAACAGCGCTGGAGGAAATCTGAACGTATCCCGTTAACCCTCCTGTTGTTGTTCCTTTCATGTTATAATTCATTCTGTGTTCCCGGTCCAAAATGACCACCCCCATTATAGCTGATTATGAGTCCATAATAATACATATTATCACCTAATATTGTGTTACATCTTTTCATCAAGTTCTTGTGAACATTACAAGTGTTGAACTTCTTTCTATTAGCTATTTATGGCCTGTAGGCCTCATTGACCTGAGCTCATACAACTCGTTTTTGAGTTTAAAATAATAATAATGTATGGATTATTTTGACTATAACAAATATTCAGATGAAACATATTGTGCTATTTATCACAGACTACTTTGTGTCAAAGTTTAACAAGGACTCTCTCCTCCTCACCAGTGTCATGATCAAATATATGATCAAGAGCCTCACATACAGTATATCGTTTGGTCATTGTGCTGCCACAGAATGAATTGTGAGCAAGGCCTCAGTAAAGCTTTATATACCAGTGCTGCAAGAAAAGCTCTATATATTATTGAAACAATATTGCAATTGTTTGTGAAAATGCCAACAGGTGTGGATCCCTTGGGGGAAAGATTCTATTGGGGAAAGGTTCCCGTGGGGGCTGCCATGGAAACCAAGAAGGGGTGTGTGTGTGTGTGTATGTGTGTGCGCGCACACACGTGTTCGAATACACATGGATGCGGGGGTCTGGGAGATGGAAGTGTGTCCATCTGAGGAATGGACATGTGCCTGAACAAAATTTGATACACTAATTGTAGTCTCACCCATTAATGTCTAATGACCAGTTATTTTTGACCAGGAACACCACAGGTGTACAAAAGTGAAATAAAACACCCAAAATGTAATGAAAATCATCTAAATGTATTTGGTGTGTTCAGATGCCCTGTGTGGACAAAGTTATGGAACCTTATGACAATCAGATTAAATTAACTACATTTTTCAGAGAAACAAAACCTTGTAAATCGGTCCAATTCCACCAGAACACAACAGGAAGGTTACCAATGGAGAGATCCCTATGTCGAGAGACTGTTTGTAGACCACTAGCTAGTAGTAGCATCAGATATTTTCACAAGCCATCTAGCTAGCTTGTACAATTGATTGTTATTCGACAGATTTCCTGGAAAAGGTTGAATTGAATTTTCGCTTTCAAAATGAATGTCACTTTTCACTGTACCTATCCGGTGTATGTGACAATACAGAACATTTTCTTCCCAGCACACGACCAACGTCAAGCGCTGGAGACAGTGACAGTAAGCTACGAGTAACGTTATTCTACTAAAATAGTCGTGACCCGTGTACCGAGCATCACGCAGCCACCAGTACACCGGTCACGACTATTTTCACAGAATACCCAGATCTACCGTCACTCTCATGACTCATGTTCTGGACATTCACTGTGAAAGCGAAAGCTTGATTCAGCCCTTTCCAGTAATACGGTAATATAACCATCAATAGTACTACTAGCTGGACGGCACTTTGATTGAAATACATTCGTGACGCTTCATCACACAGACAGTGTCCACCAGATTGGCTGTTGCATCACGTATGCATCAAATTGGATGCGTAGACGGCTTGACAGAAATGGTAGCAGAAGGTGAATGTTTAACTTTTGTTGCACACATCTCCAGATGATGCTGCGTACCATTTTGCACAATTACGCTATAGATGTGTAGAATGGCATTCATTTCATTGACTATATACATAGCTAGCCTTACCGTAGCCAACATCCTGCAATAATTTATATTCTGAGAACACGCATTTGCCTTGAAGAGACGCTGCTGACATTTGGAAACATGAAAAACATGCATCGATGTCAGTACTTACCTAACTCTCCCGAGCTGGACATGTCAACAGTCTGCAATTTCTGATGCAACAATAACGTGCCCGGACGTACACTCTCTCTCTATAGTCTAGTCTAGACCAATGGCTGTATTCTCTGGACACCCGCGTTGCCTCCCGTTTTCTATGGTCGTCACTAGTTACCACAGTCACAACCAATCATTTGAGGGAGTGTGATTACGAGTATGCCGGCTAAGAAGACTCGCTTACCCGACCAATCAGATAAGGGAGTGTGATGACGCGTATTCCGGTTCACGGGAACCGCCTCGTTTTCGAAATGGAATATATTGTGTTCAAGTTTGAATCAAATTACTAAAAGACATTCGGCAACACGAATTGGCAATGTCACTAAAATGCATAACATTGAGAAAGGATAAAAGTTTTGTGCAAATGGGTAGGTATGTTGCACAAAGATGTATGAATGCCACCAGGAGAAAGACAAAAGCCAAAGAGACGTATGTTGCTGAAATGAACAAGGCAGTAAGTTCAAAGACAGAGCACTAATTTATACCATACACTTTTACAACATTCATTTCATTTTAATAACGTTGAAATACTACACTAACAATGGAATGTTCCTCAATAAAACTGAAGATGAGACTTTGAAACGGGTGTTCCAACTCTGTGGTCACTAAAGACCCCGTGGCCCTTATTGAAGATGAGACTTAGAAACAGGTGTTCTAACTCTGTGGTCACTAAGACCCGTGGCCCGTATTGAAGATGAGACTTAGAAACGGGTGTGTTCCAACTCTGTGGTCACTAAGACCCGTGGCCCTTATTGAAGATGAGACTTAGAAAACAGGTGTTCCAACTCTGTGGTCACTAAGACCCGTGGCCCTTATTGAAAATGAGACTTAGAAACAGGTGTTCCAACTCTGTGGTCACTAAAGACCCCGTGGCCCGTATTGAAGATGAGACTTAGAAACGGGTGTTCCAACTCTGTGGTCACTAAAGACCCCCGTGGGCCCGTATTGAAGATGAGACTTAGAAACAGGTGTTCCAACTCTGTGGTCACTAAAGACCCCGTGGCCCGTATTGCAAGAGTATATGTCATGATGAGTATCATTTAATGTGTAGATCAAACTTGTATTCCTATCATGTAATACTGTCTATACAAGTACCGTGTATGAATAATGTATTTGTAGCAATTTCTGTAAAAACAAACATTTCAAACAAAGTTACTTTTGTCCTCTGAAGAGGGGGGTGGATGGGCCAATACTGGATGGGCCAATACTGGATGGGCCAATACTGGATGGGCCAATACTGGATGGGCCAATAATTGTATATTTTTAAATAGTATATAAGTGGGGGTTAGGGTGGTGAGTTTTCCCTTACACTATAAAGACCTTTGAGGGTCTAGAAAGTGCCATTTAAATCCAATCCATTATTAAATGTTTTGCAAACTTAATCATATGTTTGACATCGTAAATGATCGTGCCCCAGGTTATTATGAAAAACCACATTGATATGGTCTATAACCACCACAGTTACAATACCAGAGCTAGTGTTATGTCTTGTAAATCCCAAGAGTAAACAGTACTGCGAGGAGCACGTATCTCTATACAGACATTTGTCTATGGAATAGCCTTTAGCAGTTACACTGGCGGCCCCGGTGGCAATAAATTAATAAAACCAAAGCTTACCTTGACTTGGAAAGGTTCCGGTGTTGGATAGCCATAGCCAGCTAGCTATCATATCATCCCTCTCTGTTTTGAGTAGGCTAAACTAGCTAGCTGCATTCGCTAGCTTAGTGAAAAGAATACAACTAAATATAGCTAGCTCTCTTCCTCTCGCGTCTACCTTCATTTTAAATAAATGGAGTTCAAAACTGTTCAACTATTGTCTTTCTCTCTCTTTGAGTCAACTATTCACCACATTTATGCATTGTAGTGCTAGCTAGCTGTAGCTGATGCTTTCAGTACTAGATTCTCCTGATCCTTTGATGGGGTCGAACAGCATGTCAGTTCATGCCGTAAAAGCTTTGTGATAGGTTGGAGGACATCCTCCGGAAGTTGTCATCTATCATACTGTGTTAAGTCTATGGACGGCGGTGAATGCAAACGATGAGCTCCTAGGTTTTTGTATTGAAGTCAATGTACCCAGAGGAGGACGGAAAAACTAGCTGTCCTCCGGCTACACCCGGTAATACCCAACAGAGTGCTGTTTAGGCTACTGTAGATCTTCATTGCAAAACAGTGTGTATTAATCAATTATTTAGTGACGTGAATATATTCAGTATAGTTTTATGTAAAAAGGATAACTTTTTTAATGTTTCACTATGGATAGGTATTTTAAGTATCTCTCTCACACACACACACACACACACACACTTGTACCTTGTCAGCTCGGGGGTTTGAACTTGCAACCTTCCGGTTACTAGTCCAACACTCTAACCACTAGGCTACCCTGCCGCCCCAATGAACATTGAGAGGGAATTGACATTGATTAAAGAAAAGAAGAAGAAACAAATTGGGACTAGAATTTTGTAAAATAATAATGTAAAGGTTAAATATGTTAAATGTTAGAAAACATGGGGAAATATACAGTAGGAGATATTAAAGGGTGATTAGTGAATATACAGTAGGAGATATTAAAGGGTGATTAGTAAATATACAGTAGGAGATAGTAAAGGGTGATTAGGAAATATACAGTAGGAGATATTAAAGGGTGTAGTAAATATACAGTAGGAGATAGTAAAGGGTGATTAGGAAATATACAGTAGGAGATATTAAAGGGTGATTAGGAAATATACAGTAGAGGATATTAAAGGGTGATTAGTAAATATACAGTAGGAGATATTAAAGGGTGATTAGTGAATATACAGTAGGAGATATTAAAGGGTGATTAAAGTAATGCAGTAAAATGGTAAAGAATGTTATAATGACGTTTGCTTTTAGGGTACAATGTACATTAGACTATGTTAGATGGGCCTAGAGGACAGGCCTTAGGGCCTGTAGGAGGTTGGCAATGAGATGTTGTAATGATGAAATGTTATAATGTTGAAATGTTTAAAATATTAGATGTTTAGGATGTAAGGGGGGGTAATGAGTTAGGGAGGAGTTAATAAATTAGGTTGGAGTGAGATTATAATTGAGTGGAGTAAGGAAGGTTGTTTAAAAATGTATGTTTTAAAAGTTAAAGTTAATGAAGTATATAAAAGTCAGAACAGCCAGGAGGTTGAAGTGTACGTCCTGCTTAGGTGAGAAAAGGGCGGGTGTTAGGGGGGTGCTGAAAAAAACAACCCTTTGAGCAATACCGCTTTGGGTGTGACCCACTGAGTGCGTCATTTGAGCATGTGTTAGCCACAAAGAGTTAGCAGAAAGGAAGATGGAGGGTAGCAGACGTTGATTTTAGAGAAGGGGAGGACACCCTTTGAGCTTGCTAGAAGAACCGGTCACCTGCAGGAAGAAGATTTTATTGTATTCATATTTGTAATTGTACTTAAGGATTCCTCCTATAATTTTACTTTAAGGTTACCTCATTGATAGAAGTGTGTTAAAGTAGTTGTTAGAGATTTTTTTTACACCATCTGAGGGACTGATCTTCCTGAGGCGGGAGACAAAAAACTGTTTATCAAGTTGTAGAAGGTAAAAAAAAAACGTTTTCTTGTTATTGAGTGTTGTGCTAAAA
>NW_022261980.1:10636232-10717283 GCF_002021735.2 Oncorhynchus kisutch | reverse complement strand
CCACAGATATGGATGGGACAGTGCTGGGGAAATGGCCAAAAAAACTATACAGACAACGACTCCATCAAACAACACTGCTACACGACGCATCAGTGACATGGCAGGAGATGTTCTGAAACAATTCTGCTTCGCATACAAGCCAGTGAATTCTATGTGTTACAGCTGGATGAGTCAACAGACGTGGCGGGCCTGGCACAGCTCCTGGTATAAGTCTGTTACATTTATGGGGGGGTCAATTAAGGAAGATATCCTCTCTGCAAACCACTGGAAACCAGGACAACAGGAGAGGATATTTATAAAGTACTGGACAGCTTTGTGACATCAAATGGACTTTGGTGGTCAAGATGTGTTGGTATCTGTACTAACGCAAAAGCCATGTTACAGGGAGACATAGTGGAGTGGTGACGCGCGTGCAAGCAGTTGTTCCAGACGTCACTTGGGTACACTGCAGCATCCACCGAGAGGCTCTTGCTGACAGCTTGAAAGACATTTTCAACACTACAGTGAAAATGGTTAACTTGTTAAAGCAGGGCCCTGATCTCTCGTGTATTTTCTGCACTATGCAATGATGTAGGCAGGAACCATGTAACGATTTTACAACATACTTTTACATACAGAAGTGCGCTGGTTATCAAGGGGCAAAGTATTGACATTTTTTAAATAGAGAAACGAGCTGACTGCTCGTTTGACTGCTTGCATGATGACGAGTTTCTCACACGACTGGCCTATCTGGGTGATGTTTTTTCTCACCTGAATGACCTGCATCTAGGATTACAGGGACTCTCCACAATTATTCAATGTGCAGGACAAAATTGAGGCTATGATTAAGAAGCTGGAGTTCTTCTCTGTCTGCATTAACAAGGACAACACACAGGTCTTTCTGTTATTGTATGATTTTTTGTGTGCAAATGAACTACGGTTTACTGACCATGTCAAATGTGATCTAGCGAAGCACCTGAGTGAGTTGGATGCACAATTACACGGGTACAGTCACGTTCTGACCTTTATTTCCTTTGTTTTGTATTTATTTAGTATGGTCAGGGCATGACTTGGGTGGGCAGTCTATGTTTGTTTTTCTAGGTTTTGGGTATTTCTATGTTTCGGCCTAGTATGGTTCTCATCAGAGGCAGGTGTCATTAGTTGTCTCTGATTGAGAATCATACTTAGGTAGCCTGGGTTTCACTGTCTGTTGGTGGGTGATTGTTCCTGTCTCTGTGTTTTGCACCAGATGGGACTGTTTTAGGTTTTCTCACGTTTGTTGTTTTTGTTAGTTATCTCATGTGTAGTGTCTTTATAAATTAAAGACATGAACAACCACGCTGCATTTTGGTCCGCCTCTACTTCACCTAAAGAAAACCGTTACAGGTACTTTCCAGAAACGGACGACACAAACAACTGGATTCGTTATCCCCTTTCATACTCTGCCTTCAGTCCACTTACCGATATCTCAACAAGAGAGCCTCATCAAAATTGCAACAAGCGGTTCTGTGAAAATGTAATTTAATCAGAAGCCACTGCTAGATTTCTGGAAAGGACTGCACTCAGAGTGTCCTGCCTTGGCAAATCACGCTGTTAATTAAGACACTGATGCCCTTTGCAACCACGTACCTATGTAAGAGTGGATTCTCGGCCCTCACTAGCATGAACTAAATACAGGCACAGACTGTGTGTGGAAAATGATTTAAGACTGAGACTCTCCAATACAACCCAACATTGGAGAGTTATGTGCCTCCTTTTAAGCACAACCTTATTAACATGTGGTGAGTTAATCACAATTTCAATAAACAAGTACGTTTTTTTATGTAAGATGGTTAAACAAAGAGCAAAATGATTGATTATTATTATATTATTATTTGTGACCTGGTCCTATAAGAGCTCTTTGTCACTTCCCACGAGCCGGGTTGTGACAAAAACGAATGATTATGTTTAATGAATGTATCGTATAGTGTGTGTGTGGCAGCCTTACAATGATGGCAAAAAAGCAGCATTTGAGAGTGGTGCTGGAGCTGGAGCTGGAGGCTGAATGTTTGAAGGGGTACGGGACTATAAAAAGTTTGGGAACCACTGCTACATTTCATAGCTCCTCCCTGGCCTCTGATACTGTAGCAGGATCAACTCCAATAATATCCTTTCGTGTTCAACTCCTAGAGTGTCAGGATGACACAGTTTCATATTGGCTTCTTCTGGTGTTCTCATAGCAACGTCATCCCCTGTAAATGATTCACAGCTGCACTCACAGCATGAAAGAATAAACTGGTTATAGCATCCCCATCTGGCAAGGCTACCGCATACAAAAGGGAGAAAACCAACTCTGAGACCTGAAATCCGAGGCTTGTCAACAGTGTTAAGCCTACTACTGTATTCACACTCGGAGATATACAGCAGGCAAATAGACTCAATGTGCTTGAGTGGAATAGCATCAAAAAGTAATACAATTACTGTATAAAACTTCATTGTTTTAATATGCTCCCATTCCGTCCATTATTTCATAACCAGTGGGTTTAAGGGTGTATGAACATACTACTTTCAGAGCAGACTATGGCTGTAAAATGTATTTCACCACATAAAACCCTGTTAACACATCAACTGTATTACAACAACTGGTTCCTGATCACTGTAAACAGGAGAAAACACACTGACAAAGAAAACATAGGGCTTCAAATTGAATATCACACTTATCATTTGAAGCATGTTTGTGATTATACAAACAACCCAGAAAAACCTAAATTAATTTTGTGAAAGTTCCCAGAACATTTGTTAGGTTGCGGCAAATGTTCACATAACACAAAAAAAACTGTCCACTTGTGCTGATGGTTATACAATGTTTGTATAAAACATTTGCATTTTGCAAGAATGTTCCCAGAACGATGCTCTCTTATTTTGTTGCGGCCGTATGTTGTAAAAAACATTACTGCTACATTGTGTTATTACATTACCTGGTAACCTAATGAGAACGTTTGGGGGATGTTCTGTGGTGTTTCTTACAGATGTTGTGCACAACATTTTAGGGAATGTTAGGAGAACATTCCAAGGATATTTCATTAAAAAAAGAATATTGTACAAAATGATTTTGTTAACAAAAACATTATTTTAATGTTTTTGGGATGTTAATCATCCTAAGACCCGAACTAGAACTTAAGGGGAATCTTAGCTAATGTTCAGGGAATGTTCCTAGTTTGCTAGGAAAGGATTTGAGCCACTGCACATTCAGTAGACAAAATGGCATCAGAGGACCCTAACTTCATTGCTGATATTTTACATTGTACTTATTCCGTGATTTATACCGATGACCTTTGTGATTTTGATGATTGTCAAGCATAATACATATATTGATTTACAACTTAGAATATGCCATTCTATGCCTTTCTAGCTTACTTTTATCTCTTAAGTGCATTCGAAAAGTATTCAGACCACTTGACTTTTTCCACATTTTGTTACGTTACAGCCTTATTCTAAAATGGATTAAATAAATAGAAATCTTCATCAATCTACACACAATACCCCATAATGACAAAGCAAAAACAGGTTTTTTTTATTTTTTGAAAATGTATTCAAATTCAAAAAATTATTTGCATCCTGTTTCTATTTATCATCCTTGAGATGTTTCTCCAACTTGATTGTCGTCAACGTGTGGTAAATTCAATTGATTGGACATGATTTGGAAAGGCACACACCTGTCTATATAAGGTCGCACAGTTGACAGTGTATGTCAGAGCAAAAACCGAGCCATGAGGTCGAAGGAATTGTCCGTAGAGCTCAGAGACAGGATTGTGTCAAGGCACAGATCTGGGAAGGATACCAAACATTTCTGCAGCATTGCAAGAACACAGTGGCCTCCATCTTTCGTTGGCACCACCAAGACTCTTCCTAGAGCTGGCCTCACTGCCAAACTGAGCAATGGGGGGAGAAGTGCCTTGGTCAGGGAAGTGACCAAGAACCCGATGGTCACTCTGACAGAGTTCCTCTGTGGTGATGGGAGAACCTTCCAGAAGGACAACCATCTGTGCAGCACTCCACCAATCAGGCCTTTATGGTACAGGGGCCAGACGGAAGTCACTCCTCAGTAAAAGGCACATGACAGCCGGCTTGTAGTTTGCCAAAGGCACCTAAACACTCTCTTTGGCCTGAATGGCAAGCGTCACGTGTGGAGGAAACATGGCACCATCCCGACGGTGAAGCATGGTGGTGGCAGCATCATGCTGTGGTGATTTTTTTCAGCAGCAGAAACTGGGAGATTAATCAGGATCGAGGCAAAGATGAACGGAGCAAAGTACAAAGAGATCCTTGATGAAAAGCCAGAGCCCGGACTTGAACCCCATCGAACATCTCTGGAGAGACCTGAAAATAGCTGTGCAGCGACGCTCACCATCCAACCTGACAGAGCTTGAGAGGATCTGCAGAGAAGAATGGGAAAAACTCCCCAAATACCGGTGTTTACTGAGTAAAGGGTCTGAAAACCAGTTTTTGCTTTGTTATTATCGGGTGTTGTGTGTACATTGATGAGTTAAAAAATGATTTAATAAATTTTAGAATAAGGCTGTAACGTAACAACATTTGGAAAAAGTCAAGGGGGATCTGAATACTTTCCGAATGCTCTGTACGTACATTGCTTGAATTGCGCCTGCTCATAATACAGTAATATGCTCAAAACCCATAACCATTAAAGGTATAGTTCAAACAAATTGACATGATATTCCTCTTACCGTTGCTGCTGTCAATTTCAGTATTTTTGTGAACTACCCCTTTAAGTGGTATTGCGACCATTCCTTTGCTCATTGTACATTGGTAAGAAGAACAAGACACAGAGAAAATAAAACAATCAAAGGACTAGATAAAGACAATCTCCCTTTTCAGGTTGAAAGGAGCATAAAACATGACTGGCTTATTTTCTTTATGACTATTGCCCATAAAAACGCACAGAGATTTGAATACTTTTTAAATCCAACACTCGCTGTTTAAGACTCAGTCCCTGAAGGTAAAACAGTCTTGGGGTATAGTATCAAGATGTCTATCTCTCATAAATTCCACATATATTTAAAGAGAATATAGTGTGTCAGTAAGCTTGAGTCTCACATCATTTTCATGTTGAATTTACGTGGCGCATCGCCGGTTGGACTACTCTCACCTGCCTCCGCCTTACGCGGTACATACTCAATCTCTATGTTTGGCTTGACGTTGCCTTTTCCTCTGCTCCAGAGGAAGAGGATGACGAGACAGAAGAGGACGACGCCGAGGAACGAGATAAATCCCATGGTGGTGGCGATGATCAGAGTCTTCACGTCGAATGGGAAGGGAACCTGGGCCAGGGTCCCGTTGGCCCCGTCCTCGCTGGGCTGGTTGGAGATGAAAGCAAACGTCTTGTTGGGCTGGTGCGGCCAGTTGGGCGAGTAGCTGTGCACATGCAGGTGGGCAGGCTTGGTGTCATTCCCTGCGGCATTGCTGGCGATGCACAGGTAGGTACCGTTGTCCTGGATCTGGGCGTAGCGCACCTCTAGCGTGCCCTCGGGGGACACACTGAGACGCCCCACGGACTTGGTGGTGATGAACTGCTTCTTGGGGGACAGCCACATGATCACGGGGGCTGGGTCGCCGTCGGCCTGGCATGTGTAATGGACCGTTGTGCCCTCGTCTACGTGCCTCTGCAGTGCCTTGTGGTCTTGTATCCTGGACTTCTGGCAGGTGAAGGAATCGGAGGGGAGGATGTCGGGGAAGTCTTTGAACTCCTTGCCCTGCACGGCCTCGGGCAAAGAGCAGGAGGGCTGCTGCCGGTTGAAGTTGAGCCTCCAGCGGCGACGGAAGACCCAGAGCAGTCGGCAGTCGCAGGCCAGTGGGTTCCCGTACAGTGCCAGGGTCTCCAGGTTCCCCACGGAGTGAAAGGCGGATTCCTCCAGGGTGCTCAGGCTATTGCTGGATACGTTGAGGACTCGGAGATGGTTCAAGCCCCGGAAGGAGTAGGGCTCGATTGTGGCTAATCTCCCTCCTACCAAGTGGAAGGCCTGGAGCCTCATTAGATTGTGCAGCTTGTTCCCCTCCACCGTGTGAATGGGATTAAAAGACAAGTTGAGAAAGAGAAGGTGCCCAAGGTGTCGGATGGCCTGGTAAGGGATGGCGGTGAGGTTACAGTTTGTGATGGTCAGGGAGGTGATGTTGAGGCCGTACAGGCATTTGGAAGTCATGGTGTCCAGGTAGGGCCAGTAGGAGATCTCTAACACCCTCAGGCGTTCCAGCCTCTTGAAGGAGTAATCCCTGACGGCATTGGCGGTGAGGTGGCGTAGTCGCAGCGACAGCAGGTTGTGCAGATGGCTCAGGGCCTCAGTGGGCACCGACGTCAGGTTGCAGCGCTCCATGGTCAGCTGTTCCAGGCTGCTGAGGCCATGGAACGCTCGGTGAGAGATGAACACCAGGTCGTTATCGCCGACTTCCAGAGCCTTCAGGTTGTACAGCTCCTGGAACATGTAGTCCAGCAGGATGACAATTCTGTTCTCGCTAATGTCCAGCTGGGTGAGGTTGCTGAGGCCTGTGAACACTCCCAACTGGATTAGCTTAAGCTGGTTGTTGCGCAGCCCCAGAGTCCGCAAGCCGACAAGGTTGCTAAAAGCCCCGGGCTCCATGGAAGAGATATTGTTCTCATTGAGCTGCAGCTCCTCCAGCTGTGGGTAGTTGATGAACTCCTCAGGCCCCAGGCTTTTCAGACGGTTCTTGCTGAGGTCCAGTAGTTTTGTCTCGATGGGGATGCCCTCGGGAAACGAGGCCAGCCTCCGTCGATGGCACACCACGGAACGTTCCTGAGCATTACACTCACAGCGGGACGGGCAGCCGGTGGTGGAGCCGGAGAGGACAGTGCCCAGCATTAGGACCAGGATGGGCTGCCAGCACGCCACCAGGTAGCTGTGCCCACCTGCCTCCCCGGACACCATTCTACTGCTTACCTGCGGAGACAGAAGTAAGAGGGATGGTTGGCACATTTAAAGAAGAACTACATGTATAAACACATTTTTTTAAATATATTATTTTGTCAGGTTTGACACTTATCTCCTGAAGTACTATTGATATAAAAAACATTTGTGTTTATTTTACAAACAATACTTTAGCCACACAACAGACAAAAATCATAACTCAGAAGATGATGTCACAGGGTTACATCCGCCTCAGATTTGGACTAAAGACTCTGGGTTAGACAAGTGGTATAAATATCAGGTGAAATACCAGAAGGTGAACAGAAAACCTCAGATTTCCTTTCACAACAAAAATCTTCTTCAAACTATTCCTGTGGTGTTTAGTATCTACGCCACTCACAGAGGACACATCTGAATTGTTTTTTTAATGCAATAAACGACAATGCTCAAATGAGTCCTTTTCACTTCTGATCAGGCTCTCTCATAAACCTCAAACTAAATGAAGCAGACAAAGTATTTACAGCCATAAACAAATGTCAGTTTAGTTGACATATTATGGAGAGATACCTACTTCCAATGTGGAAGAGAATTATGCCAGGCTTGTATGGAACACAATGTATTGTTCTGTACAATTGCATGGAGGACCTTGTACTCTAGACTCTCTGTCTATTCCGATTGCAGGTTACTCTTCTCTGTTACTCTTCTCTTATCTGTGTGTCACGGTCCTAAACACCAACTGCTGCTCTACCGACATAGGACTGTAAGTCTTCTGTGAACCCCAAAGAACTAATGTCCATCCAACCGTGAGGGACAGATACATTCTTTATCCTGGCTTTATGAACTCTTCATCTGCTGGCCGAGGGAGAAATGGGCTGCCTTGTGGGCTCCAGGGTCTGTCAGTTACTGTTCCAGGTGTTAGAAGCACCTTGAGTCACCTGTCAATCTCCCTGTGACAAGTAGTTGGAATGAGAAATAGTTTACCGAAATGTGCTTTAATTCAATGGATTAAATGGCGTGTATAAACAAGTGTGCTGCCTGCAACTAAACACAACACTACCATACAACACTACCATGCAACACTACCATGCGGCACTACCATGCGGCACTACCATACAACACTACCATGCAACACTACCATGCGGCACTACCATGCGGCACTACCATACAACACTACCATGCAACACTACCATGCAACACTACCATGCAACACTACCATGCGGCACTACCATGCAACACTACCATGCAACACTACCATGCAACACTACCATGCAACACTACCATACAACACTACCATGCAACACTACCATGCAACACTACCATACAACACTACCATGCAACACTACCATGCAACACTACCATGCAACACTACCATGCGGCACTACCATGCAACACTACCATGCGGCACTACCATGCGATACCATACAACACTACCATGCGGCTGGCTGGCGAGCTGTCGACCTTGGAGTGATATACAACGGAGATTGCTGCAGAGAAGTGATAAACGGAGAGAGAGATAGACTGTTTAAACCCTTATTTGCTTTAGACTCAGGGGCGTTTTAACTTGCAAAAGCCTTCAAGCTCTGGTTCCCACATCGATCATACAATTTGAGGCTCATCCATGTCTGTGGGATGTGCTCTGTGAAGAAGCCATGCTAAGTTAGAATAATAGCTCTCTGGACATTCTCTTTATTGAGAGGACTTTCCTTGACAGTCAAGCTAAAAAATCTGTACCATCCATCAATATGCGCTAATGTTGCTAAATGTCCCTAAAGGACAGGGTAAATGTCACTGTCCTCAAACCATTTCACTGACTCCTGGTTAAAGCCCACAGAGACCGAGAGGAAGAAAGGCTGTCTGCACAGTGCAACAAGAATCTACAAACTCAAAAGGTCAATCAGAAATACTGTTTGTTTTTCCCCAAAATGCATGGTGAAAGAAAAGTCCCCAAGTCCAAAAACATCTGATGACCCATACATGATACAGGGAGGCTCACTGGTATGACATACATGATACAGGGAGGCTCACTGGTATGACATACATGATACAGGGAGGCTCACTGGTATGACATACATGATACAGGGAGGCTCACTGGTATGACATACATGATACAGGGAGGCCTACTGGTATGACATACATGATACAGGGAGGCTCACTGGTATGACATACATGATACAGGGAGGCTCACTGGTATGACATACATGATACAGGGAGGCTCACTGGTATGACATACATGATACAGGGAGGCTCACTGGTATGACATACATGATACAGGGAGGCTCACTGGTATGACATACATGATACAGGGAGGCTCACTGGTATGACATACATGATACAGGGAGGCCTACTGGTATGACATACATGATACAGGGAGGCTCACTGGTATGACATACATGATACAGGGAGGCTCACTGGTATGACATACATGATACAGGGAGGCTCACTGGTATGACATACATGATACAGGGAGGCTCACTGGTATGACATACATGATACAGGGAGGCTCACTGGTATGACATACATGATACAGGGAGGCCTACTGGTATGACATACATGATACAGGGAGGCTCACTGGTATGACATACATGATACAGGGAGGCTCACTGGTATGACATACATGATACAGGGAGGCTCACTGGTATGACATACATGATACAGGGAGGCTCACTGGTATGACATACATGATACAGGGAGGCTCACTTGTATGACATACATGATACAGGGAGGCTCACTTGTATGACATACATGATACAGGGAGGCTCACTTGTATGACATACATGATAGAGGGAGGCTCACTTGTATGACATACATGATACAGGTAGGCTCACTTGTATGCAAGTAATGTAGGCATATATACATACTGAACATACAGTAACTAACCAAATATTGTGGTTTCACTAGACTGTACATTTCTCCAGGGACAGATAGTAAACATGTTAACTAGACTGTACATTTCTCCAGGGACAGATACTAAACATGTTAACTAGACTGTACATTTCTCCAGGGACAGATAGTAAACATGTTAACTAGACTGTACATTTCTCCAGGGACAGATAGTAAACATGTTAACTAGACTGTACATTTCTCCAGGGACAGATACTAAACATGTTCACTAGACTGTACATTTCTCCAGGGACTAAACATGTTAACTAGACTGTACATTTCTCCAGGGACTAAACATGTTAACTAGACTGTACATTTCTCCAGGGACTAAACATGTTAACTAGACTGTACATTTCTCCAGGGACTAAACATGTTCGCTAGACTGTACATTTCTCCAGGGACAGATAGTAAACATGTTAACTAGACTGTACATTTCTCCAGGGACAGATAGTAAACATGTTAACTAGACTGTACATTTCTCCAGGGACAGATAGTAAACATGTTAACTAGACTGTACATTTCTCCAGGGACTAAACATGTTCGCTAGACTGTACATTTCTCCAGGGACAGATAGTAAACATGTTAACTAGACTGTACATTTCTCCAGGGACAGATAGTAAACATGTTAACTAGACTGTACATTTCTCCAGGGACTAAACATGTTATCTAGACTGTACATTTCTCCAGGGACTAAACATGTTAACTAGACTGTACATTTCTCCAGGGACAGATACTAAACATGTTCACTAGACTGTACATTTCTCCAGGGACTAAACATGTTAACTAGACTGTACATTTCTCCAGGGACAGATAGTAAACATGTTAACTAGACTGTACATTTCTCCAGGGACAGATAGTAAACATGTTAACTAGACTGTACATTTCTCCAGGGACAGATACTAAACATGTTAACTAGACTGTACATTTCTCCAGGGACTAAACATGTTCACTAGACTGTACATTTCTCCAGGGACTAAACATGTTAACTAGACTGTACATTTCTCCAGGGACTAAACATGTTAACTAGACTGTACATTTCTCCAGGGACAGATACTAAACATGTTAACTAGACTGTACATTTCTCCAGGGACAGATACTAAACATGTTAACTAGACTGTACATTTCTCCAGGGACAGATAGTAAACATGTTAACTAGACTGTACATTTCTCCAGGTACTAAACATGTTAACTAGACTGTACATTTCTCCAGGGACAGATACTAAACATGTTAACTAGACTGTACATTTCTCCAGGGACAGATAGTAAACATGTTAACTAGACTGTACATTTCTCCAGGGACTAAACATGTTCACTAGACTGTACATTTCTCCAGGGACTAAACATGTTAACTAGACTGTACATTTCTCCAGGGACAGATTCCTGGACATAAACGAATGATCAAAGGTTCCATTTTAGGACCACGGTAACCGCAGTAACCAAAACTATGTGGCACATACCATAGAAATAGAATCCACCCATTATGCCATCATTGACTTGAATAGGGAGGCTTGTTCTATGGATTCTAGTTCTATGGCACATGATGCATTTGGCTTCCAAGAGTGGCTGCGGTCGACATCATATTTAACCACTGGGCAGTACAGTAAGATTTCATGGTTTATGTGGTTTATGAAGTAGTAAGCTAACCATTCTTATTAAACATTTCTGTGGTCTCCGATGCATTCTCCAAAAGATAAATACTCTAGGAAGTATTTCACTTTGATCTACAGACATCTGTTTTTCAGGTATTTCTGAGAAACAGTCCATTACAGTTTAATGAAAGTATAATACCCCAGTAGTACTACGCACTAGATCAGTACCACAGCTCTACCTCGACTGGGTTTCCCCCAGCGAGAGGAGCAAAATGATGAGTGTACAGTAGAGAGTTGTACAAAGCTGTCCAGGTTGTAGAGTATGAATGGAAGTATCAAGTGGAACAGAAACAGTCTCCTGCCAGAGAGCCGGCATGTCGTCACTGCTGATAAGTGGCAGTACTGAATCAGCATATAAACAGCTTGAACTCACACAGATGAGACGTGAGGGAGCTCATTCCCTGCAACACATAATGGTTTTTCAAGAGTGCTTCAATTGTTCGGCGGAAGTGCTCGATAGTATCTCTCTTTGCGCAACTTGTGTCACATAGTTGTACGATTAACAAAACAGACGTGACAGTAGGATGAGAGGGATTCTGCTGGTAGCAGTGTGGTAACACAAATTACACCTTACAAATGCCAGACGGAGAGAAAGTACTGCCATTAGAACAGTTGGGACTGTTCTTTTAGCAGGACCAGCGACCCAGTAGGTCTAACTGTCTTCTACATTTCTCCTCCAATCTAAATTCAAATTTTCCAAAGGGTTGTATAGTGACAGTATAACTCCTGTAATACCACAACTCCTGTAATACAACAACTCCTGTAATACCACAAAATCTACTTTGTTGGTTTCAAACTGCAAGAACATGTTTCAACCTTTCACCATACAGTATTATTGTGTGGCTTGTGAATGGATAGATCAGGTTGGTTTAAAAGCATTCACAGACCTCCACCCAACTTAATTGAGGGTTTGGAATATGCCACACAATATAGATGAGAATTGAACCTTGGGTTCATTAATGTATTGGGTTAATGACTGTGACATCTCACTGATGCTAATTGAGGGTTTGGAATATGTCACACAATCAAACATCTATTAGATATCTGATAGACGAAATGGCTGGTCTTTATCGAGCCCAGACAGGACATCAGTCTACCAGCCGAGGAAAATAAAAAGGATGAAGGAGACATTTTGATATTTCAACTGATAAAAGCACTTGAATGTAAATGTTGTGACGTCATTTTGAACTGTGATGAAATGCCAAACACAATGAGTCAAAGATGGTCTGGAACAACAACTCGCAAAAACACATGACTAAGGCTGCATTTACACAGGCAGACCAATTCTGATCTTTTGCTAAGAATTGCTCTTTTGACCAACTCATAACTGGGCATAAGATCAGAATTGGTCTGCCTGTGTAACCGCAGCCTGTATCGCCCACTGCATGTCCAGACAATAACATGGACGTGTGGATGAAAGGCATTGCTGTGCTTTGGTGCTTTAGTTGTATCCTAACCTAAAGTCATGCGGCCTTATTTGATGTTTTGTCTTCCTGCGAAAATACATTACAGAGAGAATGGTTACAGGATATTTTACTGTATTATGTCATCCGGGATTCACTTGCAAAAGTTTTCTATTTCTATTTGTTATTATATATGGGGCAGAAATAAATCAAACAATGTAATTGAAATAACCCTTCAAATTAAAATGACAAGAGAACCCATTACCGATGTTGCTTTCAGTCTCAAATCACTTTGCATGTTTGTATTGGAGTTTAGTGCATGATCTCATTTCTTTCCACTTTGGAGGAAATTCAACCCATAAAAACAGGAAATTCAACCCCTCTCTCCACCTCCCTCTCTCTCTGTTTCCATCTCCATCTCTCTCTCCCTGCCTCTCTCCCTGTCTCCACCTCCCTCTCTCCCTGTTTCCATCCCCCTCTCCCTGCCTCTCTCCGTGTCTCTCCATCTCTCTTCCCCTGTCTCCACCTCCCTCTCTCCCTGTCTCTCCATCCCTCTCTCCCTGTCTCTATCTCCCTCTCTCCCTGTCTCTCCATCCCTCTCTCCCTGTCTCCACCTCCCTCTCTCTCTGTTTCCATCTCCATCTCTCTCTCCCTGCCTCTCTCCCTGTCTCCACCTCCCTCTCTCCCTGTTTCCATCTCCATCTCTCTCTCCCTGCCTCTCTCCCTGTCTCCACCTCCCTCTCTCCCTGTTTCCATCCCCCTCTCCCTGCCTTTCTCCCTGTCTCTCCATCTCTCTCTCCCTGTCTCCACCTCCCTCTCTCCCTGTCTCTCCATCCCTCTCTCCCTGTCTCTATCTCCCTCTCTCCCTGTCTCTCCATCCCTCTCTCCGTCTCTACCTCCCTCTCTCCATCCCTCTCTCCCTGTCTCTACCTCCCTCTCTCCATCCCTCTCTCCCTGTCTCTCCATCCCTCTCTTCCTGTCTCTCCATCCCTCCCTCTATGTCTCCACCTCCCTCTCTCCCTGTCTCTCTATCCCTCTCTCCCTGTCTCTCCATCCCTCTCTCCATGTCTCTCCATCCCTCTCTCCCTGTCTCTCCATCCCTCTCTCCCTGTCTCTCCATCCCTCTCTCCCTGTCTCTCCATCCCTCTCTCCATGTCCTCTTAATAATGACCTTGGGAGGAAGCACAGTGGACCTTCCTCGTCTTCCTCTCTCCTGCAGTTGTAGGACTGCTAGCCCTTTCCTCTCTGGACCTCTCGTTCTCATCACATTCTGACACATTTTTCTCTGTACCATCCGTCCCCCCCTCTCTCTCCTGTAAGATGCAGCTGAGCAAGAAAGCTGGTTATCACAGGGAGTGGTCCACTTACACTGTGAATGTCTACACATTCCCTTTTTTTTAAAGAGATAATAAATACACCTTATGGAACAGCGGGGACTGTGAAGAAACACAAACAGGCACAGACACATGCACACACACGATAACACAATTGTGTATTGTAGATATGTGGTAGTAGAGTAGTGGCCTGAGGGCACACACTTAATGTGTTGTGGATGTATTGTAATGTTTTTTTAAATTGTATAATTCCCTTAATGTTGCTGGACCCCAGGAAGAGTAGCTGCTGTCTTGGCAGCAGCTATTGGGGATCCATAATAAATGCAAATACTATTCTATGACCTATGAGCCTAATTTTTCAAGGCTAACTATTCAAGGCTAACTATTCAATGCCAACTATTCAAGGCTTAATATTCTAGGAAGGCCAGTTGAGAACAAGTTCTCATTTACAACTGCGACCTGGCCAAGATAAAGCAAAGCAGTGTGACACAAACAACACCACAGAGTTACACATGGAATAAACAAATGTACAGTCAATAACACAATAGAAAAAGTCTATATACAGTGTGTGCAAATGGCGTGAGGAATTACAAAGTAATTACAACTTAGCAAATGAACACTGGAGTGATAGATGTGCAGATGATGTGCAAGTAGAAATACTGGTGTACAATAGAGAAAAACAGTAAATAAAAACAATATGGGGGATGAGGCAGGTAGATTGGATGGGCTATTTACAGATGGGCTATTTACAGATGGGCTATTTACAGATGGGATATTTACAGATGGGCTATTTACAGATGGGCTATTTACAGATGGGCTATTTACAGATGGGCTATTTACAGATGGGCTATTTACAGATGGGCTATTTACAGATGGGAAATTTACAGATGGGCTATTTACAGATGGGCAGTGCAGTGATCGGTAAGCTGCTCAGATATCTGATGCTTAAAGTTAGTGAGGGAGATAGAAGTCTCCAACTTCAGCGATTTTTGCAATTCTTTCCAGTCATTGGCAGCAGAGAACTGAAAGGAAAGGCGGTCAAAGGAGGTGTTGGCTTTGGGGATGACCAGTGAGATATTCCTGCTGGCGTGCTACGGGTGGGTGTTGTTACTATGAACAGTGACTTTTCAAGGCTAACTATTCAAGGCTTACTATTCAAGGCTTACTATTCAAGGCCAGCTATTCGATGTTTAATATTCAAGGCTATCTATTCAAAGAAAACTATTCAAGGCAAAATATTCAAAACTAACTATGGCAAACAACCTTACACAACATACTATAGATGAGACAACTTGACCTTTTGTGTCAGCTGTGCAAATAAGGATTGTTGTCAATCATTCACTACATGTTTTCAATCATTCACAACTCATGAAGTATGAAGGATTTTCTTTGACTTTGTAACAGAGAAATGGGAACACCGTCAGCACGCAACATATTTCCACATTTCCACTTGTCGGAACACAAAACGCAAACACCATGTTGGATGTTGTTATTTCTCTTCCCCTTCCACACAAATTGGTAACATAGTGACTGACCTTCAAGGCAAGAAAAATATTGATTTTACAGGCAGCAATTCTGCTATGCTGGGCATCGACACTGTAGATGACTCAGTATGCCTATCAGTGAAAACCAGGGCATTAAAAGAGGTTGATACTTCTAATTGATACTTTCCTGCTTCAAAATTCCTTTACCAAATTACTCAAATTATTGGACCAAATAATACTTAGAGACAGTTATTAAAATGAATCCCATCTAAATAAATCAAAAGGTCTGTCAAAGGTACTGACACATGAAGTGTGACCAATAAGTCAGGTTGGGTAAGCCTCACATCTCAATGATACTGTAATACCATGAAGCTAATGAGTTAGCCTCACATCTCAATGATACTGTAATACCATGAAGCTAATGAGTTAGCCTCACATCTTAATGATACTGTAATACCATGAAGCTAATTGAGTTAGCCTCACATCTCAATAATACTGTAATACCATGAAGCTAATGAGTTAGCCTCACATCTCAATGATACTGTAATACCATGAAGCTAATGAGTTAGCCCCCCCCTTGGGTTGTGCCGTGGCGGAGATCTTTGTGGGCTATACTCAGCCTTGTCTCAGGATGGTAAGTTGGTGGTTGAAGATATCCCTCTAGTGGTGTGGGGGCTGTGCTTTGGCAAAGTGGGTGGGGTTATATCCTTCCTGTTTGGCCCTGTCCGGGGGTGTCCTCGTGTGGGGCCACAGTGTCTCCTGACCCCTCCTGTCTCAGCCTCCAGTATTTATGCTGCAGTAGTGTATGTGTCGGGGGGCTAGGGTCAGTTTGTTATATCTGGAGTACTTCTCCTGTCCTATTCGGTGTCCTGTGTGAATCTAAGTGTGCGTTCTCTAATTCTCTCCTTCTCTCTTTCTTTCTCTCTCTCGGAGGACCTGAGCCCTAGGACCATGCCCCAGGACTACCTGACATGATGACTCCTTGCTGTCCCCAGTCCACCTGGCCGTGCTGCTGCTCCAGTTTCAACTGTTCTGCCTTATTATTATTCGACCATGCTGGTCATTTATGAACATTTGAACATCTTGGCCATGTTCTGTTATAATCTCCACCCGGCACAGCCAGAAGAGGACTGGCCACCCCACATAGCCTGGTCCCTCTCTAGGTTTCTTCCTTGGTTTTGGCCTTTCTAGGGAGTTTTTCCTAGCCACTGTGCTTCTACACCTGCATTGCTTGCTGTTTGGGGTTTTAGGCTGGGTTTCTGTACAGCACTTTGAGATATCAGCTGATGTACGAAGGGCTATATAAATATATTTGATTTGATTTGATTTGATTTGATGAAGCGAATGAGTTAGCCTCACATCTCAATGATACTGTAATACTATGAAGCTAATTGAGTTAGCCTCACATCCCAATCATACTGTAATACCATGAAGCGAATGAGTTAGCCTCACATCTCAATGATACTGTAATACCATGAAGCTAATAAGTTAGCCTCACATCTCAATCATACTGTAATACCATGAAGCTAATGAGTTAGCCTCACATCTCACAGATACTGTAATACCATGAAGCTAATGAGTTAGCCTCACATATCAATAATACTGTACTGTAATACCAGGAAGCTATTGAGGTAGCTTCACATGTCAACAATACTGTGATACCATGAAGCTAATGAGTTAGCCTCACATCTCAATGATACTGTACTGTAATACCATGAACCTAATGAGTTAGCCTCACATCTCAATGACACTGTAATACCATGAAGCTAATGAGTTAGCCTCACATCTCAATGATACTGTAATACCATGAAGCTAATGAGTTAGCCTCACATCTCAATGATACTGTAATACCATGAAGCTAATGAGTTAGCCTCACATCTCAAAGATACTGTAATACCATGAAGCTAATGAGTTAGCCTCACATCTCAATGATACTGTAATAGCATGAAGCTAATGAGAAAGCCTCACATCTCAATGAAACTGTACTGTAATACCATGAAGCTAATGAGTTAGCCTCACATCTCAATGATACTGTAATACCATGAAGCTAATGAGTTATCCTCACATCTCAATGATACTGTAATACCATGAAGCTAATGAGTTAGCCTCACATCTCAATGATACTGCAATACCATGAAGCTAATGAGTTAGCCTCACATCTCAATGATACTGCAATACCATGAAGCTAATGAGTTAGCCTCACGTCTCAATGACACTGTAATACCATGTAGCTAATGAGTTAGCCTCACATCTCAATGACACTGTAATACCATGAAGCTAATGAGTTAGCCTCACATCTCAATGATACTGTACTGTAACACCATGAAGCTAATGAGTTAGCCTCACATCTCAATGATACTGCAATACCATGAAGCTAATGAGTTAGCCTCACATCTCAATGATACTGCAATACCATGAAGCTAATGAGTTAGCCTCACGTCTCAATGATACTGCAATACCATGAAGCTAATGAGTTAGCCTCACATCTCAATGATACTGCAATACCATGAAGCTAATGAGTTAGCCTCACGTCTCAATGACACTGAAATACCATGAAGCTAATGAGTTAGCCTCACATCTCAATGATACTGTACTGTAACACCATGAAGCTAATGAGTTAGCCTCACGTCTCAATGATACTGTAATACCATGAAGCTAATGAGTTAGCCTCACGTCTCAATGATACTGCAATACCATGAAGCTAATGAGTTAGCCTCACATCTCAATGATACTGTAATACCATGAAGCTAATGAGTTAGCCTCACATCTCAATGATACTGTACTGTAATACCATGAAGCTAATGAGTTAGCCTCACATCTCAATGATACTGTACTGTAACACCATGAAGCTAATGAGTTAGCCTCACATCTCAATGATACTGTACTGTAACACCATGAAGCTAATGAGTTAGCCTCACGTCTCAATGATACTGTACTGTAACACCATGAAGCTAATGAGTTAGCCTCACATCTCAATGATACTGTAACACCATGAAGCTAATGAGTTAGCCTCACATCTCAATGATACTGTAATACCATGAAGCTAATGAGTTAGCCTCACATCTCAATGATACTGTACTGTAACACCATGAAGCTAATGAGTTAGCCTCACATCTCAATGATACTGTAACACCATGAAGCTAATGAGTTAGCCTCACATCTCAATGATACTGTACTGTAACACCATGAAGCTAATGAGTTAGCCTCACATCTCAATGATACTGTACTGTAACACCATGAAGCTAATGAGTTAGCCTCACGTCTCAATGATACTGTAACACCATGAAGCTAATGAGTTAGCCTCACGTCTCAATGATACTGTAACACCATGAAGCTAATGAGTTAGCCTCACATCTCAATGACACTGCAATACCATGAAGCTAATGAGTTAGCCTCACATCTCAATGATACTGTAACACCATGAAGCTAATAAGGGTAAAGCAGTTGGCATCCCAATACATTCCATTTAAAATGGAAACGGAAACAACTTGGTTTTTTTATGCTTTGAGCTTTATTTTTAGTCTAAAACGACCCACCTTTGATGTTGCGTTTGACAGCTGAGAATCTGTTAAAAGTTTACTTACGGGAAGAAAAAAAAAAACTCTGGACACCTTGATGTTGCCATACTGTAAAAGAGACACTTCTCAGACAGATTGAGCCAAAATCAATAAATATTCTCAAATTTCACAAACCATCGCAACAAAGATCATTTCAAAGCATTTCAACATTTTCAAAATACTGTCCAAAGTGTAGAGGCTACATACTGTAGATTGCGTCAAATGAAAAGCTGGCTGCTATTAAGTACTTGATAAAAGTACACTTTGCATGTGTAGCAGGTTGATTTGACATGAGAAATGAAGTAAATTAGAGCTCATTGATGACTTAGAACTGTCTCGTCTGTCTTCTCTTATCTAATTCAACAGACACTCGCCTGCAGCACATCTGTGCTCCCCTCCTTCAGGGACATGGGGGTGCATCTCAATGCTCTTTCAGGGGAGCTTTTCAGACATGGGGTTGCATCTCAATGCTTTTGCATGGCTTCCTTTTCTGTGCTCTTTTCCCTCATTACCACAAACAGATGAAGGGATTGAATAGGTATTCAATACACTTATTTAACCTGTGTTAGACCATGCCCCCTTTACTAGTGCCTAGCACAAAGGGGGGAAAAGACAAAAGACTAGGTATCCGCCATCATGACAACTCCACCTAGACCTCCAACAGGAGCCTGTTCCAATGGGCCTTTTCCTCCTTTAAAACAGTGCTAATGCTAATGAGATTTGAGTGACAGCTGATTGAAGGGGAGCGATCCAAGTGGAGGGAAGGTTGCTGCTGGGAAATGTGGGAGATCCGAGCAGGCAAATCTACTCTAGAGAACACACAAAACAAGGGGATAAAATTGACAGCTTGGAACACAGGGCTCCAACCACACAACACAAATCAAATGTTATTTGTCACAAGCGCCAAATTCAGTACAACAAGTGTAGACTTTACCGTGAAATGCTTACCTACGAGCCCTTCCCAAACAATGCAGTTTAAAAGAAAGAACATTAACAAATTGATAAAAATGTAACAGTCACACAATAAAATAACATTAATGAGGCTATATACAGGCTATATACAAGTAGTACCGGTACCGAGTCAGTGTACTAGGGTACGAGGTTGTATTGTTGTATTATGTACATGTAGGTTTGTTTAGGTGAAAGCCTCCCCGGCTGCTACTGGACTGAAAAGTGATCTCAGTTCAAATTCATGTTTACTCCAACGGTTTCAACGTCCTGGTTGCTTGTCTATGATATTGGATTGGGACTATTTTAGGGGCCTGTCTTTTTCTCTAATGTATGTGTACCATGGGAGGAACTGCCAGAGCAAGAACTACAATTGGTTACTGGATCTCAGACACAGAACACTTGGAGAGACTGTCCGCTACCATGGCAACCAGACAGCAGTTGGTCCCAATAGTCTAAAGAGGCTTCCTCATCTCCTTTTCTCGGCTGATCTGACAACATGTGGAAAGTGAAAGCTAATTATTGAATGCCTCCAATATCATGATTGCTTTCACTTTTTTCCAGTCAGTGCTGGTGCAGGAAAGGAGAAGAAGACGTTTTATACTAAGACCACATTGGGATTCCCCCGTGGGCTGATTTGTTAGGGCACAATGTCACAGCACATCCAGACAGAAATGGAGTGTTAATAGAAGAGCCATTGTTCTCTGTCTTGCAGAATAGGGGATTTGACCAGCTTTGCAAATTGTTTCTATCTGCAGCCTTGAATCCCACAGAATAAGCCCTTGCACACTGAAGTGAAGATAGCAAAACTAGGCAGGGGGGATTGGAAGAGCTGAGCTCCTACCAGAGAGCTTGTGTTATACCTTTTGATTCAGAAATAATATCTTGATATGTTCTTCAAGTTAATGGTTCCCCATTATGATAATATGTTTCAAGGTCAATGGCAAATGATTACTACTAATAAGAGAAATGGTGTGTCTGGTTAATCCACAGGCCATGTTAAAATATACTCAGGTGGTATTTGGGTGTCTGTGAATCTGAAGACACAGGGACCCCGAAAATGTCCCCCAAGTGGCCCCTTCTCATGTAGGCTAATTCTCCATCATTTAAATACTCTGAATATGACTTTTTAGTGTAAATTACTGATTACTTTGTAGAATTAACAACAAAACAATATGAGGTTACTGTTAATCGGTGGAGGCTCCTCAGAGGAGGAAGAGGAGGACCATCTTCCTCAGTGAAATTTCTTACAAATAAAATCATTAGAAACATTTAAAAGTTATAATTTTTAGATAAAAGTATGCTAAATATATTAATATGTCACCAAATAATTGATTATGATGAAGGTCTACAGTGAAGGTCTACAGTAACGTCAACAGTACTGTAGCACCATGGCGTAGCCGGAGGACAGCTAGCTTCCGTCCTCCTCTGGCTACATTGACTTCAATACAAAACCTAGGAGGCTCATAGGCCTCACCCCCTTAGACATACATGGTAATTATGACCACTTCCGGAGTACGTCCTGCAACCAATCAAAGCTTTTGCAGCATGAATTAACATGTTGTCCATCCAATCACAGAATTATAGTCAGAGAATTAACCTAGTGTTGTGTTGGGATTGTGCCACAGAGCATTATGGGGGTTCAATGTGTTGAGAAGCTTTGTGACATTGTTGGATAGAGATGAAAAGTGATATTTGAGCATTTTTGGGATATTATTCAATTCAAATGAGTTTTTTCAAATTACAGGAGACGGAGGAGGTACATTATACATTATTTTCTTAGTTTTAAAACTAAATTTTTGTGTCCAGTTAGTGCAATTTATTTTAAGCTAGCTAGCTATCAGCGTGAGTGTGCAGATTTCTCTGCCAGAATGGTAGAATGGCCAACACTGAAGAAAATGTTGTGGACTTTTTTGTTGAAGAACCCCTTTCATTCTCTGGGCTACACAGAAAAGGTGCCAATTTAAAGCAAAGGTTGACCTCTGACCTCTGTTCAAATCCAACTGGTTTCAAAAGTATAGCTGGTTAAACAGGGAGCCTGTCATAAAAGCCTGTATTGCTAGCCCGCTTTTTGGAAAGTCTGAGCCTTAGTCGAAAGGTGGGTACAGATCAAAATCAAATCAAATGTATTTATATAGCCCTTCGTACATAAGCTGATATCTCAAAGTGCTGTACAGAAACCCAGCCTAAAACCCCAAACAGCAAGCAGTGGCCTGAAGAACATCGATCGTTCAGCTAAACGGCAAAACAAAAGCAGGGAGCATGTAAATGCCCACGTCAGATTCAAGCTTCTGGGGAAAAGCTGCGTGGATAGAGGACATGGGGAAAGGGAAGGTTCTGCCAGCATGAGCAACTACAAGGAGCTTTCAGAGGTAATGGCACTTTACAATGTTTTACTTGCTGAACATATCCATACGTTATCGACTGTCTTTTCTGGGAAAACAATTCCAAATGATTAGATAACTTCCATCGCATCATCCAAAACATTTGGATTAAAGAGAGATGTTGACAGCCTCAAGTAGGCTTTCCCCTTTCCTCCGGTATTTACTTAGCCTAAGATGATAACACATAATCACATAGGTTAAAATAATACGTCTGACGATTTTGGAAAAACACTGTCGTTTCCGTGCGGTCCGCTCCTATACCGTGGGTCTCCCATCCTCCTCCATTTTTCAAGTCACCAGCCTCCACTGCTGTTAATCTATGCCTCTGTCATGCTTATCCATTGGACTTGGCCCTACAAGGAGATCCCACCACTACCACCAATAGGCCTGCTCCAGTGTACAGTACATAGGGACTAGTAAGTAAGACGTCTTCTGTAATTAGCTGCACTACGTTCTAATACCCTGTTGTGTTGAAGGAACTGGAACACAACCAGATGAAGAATACCTGAAATGTGAAAAACACAAATAGAATATCTGATCTGTAAGAACATCAGCTCGTTATGTAATGTGCAGAAAATGGTGCTGCATGACACATCCCTGTACGAGTGCTGAACACATTGTAATGGTCGCTGTTCGGTTGGTTTCACTTCATTTGGGTGCTTTGTTCTGTATGAAATGACTTGCGGTGCAAAGCCTGTGCCGAGTCTAATTGGTAATATTTCCACACAGATCTGTCTCTCTCTGCTCTGACTGAATGTCTAATAATAATTCTGTAAAGGTATGCTTCTTTCCTCATTAACGCCATTCCTCTTGGAAATTCCCTGCTATAGCAGCAGCCTAAGCTGGTAATTACACAAACCTTTTCCCCTCTGTATCAACAGGGATCCAAGTTTCCAGTAGAATTGAAAACTGTGGCTCAATGCAATCCTGAAGGCAATTTTCCACCGGCCAAGCTTCTTAAGGCCCTTTATGGACAGCACAATGGGCGATTCTGGGAGATTTTTTTTTCATCCCAAATCGCCAGTATAATAATTACCACCAGCTATCTTCGTTCTCATATTCATTTAGCTGATATAGCTCACTCTAGCCAATACATCCCTAAATATTCACAGTGACAATTACAACAAATGGGCAGGACGAGTGTTAAATCAGTAGCCCACACTTTGTTTTAGAATATGCAAAGATCACTGCATTATAGAGCCGGTGGAGTGTAGGAGTCAGAGGGAGAATCAAACCACATCCTCCACCATGCCTGGATCAGATTTTACATAAAGCTGTTATGATTACATTTAAATGGGAGAGGCTGCTGCAGCGAAGCGCCACTGTGACCTTGTGAATACATTTGAAGAGAGCAAGATTGAGTAGGCTACCCCGTGACTGATCTGTCTGTCTGTCTGTCTGTCTGTGTCTGTCTGTCTGTCTCACCCGTCCCTCCCGCCGGCACACGCGGTCTACACGTGGTCCGACCGTCTTAACGGTCCCTGACAGGAAGGAACCATTACATATTTAGGATCTTAATTTGAGCAACTTTGCTACAGCAGGAAAATAATCCTGCAGCAACAGGAAGTGTGAATTATTATGTGGATTAGAATTCACGGATATTTTTGTACTGGCTGATAGATTTTTCGTTAGGGAAAATGAAGTCTGAAATGTATAGAAACTTTTCAACCTTGAATACACAACTATTTTTATTTCAGCATTTTCAGCCGTAAAAGTGTGACCAAATTAAGATCCTACATCTGTTTACTGCAATGCTGTGGTTTCAGCAGCATCCTTAAACACTCTCCCTGTTGAGATTATAATCCGTCCATCCTTCCACATCACTATTACAGCATTCTGTAGCTTCATTCACTCTCTGACTTCCCCCCATATCTCACGGAGGACTAGTGTACAGGACAGGCAGACTAAATATCCTTGGCACAGACTTGATTTACATGAAAAGCTACTGCTCACAACAGGGTCACACAATGTAAGAGATGGGCGGTGTGGATGGACTGTTGAACAGGAAGTTGGCCTACAGTGTACATGTTCATCTATAGATCTGTTTTTTTTGCGTGTCAAGAGTTGAACTAGTAATGGCTTGTTGATGACTTGCATTCTATTCCGTCTTGTGTGCAACAGAAGTGGGGCTAGTGAACCGCCTCACTACTGTAATGACCAGTCAGACCACCAGAGAGACTGTGTGCAGCCATCCTCTGCATTGTCCTCAACCTTCACCACTATTTGGTTTTCCATCCTGTTAAAAGCCAAATAGGGTGCTATGGAGGCATCCTCTGCCAAATAGTTAAAACATTCCCATTTGAATCAAATCGATCAACGTGCAATTATCAATCTTGGAACTGCATATAGATTGGTGTTCCCAGTGCTTACATGCTACCCAACTGTACAGACAACACAATCAATTACACAGGTTAAATGGGAGAAAGAGCCCATGGTTATTGGGTTCAGTTTAAGTACCAAGACCCTGAGGTGTACATTCAGAACAGACCCTTTATATGACCACTATAGGCCAGGAGAACAATGTAACAGCAAGGCTATAGACAATCATTATACCATGCCCGCATCTCTGTAGCATCTCTGTGTAGTCTCTGTGTAGTCTGAGAGGATAAAACAGAATTATGCGTGAGACACATCTGCTTACAGAGTCAAAACAGTGATGAGTGATGACTTCCTGTCTGATATGTCACGGTTGAGCCAATCATTTATTTTTATTTTTATTTCGCCTTTATTTAACCAGGTAGGCTAGTTGAGAACACCTTTATTTAACCAGGTAGGCTAGTTGAGAACACCTTTATTTAACCAGGTAGGCCAGTTGAGAACACCTTTATTTAACCAGGTAGGCTAGTTGAGAACACCTTTATTTAACCAGGTAGGCTAGTTGAGAACACCTTTATTTAACCAGGTAGGCTAGTTGAGAACACCTTTATTTAACCAGGTAGGCTAGTTGAGAACACCTTTATTTAACCAGGTAGGCTAGTTGAGAACACCTTTATTTAACCAGGTAGACTAGTTGAGAACACCTTTATTTAACCAGGTAGGCTAGTTGAGAACACCTTTATTTAACCAGGTAGGCTAGTTGAGAACACCTTTATTTAACCAGGTAGGCTAGTTGAGAACACCTTTATTTAACCAGGTAGGCTAGTTGAGAACACCTTTATTTAACCAGGTAGGCTAGTTGAGAACACCTTTATTTAACCAGGTAGGCTAGTTGAGAACACCTTTATTTAACCAGGTAGGCTAGTTGAGAACACCTTTATTTAACCAGGTAGGCTAGTTGAGAACACCTTTATTTAACCAGGTAGGCTAGTTGAGAACACCTTTATTTAACCAGGTAGGCTAGTTGAGAACACCTTTATTTAACCAGGTAGGCTAGTTGAGAACACCTTTATTTAACCAGGTAGGCTAGTTGAGAACACCTTTATTTAACCAGGTAGGCTAGTTGAGAACACCTTTATTTAACCAGGTAGGCTAGTTGAGAACACCTTTATTTAACCAGGTAGGCTAGTTGAGAACACCTTTATTTAACCAGGTAGGCTAGTTGAGAACACCTTTATTTAACCAGGTAGGCTAGTTGAGAACACCTTTATTTAACCAGGTAGGCTAGTTGAGAACACCTTTATTTAACCAGGTAGGCTAGTTGAGAACACCTTTATTTAACCAGGTAGGCTAGTTGAGAACACCTTTATTTAACCAGGTAGGCTAGTTGAGAACACCTTTATTTAACCAGGTAGGCTAGTTGAGAACACCTTTATTTAACCAGGTAGGCTAGTTGAGAACACCTTTATTTAACCAGGTAGGCTAGTTGAGAACACCTTTATTTAACCAGGTAGGCTAGTTGAGAACACCTTTATTTAACCAGGTAGGCTAGTTGAGAACACCTTTATTTAACCAGGTAGGCTAGTTGAGAACACCTTTATTTAACCAGGTAGGCTAGTTGAGAACACCTTTATTTAACCAGGTAGGCTAGTTGAGAACACCTTTATTTAACCAGGTAGGCTAGTTGAGAACACCTTTATTTAACCAGGTAGGCTAGTTGAGAACACCTTTATTTAACCAGGTAGGCTAGTTGAGAACACCTTTATTTAACCAGGTAGGCTAGTTGAGAACACCTTTATTTAACCAGGTAGGCTAGTTGAGAACACCTTTATTTAACCAGGTAGGCTAGTTGAGAACACCTTTATTTAACCAGGTAGGCTAGTTGAGAACACCTTTATTTAACCAGGTAGGCTAGTTGAGAACACCTTTATTTAACCAGGTAGGCTAGTTGAGAACACCTTTATTTAACCAGGTAGGCTAGTTGAGAACACCTTTATTTAACCAGGTAGGCTAGTTGAGAACACCTTTATTTAACCAGGTAGGCTAGTTGAGAACACCTTTATTTAACCAGGTAGGCTAGTTGAGAACACCTTTATTTAACCAGGTAGGCTAGTTGAGAACACCTTTATTTAACCAGGTAGGCTAGTTGAGAACACCTTTATTTAACCAGGTAGGCTAGTTGAGAACACCTTTATTTAACCAGGTAGGCTAGTTGAGAACACCTTTATTTAACCAGGTAGGCTAGTTGAGAACACCTTTATTTAACCAGGTAGGCTAGTTGAGAACACCTTTATTTAACCAGGTAGGCTAGTTGAGAACACCTTTATTTAACCAGGTAGGCTAGTTGAGAACACCTTTATTTAACCAGGTAGGCTAGTTGAGAACACCTTTATTTAACCAGGTAGGCTAGTTGAGAACACCTTTATTTAACCAGGTAGACTAGTTGAGAACACCTTTATTTAACCAGGTAGGCTAGTTGAGAACACCTTTATTTAACCAGGTAGGCTAGTTGAGAACACCTTTATTTAACCAGGTAGGCTAGTTGAGAACACCTTTATTTAACCAGGTAGGCTAGTTGAGAACACCTTTATTTAACCAGGTAGGCTAGTTGAGAACACCTTTATTTAACCAGGTAGGCTAGTTGAGAACACCTTTATTTAACCAGGTAGGCTAGTTGAGAACACCTTTATTTAACCAGGTAGGCTAGTTGAGAACACCTTTATTTAACCAGGTAGGCTAGTTGAGAACACCTTTATTTAACCAGGTAGGCTAGTTGAGAACACCTTTATTTAACCAGGTAGGCTAGTTGAGAACACCTTTATTTAACCAGGTAGGCTAGTTGAGAACACCTTTATTTAACCAGGTAGGCTAGTTGAGAACACCTTTATTTAACCAGGTAGGCTAGTTGAGAACACCTTTATTTAACCAGGTAGGCTAGTTGAGAACAAGTTCTCATTTGCAACTACGACCTGGCCAAGATAAAGCATAGCAGTGTGAGCAGACAACAAAGAGTTACACATGGAGTAAACAATTAACAAGTCAATAACACAGTAGAAACCAAAGGGGGAGTCTATATACAATGTGTGCAAAAGGCATGAGGAGGTAGGCAAATAATTACAATTTTGCAGATTAACACTGGAGTGATGAATGATCAGATGGTCATGTACAGGTAGAGATATTGGTGTGCAAAAGAGCAGAAAAGTAAATAAATAAAAACAGTATGGGGATGAGGTAGGTGAGAAAGGGTGGGCTATTTACCAATAGACTATGTACAGCTGCAGCGATCGGTTAGCCGCTCAGATAGCTGATGTTTGAAGTTGGTGAGGGAGATAAAAGTCTCCAACTCGCATGTTTAAAGACTGCAGCGGCCCACAATAGGCTCGTACATCAGCGAACGGTAGTAGCCTATGAACAGTGAGTGTATTGAAACAACCAGGGGGCGCTGTGGCGCTCACACACATTGTCCTGCCTTAAGCGGTACCTAATGAACATTCTATTGCTACAGTATGTTTCTACTGCAAATCATTGATATGAATGAGCCTGATATCCAGATCATGTGAGTGCTGTACTTATTATAAGGAATCACGTGTTGATATTGTGCTTGAACAGATGGGCTTGCTAAAGAATCTGTGCTTTCATTATGGCAAGACTAATTGGAGAAGAGTGTTTATGAAGGTTTTATAGATTGTTACATGAGACCACCGACAGTAACGTGTTGCCAGGTAACCGTCGTGGTTTTAATCACTCGCTCAGTCACGATGTGAAAGCCCCACATTTCATGTGACATCGATGTTCTGTAGTTTGATATCTACTGTCACCTTGTTATCGTGACACATACTGTATGTATCAACCTAAAGCTGCAGCACAAACAATACAAAACACTATAGACTCCCTACCTACCTTCCTCCCTCCCTCTCTGTCTCTCCAAACACTACTATAGACTCCCTACCTACCTTCCTCCCTCCCTCTCTGTCTCTCCAAACACTACTATAGACTCCCTACCTACCTTCCTCCCTCCCTCTCTGTCTCTCCAAACACTACTATAGACTCCCTACCTACCTTCCTCCCTCCCTCTCTGTCTCTCCAAACACTACTATAGACTCCCTACCTACCTTCCACCCTCCCTCTCTGTCTCTCCAAACACTACTATAGACTCCCTACCTACCTTCCTCCCTCCCTCTCTGTCTCTCCAAACACTACTATAGACTCCCTACCTACCTTCCTCCCTCCCTCTCTGTCTCTCCAAACACTACTATAGACTCCCTACCTACCTTCCTCCCTCCCTCTCTGTCTCTCCAAACACTACTATAGACTCCCTACCTACCTTCCTCCCTCCCTCTCTGTCTCTCCAAACACTACTATAGACTCCCTACCTACCTTCCTCCCTCCCTCTCTGTCTCTCCAAACACTACTATAGACTCCCTACCTACCTTCCTCCCTCCCTCTCTGTCTCTCCAAACACTACTATAGACTCCCTACCTACCTTCCTCCCTCCCTCTCTGTCTCTCCAAACACTACTATAGACTCCCTACCTACCTTCCTCCCTCCCTCTCTGTCTCTCCAAACACTACTATAGACTCCCTACCTACCTTCCTCCCTCCCTCTCTGTCTCTCCAAACACTACTATAGACTCCCTACCTACCTTCCTCCCTCCCTCTCTGTCTCTCCAAACACTACTATAGACTCCCTACCTACCTCCCTCCCTCCCTCTCTGTCTCTCCAAACACTACTATAGACTCCCTACCTACCTTCCTCCCTCCCTCTCTGTCTCTCCAAACACTACTATAGACTCCCTACCTACCTTCCTCCCTCCCTCTCTGTCTCTCCAAACACTACTATAGACTCCCTACCTACCTTCCTCCCTCCCTCTCTGTCTCTCCAAACACTACTATAGACTCCCTACCTACCTTCCTCCCTCCCTCTCTGTCTCTCCAAACACTACTATAGACTCCCTACCTACCTTCCTCCCTCCCTCTCTGTCTCTCCAAACACTACTATAGACTCCCTACCTACCTTCCTCCCTCCCTCTCTGTCTCTCCAAACACTACTATAGACTCCCTACCTACCTTCCTCCCTCCCTCTCTGTCTCTCCAAACACTACTATAGACTCCCTACCTACCTTCCTCCCTCCCTCTCTGTCTCTCCAAACACTACTATAGACTCCCTACCTACCTTCCTCCCTCCCTCTCTGTCTCTCCAAACACTACTATAGACTCCCTACCTACCTTCCTCCCTCCCTCTCTGTCTCTCCAAACACTACTATAGACTCCCTACCTACCTTCCTCCCTCCCTCTCTGTCTCTCCAAACACTACTATAGACTCCCTACCTACCTTCCTCCCTCCCTCTCTGTCTCTCCAAACACTACTATAGACTCCCTACCTACCTTCCTCCCTCCCTCTCTGTCTCTCCAAACACTACTATAGACTCCCTACCTACCTTCCTCCCTCCCTCTCTGTCTCTCCAAACACTACTATAGACTCCCTACCTACCTTCCTCCCTCCCTCTCTGTCTCTCCAAACACTACTATAGACTCCCTACCTACCTTCCTCCCTCCCTCTCTGTCTCTCCAAACACTACTATAGACTCCCTACCTACCTTCCTCCCTCCCTCTCTGTCTCTCCAAACACTACTATAGACTCCCTACCTACCTTCCTCCCTCCCTCTCTGTCTCTCCAAACACTACTATAGACTCCCTACCTACCTTCCTCCCTCCCTCTCTGTCTCTCCAAACACTACTATAGACCTTCTGCTTTCCCATTTCACCCTGCGAGACCCAAACATAGATCCAAATGAGGAAAACATTTCATTACCCTTCAAAAATACCTGGAACACGCCTCTGATTATGAAAATGTTGTTGTTTTTTCAAGTTTGTAGAAATTTCTGGAAATGTTGCAACATTGGGCTTAAATGGGAGAAAAATGTGTAGTAAGAAAACTGAAATTCAATTAAAATCACATCAAAATGGAGCAAAAGCATTTACATGTGAAGGAATAAATTGTGTAATGATATATACATCTGAAATGAAGTCATATTTTGTCTGAAATTGCCAAATTGATCAACTTTACAAATTCCATTTTTTTTCTTATTTTGCGATCAAAAACATACACTATTAAATAGTCCCCTGCAAAACACCAGTCTCAACGTCAACAGTGAAGAGGCAACTCCGTGATGCTGGCCTTCTAGGCAGAGTTCCTCTGTCCAGTCTCAACATCAACAGTGAAGAGGCAACTCCGTGATGCTGGCCTTCTAGGCAGAGTTGCAAAGACAAAGACATATCTCAGACTGGCCAATAAAAATTTAATATGAAGATAGGCCAAAGAACACAGACACTGGACAGAGGAACTCTGCCTACAAGGCCAGCATCCTGGAGTCGCCTCTTCACTGTCGACGTTGAGACTGGACAGAGGAACTCTGCCTAGAAGGCCAGCATCACGGAGTCGCCTCTTCACTGTTGACGTTGAGACTGGACAGAGGAACTCTGCCGACAAGGCCAGCATCACGGAGTCGCCTCTTCACTGTCGACGTTGAGACTGGACAGAGGAACTCTGCCTAGAAGGCCAGCATCACGGAGTTGCCTCTCCACTGTCGACGTTGAGACTGGACAGAGGAACTCTGCCTACAAGGCCAGCATCCCGGAGTCGCTTCTTCACTGTCGACGTTGAGACTGGACAGAGGAACTCTGCCTAGAAGGCCAGCATCACGGAGTTGCCTCTTCACTGTCGACGTTGAGACTGGACAGAGGAACTCTGCCTACAAGGCCAGCATCACGGAGTCGCTTCTTCACTGTCGACGTTGAGACTGGACAGAGGAACTCTGCCTACAAGGCCAGCATCACGGAGTCGCCTCTTCACTGTTGACGTTGAGACTGGACAGAGGAACTCTGCCTACAAGGCCAGCATCCCGGAGTCGCTTCTTCACTGTCGACGTTGAGACTGGACAGAGGAACTCTGCCTACAAGGCCAGCATCACGGAGTCGCTTCTTCACTGTCGACGTTGAGACTGGACAGAGGAACTCTGCCTACAAGGCCAGCATCCCGGAGTCGCCTCTTCACTGTCGACATTGAGACTGGACAGAGGAACTCTGCCTACAAGGCCAGCATCCCGGAGTCGCTTCTTCACTGTCGACGTTGAGACTGTTGTTTTGCATAATTAAAGAAGCTGCCATTTGAGGACTTGTGAGGCATCTGTTTCTCAAACTAGACACTCTAATGTACTTGTCCTCTTGCTCAGTTGTGCACCAGGGCCTCCCACTCCTCTTTCTATTCTGGTTAGGGCCAGTTTGCGCTGTTCTGTGAAGGGAGTAGTACACAGTGTTGTACAAGATCTTCAGTTTCTTGGCAATTTCTCGCATGGAATAGCCTTCATTTCTCAGAAGAAGAATAGACTGACGATTTTCAGAAGAAAGTGCTTTGTTTCTGGCCATTTTGAGCCTGTAATCAAACCCACAAATGCTGATGCTCCAGATACTCAACTGGTCTAAAGAAGGCCAGTTTAGTGCTTCTTTAATCAGCACGACAGTTTTCAGCTGTGCTAACATAATTGCAAAAGGGTTTTCTAATAATCAATTAGCCTTTTAAAATTATAAACTTGGATTAGCTAACACAACATGCCATTGGAACACATGAGTGATGGTTGCTGATAATGGGCCTCTGTACGCCAAAATGTAGATATTCCATAAAAAAATTGGCCGCTTCCAGCTACAATAGTCATTTACAACATTAACAATGTCTACACTGTATTTCTGATCAATTTGATGTTATTTTAATGGACTTTTATTTTTCAATAAGAAGGACATTTCTAAGTGACCTCAAACTTTTGAACAGTGGCGTATCTTTTTGAAAGGATCAACTATTCTGGGGTTTTTCCTACGTATGTATTCAGTAATATTTGGTTGTCCTTTCTGGCTTCATCTGGAGAGAGAACCTCCTATCTTACTCCTTTACCATACAACGAATGGTCGTCACGGCAGTATTCTGACCTCACAATACATACGTTTTTTTTTAAGATATATTCATTTCTGTTATTTTGATGTGTAGAGGAGACATCGAATTTACTCTTGAAGTTTTTGGTTGTACATATTTTCTGAATATTGGAAGGAAAACAACCCTTTTCTATCAGTATATTAATGTAACCCTGTGTGTCAGATCAAACCCTTTTCTATCAGTATATTAATGTAACCCTTTGTGTCAGATCAAACCAGTTTCTATCAGTATATTAATGTGTCAGATCAAACCCTATTCTATCAGTATATTAATGTAGCCCTGTGTGTCAGATCAAACCCTTTTCTATCAGTATATTAATGTGTCAGATCAAACCTGTTTCTATCAGTATATTAATGTAGCCCTGTGTGTCAGATCAAACCTGTTTCTATCAGTATATTAATGTAGCCCTGTGTGTCAGATAAAACCTGTTTCTATCAGTATATTAATGTAACCCTGTGTGTCAGGTCAAACCTTTCAGCCCAATGTTGTGTTTCTTCAACATTTCCAAAGCGACCTCTATCTCAGGTTTAGATTGTATTTTGTTCTTCATAATCATGACATATTAGAGAAGACAGGAAAAAAGATTTCATGTAATGGCCTACAACATATGCTTGTGTAGGGGACTAATCGGATGTGAGATGAGTGGACCATGTTTCTACCGTTTCAGAGGCTGCTGATGCCAACATGTATCCTACTGACCCAACAATACTACATAGAGGTACATGTCGGTCGAAGGAGATGAACTAGGTAGTGATGAAGGAGATGAACTAGGTAGTGATGAAGGAGATGAACTAGGTAGTGATGAAGGAGATGAACTAGGTAGTGATGAAGGAGATGAACTAGGTAGTGATGAAGGAGATGAACTAGGTAGTGATGAAGGAGATGAACTAGGTAGTGATGAAGGAGATGAACTAGGTAGTGATGTAGGAGATGAACTAGGTAGTGATGAAGGAGATGAACTAGGTAGTGATGAAGGAGATGAACTAGGTAGTGATGAAGGAGATGAACTAGGTAGTGATGAAGGAGATGAACTAGGTAGTGATGAAGGAGATGAACTAGGTAGTGATGTAGGAGATGAACTAGGTAGTGATGTAGGAGATGAACTAGGTAGTGATGAAGGAGATGAACTAGGTAGTGATGTAGGAGATGAACTAGGTAGTGATGTAGGAGATGAACTAGGTAGTGATGAAGGAGATGAACTAGGTAGTGATGAAGGAGATGAACTAGGTAGTGATGAAGGAGATTAACTAGGTAGTGATGTAGGAGATGAACTAGGTAGTGATGAAGGAGATGAACTAGGTAGTGATGAAGGAGATGAACTAGGTAGTGATGAAGGAGATGAACTAGGTAGTGATGAAGGAGATGAACTAGGTAGTGATGAAGGAGATGAACTAGGTAGTGATGAAGGAGATGAACTAGGTAGTGTTGGATAGGATTCTTTTAGGAATTTAGGAAACGTTGTATTTTTGCATCTTTGGGTCTCACAGTGTTACAAAATAGCAGTGGGGTGAAACCAGTGGAAGAGAAGTCTCTTTCCAGTCTCGCCTATCTTAGGGAGCCTCGTGTACAGTAACCAACAGTGTAGTGTGTCTCTAAGCAAAAACAGCCTCAACTTCACCAGCTAGAGGTGTCAGCTAGTGGCTTGCAGGCAGCTGCTGTACTGACTTCTATAGGAGGTAGAAGAGTCTCTATAGATTTATACTGTGTGCCAGAGCACTGCAGCCAGGCAGAATTATGAGGGATGCAAATAATGCAGGCTGGAAGGATGAAAGGATGACACACACACACACACAGACACACACACACACACACACACAGACACAGACACACACACACAGACAGACAGACACAGACACACACACACACACAGAGAACGGATGAGAGGCTGGGGTGTTTGACCTACATACAAATGGGACAAAAAGCCTTCCCTGGAACCTGTGGGTGAAATGAAACACCATTCTTTCAACCCCAGAGGGAACACAGTAAATTCATTGTGATTGAATGAGGTTTGACCTCCGGAAGCAAATCAGTGTCAGGCTAGACGACGTGTTTAGGGTCTTTAGAAAGAGGCGTGCTAACAAGGACAGATTAGTTGGAGCTACAATAAGCATGGTGGTGGAGGAGCATTCAGACAGGAACACACAGCAGGCACGCTCCATCACACCCCCCCCCCCCCCCCTACACCCCCCTCCATCACACCCCCCCCCCCCCCCTACACCCCCCTCCATCACACACACCCCCCTACACCCCCCTCCATCACCCCCCCCCCTACACTAGCAATATGACACACCTTTAAAATACATATGGAGACAGCAGGGACACAGGAGCACATGAGAGACTCACATACAGAGACATTCATGCACACACACAAAGAGAAACAGTTATACACAGACACACCGCACACACACACACACCATACACTCACACACACACACACCGTACTCACACACAGACACACCGTACTCACACACACACACACACACACCGTACTCACACACAGACACACACACCATACACACACACACAGACACACCGTACACACACAGACACACACACACACAGACACACCGTACACACACAAAGAGAAACAGTTATACACAGACACACCGCACACACACAAAGAGAAACAGTTATACACAGACACACCGCACACACACACACACCGTACTCACACACAGACACACCATACACACAGACAGACACACCATACACACAGACAGACACACCGCACACACACACAGACACACCATACACACAGACAGACACACCATACACACACACACACAGACACACCGTACACACACAGACACACACCATACTCACACACCGTACTCACACACAGACACACCGTACACACACAGACACACTGTACACACACAACCACACCGTACACACACACAGACACACCGTACACACAGAGACACACCGTACACACAGAGACACACCGTACACACACAGACACACCGTACTCACACACAGACACACCGTACACACAGAGACACACCGTACACACACAGACACACCATACTCACACACAGACACACCGTACACACACACAGACACACCGTACACACACACACACACACACACCGTACACTCACAGACACACACTGTACTATAACACATAGACACACCGTACACACCGTACTCACACACAGACACACCGTACAGAAACACAGAGACACACACCGTACACACACACACACACACCTTACTCACACACCATACTCACACACCGTACTCCCTCACAAACACACTGTACACACACAGAAACACACCGTACTCACACACAGACACACCGTACACACAAACAGACACACACACAGACACCCTGTACTCACACAACCTGCAGGTACAAACTGGTGCACATATGCAAACACACACACCATACACATACCATGCACACGCACACACACACACACACACACACACACACATACCATACACACACACACACCATACACATACCATGCACACGCACACACACACACACACACCATACACACACACACACACACACACACACATACCATACACACACACACACATACCACACGCACACACACACACACACACACACACACACACACACACACACACACACACACACACACACACACACACACACACACACACACACACACACACACACACACACACACACACAGTAGCCAACATGTATGCTCTTAAACATTTAAATAAATGGCAGCATTCAGGTGACAGAACAAACCTGGTCCTGAATCCTATTCAGTAGAATGATCATTGAACATTCCCTCCCTCTCTCTCGCTCTCCCCCCTTTCCCCCTTTCAATACGTACCATTTGTCCAGACAAATATTTTCCTGCCAATTCTGCCCCACCAATGCACCATGATGAGCCTGCCTCTATGGCTCAGTGCTGGAAACCCACAGAACAGACAGAGGAGGCTACTTACCAGGACCGTCATGCACAGAATTCTAATTTAAGCTGCTCCACGTTGCCAAGGAAATCCAAAATGCCTCAGAGAGCAGGGCAGAGATTGAAGAGGCCATTGAAATGAGGATTCAAAGGGAGAAATGGGATACCCGAGGCGAGATAAAAGGAGGTGAGTCCCCGGTGAGGAGCATGGGAGATGCCTGGGTCCTCCAGATGCTCTAAATCCACCTCCACTGATAGGCTTGCATGTAAACACAGGCTCCGGTGTCTCAGACACTCTAACATACATGCTGCACCGAGCTGAGTGAGACAGAGAGTGGGAGAGGGGAGAGAGGGAGAGGGGAGAGAGATAGAGGGAAGAGAGATAGAGGGGAGAGAGATAGAGGGAGGGGCCGCTGCTGAGCAAGGTGCAGGGAGGAGCTGCAATGCATTGGGAGGGAGGGAGGGAGGGAGGGAGGGAGGGAGGGAGGGAGGGAGGGAGGGAGGGAGGGAGGGAGGGAGGGAGGGAGGGAGGGAGGGAGGGAGGGAGGGAGGGAGGGAGGGAGGGAGGGAGGGAGGGAGGGATGCTCTCTGATTGCATTGGCGATATGTTATGCTGTTTACTTGAACGTCCCCATTTCCAGCTTGATTCAAATTAGCTGGGGAGCTGCAGAAAGAGGGTTGTGAAAGACAGAATGTGAAAAATACAAGTGAAAAATAAAATGAATAATGGAAGATGGGGATAGAGGAAGATGGGGATAGAGGAAGATCAAAAAAGGATATGTAGAAGAGGGTGAGAGATGGAAAGAAAGAGGGAAGGTGTAGGGAGTGTGTTAATGGGAGGAATATGAGCATGTCATTGTATTAGTGGAGTGGGGATGAGTGTGTTAATGGGAGGAATATGAGCATGTCATTGTATTAGTGGAGTGGGGATGAGTGTGTTAATGGGAGGAATATGAGCATGTCATTGTATTAGTGGAGTGGGGATGAGTGTGTTAATGGGAGGAATATGAGCATGTCATTGTATTAGTGGAGTGGGGATGAGTGTGTTAATGGGAGGAATATGAGCATGTCATTGTATTAACAGAGAAAGAAAAGAGGAGAAGAAGAGATTAGTGCTCTGGCGCTGGGTTTTATTCTGCTCCCCAGACTCCTCCATCATTTCCTGTCACTAGTGGATGATGAATGCTACCTATTATACATAGAACAGTAATCATGAGGCACGTGGACCTTTAGAGTGTGACAGGAAGGCAGGCAGATCACTGAAGTGCTGCCTGGGAGGCAATGAGAGACACAGGGTTCTTGAGGTGAAGGGTGGGTGGTTGTGGGTAGTTTTGGGGCACACAGACTGGTAGGGATTGATAAAAGAGATTCAGGGCAGTGTGTGTTTGTTTGAGATTAACATTCCAATTACCAGGGGGTTGGTTGGTTGGTACTGTAGGAGGCGGGTATTGATGGCAAGGGGGTTAGGGAGCATGTTTATGATAGTTGGTGTTGGGAGTTTGAGGTTGAGGTGTTGTGTGGGGGGTAGATATGTCTACAACACATTGGATTAAGGCTTTTTGGCAGAGGTTTTGGAGGGCGGGTGGAGTTTGTAGAAAAACATAAACACTAGAGTAAACATCAGCACAAATATAAACACTAGGGTAAATATCAACATAAACAAACACGAGAGTAAACATCAGCACAAATATAAACACTGGGGTAAATATCAACATAAACAAACACTAGAGTAAACATCAACACAAACATAAACACTAGAGTAAATATCAACACAAACACTAGAGTAAACATCAGCACAAATATAAACACTGGGGTAAATATCAACATAAACAAACACTAGAGTAAACATCAACACAAACATAAACACTAGAGTAAATATCAACACAAACATAAACACTAGAGTAAACATCAACACAAGCATAAACACTAGGGTAAATATCAACACAAACATAAACACTAGAGTAAACATCAACACAAACATAAACACCAGTGTAAACATCAACACAAACATAAACACCAGTGTAAACATAAACACTAGTGTAAACATCAACACAAACATAAACACCAGTGTAAACATCAACACTAGTGTAAACATCAACAGAAACATAAACACCAGTGTAAACATCAACACAGACATAAACATAAACACCAGTGTAAACATCAACACAAACATAAACACCAGTGTAAACATAAACACTAGTGTAAACATCAACACAAACATAAACACCAGTGTAAACAGAAACATAAACATAAACACCAGTGTAAACATCAACACAGACATAAACACCAGTGTAAACATCAACAGAAACACTAGTGTAAACATCAACAGAAACACTAGTGTAAACATCAACACAAACAAACACTAGTGTAAACATCAACAGAAACACTAGTGTAACCATCAACAGAAACACTAGTGTAAACATCAACAGAAACACTAGTGTAAACATAAACACAAACAAACACCAGTGTAAACATCAACACAAACATAAACACTAGAGTAAACATCAACACAAACATAAACACCAGTGTAAACATAAACACTAGTGTAAACATCAACACAAACATAAACACCAGTGTAAACATCAACACTAGTGTAAACATCAACAGAAACATAAACACCAGTGTAAACATCAACACAGACATAAACATAAACACCAGTGTAAACATCAACACAAACATAAACACCAGTGTAAACATAAACACCAGTGTAAACATCAACACAAACATAAACACCAGTGTAAACATAAACACTAGTGTAAACATCAACAGAAACATAAACACCAGTGTAAACATAAACACCAGTGTAAACATCAACAGAAACACTAGTGTAAACATCAACAGAAACACTAGTGTAACCATCAACAGAAACACTAGTGTAACCATCAACAGAAACACTAGTGTAAACATCAACAGAAACACTAGTGTAAACATCAACACAAACAAACACTAGTGTAAACATCAACAGAAACACTAGTGTAACCATCAACAGAAACACTAGTGTAACCATCAACAGAAACACTAGTGTAAACATCAACAGAAACAGTAGTGTAAACATCAACACAAACATAAACACCAGTGTAAACATCAACACAAACATAAACACCAGTGTAAACATAAACACTAGTGTAAACATCAACACAGACATAAACACAAACACCAGTGTAAACATCAACAGAAACACTGGTGTAAACATCAACACAAACCAACACTAGTCTAAACATCAACAGAAACACTGGTGTAAACATCAACACAAACAAACATTAGTGTAAACATCAACATAAACACTAGTGTAAACATCAACAGAAACCATCTAAAAGTGCCAGTGTATTCAGTGGCTGAGAGACACACTTTCCTCACAGCCTTCTGACCCCACAGTTCACTACAGAATAGATGTCTGTTTATTTATGGAGCTATATGTAGATATTACCTTCTAGGTGAACTGGTTTGCAAACTGCACTGTGGCTGTTTTATAGAGTCAATAATAAATCATGGTTTACAGACCGTCAGAAGTCTAACGATATAAACACATCTAATCTAATGGGAATATGACTAGAGGAAGAATTGCAATCAGAATGTCATGAACATTTCAACTCCAAACTCTTTATTAGAATCTAATAGACGTTCTGCTTTGCCACAGTATCAACCAGAGACGTAGAGTAAGAGAGGTGGTACATTACATGGTATGTAAATTCTGCTGTTTTATAAAGTAAATCATAAATGACCACCGTGGTGTACTTTAGACCCCTCAAATTCAAATCTGGACGTGGAAGCCAGTTCGTTCCACTGCTTCTTTTTGTTTTCCTCGTGTAATCAGGGACTGATTTAGACCAGGGACACCAGGTGGGTGCAATTCAGTTTCAGGTTGAACAGATATCCTGTCACGTCTGCTCCCGCTCCCCCTCTCTGGCGCTCAAGGTCGCCAGGCTGCTCATTGTTACGCACACCTGTCACCAGGGAATGTTTTATGTCTTTTTTATTTTTGGAGGGGTGACGTCGGGTCCGGGTGCCTCTGCCGAAGCAACCGGGGATGCCTCAGCCAGCTCGTCAGGCTCCCATGCCTCAGTCAGCTCGTCAGTCTCCCATGCCTCAGTCAGCTCGTCAGTCTCCCATGCCTCAGTCAGCTCGTCAGTCTCCCATGCCTCAGCCAGCTCGTCAGGCTCCCATGCCTCAGTCAGCTCGTCAGGCTCCCATGCCTCAGTCAGCTCGTCAGTCTCCCATGCCTCAGTCAGCTCGTCAGGCTCCCATGCCTCAGCCAGCTCGTCAGGCTCCCATGCCTCAGTCAGCTCGTCAGGCTCCCATGCCTCAGTCAGCTCGTCAGTCTCCCATGCCTCAGTCAGCTCGTCAGGCTCCCATGACTCAGTCAGCTCGTCAGTCTCCCATGCCTCAGTCAGCTCGTCAGGCTCCCATGCCTCAGTCAGCTCGTCAGTCTCCCATGCCTCAGCCAGCTCGTCAGGCTCCCATGCCTCAGTCAGCTCGTCAGTCTCCCATGCCTCAGTCAGCTCGTCAGTCTCCCATGCCTCAGTCAGCTCGTCAGTCTCCCATGCCTCAGTCAGCTCGTCAGGCTCCCATGCCTCAGTCAGCTCGTCAGGCTCCCATGCCTCAGCCAGCTCGTCAGGCTCCCATGCCCTCAGTCAGCTCGTCAGGCTCCCATGCCTCAGTCAGCTCGTCAGGCTCCCATGCCTCAGTCAGCTCGTCAGGCTCCCATGCCTCAGTCGGCTCGTCAGGCTCCCATGCCTCAGCTGGCTTGAGAGGCTCACAAGCCTCGGTTGGCTCGTCGGGCTCCCGCGCCTCAGCCGGCTCGTCGGGCTCCCGCGCCTCAGCCGGCTCGTCGGGCTCCCACGCCTCTGCCGGCTCGTCGGGCTCCCACGCCTCTGCCGGCTCGTCGGGCTCCCACGCCTCTGCCGGCTCGTCGGGCTCCCCCGCCTCAGCCGGCCCGTCGGGCTCACCCAGGTAGGACGCCAGGTGGCGCCCTTAGAGGGGGGTTACTGTCACGTCTGCTCCCTCTCTCCCTCTCTGGTGCTCGAAGGTCGCCAGGCTGCTCATCATTACACACACCTGTCACCATCATTACGCGCACCAGCGCTTCATCGGACTCACCTGGATTCTATCACGTCATTGATTGCCTCCCTTATATCTGTCACTTCCTCAGTTTCGTTCCTGTGTTTGCATTGATGTTGTTTTGTTTCTCATCTCCAGCTGTTCTATGTCTATTTATTATTAAATCCTCACCCTGTCCTTGCTTCCTGTCTCCCAGCGTCTGGTTACGGAACCGGGCCATATCCAGCAGTATTCCAGATTTGAATTCCCCTGCTATCGATTATCACAAGTCTAATGGTGTAAACATGTCTGATGTGATGGGAACATGAGGGGGATAAATGAAATGAAACTCCAAAATCTTTTTTTTTCAGATCTTATCGACTGGTCACGGTAGTTCTTCACTATCGATTAGACATGTACATTATAAGCTGTACTGAGTATAAGAGTCATACACTGAGTACACAAAACATTAAGGACACCTGCTCCTTCCATGACATAGACTGACCAGATGAAAGCTGTAATCCCTTATTGATGTCACTTGTTAAATCCACTTCAACCAGTGTAGCCTTGAGACATGGATTGTGAATGTGTGCCATTCAGAGGGTGAATGGGAAAGACGAAAAACCTAGATGCCTTTTGTGTCAAGAACTGGAACATTGTTAGGTTGTTCACACGCCACAGTTTCCTGTGTATCAAATCAAATTGTATTTGTCACATGTGCTGAATACAACAGACCTTACCGTGAAAAGCGTACTTACAAGCCCTTAACCATCAATGCAGTTTAAATAAAATAGATTTAAGAAAATATTTACAAAATAAAATTACAAATTACAAATTGTACAAAAAAGTTACACAATAAAATAATAATAATGAGACTGTATACAGAATGGTCCACCACCCAAAGGACATCCAGCCAACTTGACACAACTGTGGGAAGCATTGGAGTCAACATGGGCCAGCATCACTGTGGAACATTTTCAACACCTTGTAGAGTCAACATGGGTCAGCATCCCTGTGGAACGTTTTCAACACCTTGTAGAGTCAACATGGGCCAGCATCACTGTGGAACATTTTCAACACCTTGTAGAGTCAACATGGGTCAGCATCCCTGTGGAACGCTTTCAACACCTTGTAGAGTCAACATGGGTCAGCATCCCTGTGGAACATTTTCAACACCTTGTAGAGTCCACATGGGTCAGCATCCCTGTGGAAGGCTTTCGACACCTTGTAGAGTCAACATGGACCAGCATCCCTGTGGAAGGCTTTCGACACCTTGTAGAGTCAACATGGGTCAGCATCCCTGTGGAATGTTTTCAACACCTTGTAGAGTCCCTGTGGAACATTTTCAACACCTTGTAGAGTCCCTGTGGAACATTTTCAACACCTTGTAGAGTCCCTGTGGAACATTTTCAACACCTTGTAGAGTCCCTGTGGAACATTTTCAACACCTTGTAGAGTCAACATGGGTCAGCATCCCTGTGGAAGGCTTTCAACACCTTGTAGAGTCAACATGGGTCAGCATCCCTGTGGAATGCTTTCATCACCTTGTAGAGTCAACATGGGTCAGCATCCCTGTGGAACGTTTTCAACACCTTGTAGAGTCAACATGGGCCAGCATCCCTGTGGAACGCTTTCATCACCTTGTAGAGTCAACATGGGTCAGCATCCCTGTGGAACGCTTTCATCACCTTGTAGAGTCGACATGGGTCAGCAGCGCTGTGGAACGCTTTCAACACCTTGTAGAGTCAACATGGGTCAGCATCCCTGTGGAACGCTTTCAACACCTTGTAGAGTCCATGCCCCCGATGAATTGAGGCTGTTCTGAGGGCAAAAGGGGGAGGGGTGCAACTCAATATTAGGAAGGTGTTCCTGATGTTTGCTTGGTACAGTCAGTGTGTACTCAGGTCTACTGAGTATGATACATATATAGTATGAGACATATATAGCTCTGCTGAGTATGAGACATATATAGCTCTACTGAGAATGAGACATATATAGCTCTGCTGAGTATGAGACATATATAGCTCTACTGAGAATGATACTTATATAGCTCTACTGAGAATGAGACATATATAGCTCTACTGAGAATGAGACTTATATAGCTCTGCTGAGTATGAGACATATATAGCTCTGCTGAGTATGAGACATATATAGCTCTACTGAGAATGAGACTTATATAGCTCTACTGAGAATGAGACATATATAGCTCTACTGAGAATGAGACTTATATAGCTCTGCTGAGTATGAGACATATATAGCTCTGCTGAGTATGAGACATATATAGCTCTACTGAGAATGAGACATATATAGTATGAGACATATATAGCTCTACTGAGAATGAGACGTATATAGTATGAGACATACAGTGGGGCAAAAAAAGTATTTAGTCAGCCACCAATTGTGCAAGTTCTCCCACTTAAAAAGATGAGAGGCCTGTAATTTCCATCACTTCAACTATGACAGACAAAATGAGAAAAGAAAATCCTGAAAATCACATTGTAGGATTTTTTATGAATTTATTTGCAAATTATGGTGGAAAATAACAATTTGGTCAATAACAAAAGTTTATCTCAATACTTTGTTATATACCCTTTGTTGGCAATGACAGAGGTCAAACATTCACTGCTCTAGAGGAGATCTGCATGGAGGAATGGGCCAAAATACCAGCAACAGTGTGTGAAAACCTTGCGAAGACTTACAGAAAACGTTTGACCTCTGTCATTGCCAACAAAGGGTATATAATAAAGTATTGAGATAAACTTTAAGTGGGAGAACTTGCACAATTGGTGGCTGACTAAATACTTTTTTCCCCCACTGTATATGTCTCATACTCAGTAGAGCTATATATGTCTCATACTCAGTAGAGCTATAGTAGCTCTACTGAGTATGAGACATATATAGCTCTACTGAGACACACTCACCAGACAGTGTTTTAGGTACACCCACCTAGTACCGGGTTGGACCCCACTTTGCCTCCAGAACAGCCTGAATTCTTTGGGTTGTTCTACAAGATGTCGGAAACATTCCACAGGGATGTTGGTCCATGCTGACGTGATGACATCACACAATTGGTGAAGATTAGATGATGGTACAGCTGAGAACAGGCTGTTCGTCTCACCCCAAATATGCTCTATTGGATTGAGAGCTGGGGACTCAAGTAAACTGAACTAGCTGTCATTTTCCAGGCAATGTTTTTCCACTCATCAATTGTCAGTGTTGGTGATCGTGTGCCCACGTGTGCTGCTTCGTCTTGTTTTAAGCTGATAGGAGTGGAACCTGGTGTGGTTGTCTGCTGCAATAGCCCATCCGTGACAAGGACCGAAGAGTTGCCGTTCTGCACACCACTGTTGTACTGCGCCGTTCTTTGTCTGTTTGTGGCCCGCATGTTAGCTTGCACGATTCTGCCATTCTCCTTCGACCTCTCTCATCAATGAGATGTTTTCGCCCACATGACTGCCGCTGACTGGATGTTTGTTGTTTGTCGCACCATTCTCTGTAAACGCTAGACACTGTCATGCGTGAAAATCTCAGCAGGGCGTCCGTTTTTGACATACTGGATCTAGTTTGCCTGGCACCTACGATCACACAACACTCAAAGTCGTTGTGCCCATTCTTTTTTTTGGTTTGTTTGTTTTTTGTTGTTGAATTTTTACCCCTTTTTCTCCCCAATTTCGTGCTATCCAATTGTTTAGTAGCTACTATCTTGTCTCATCAATAACAACTCCCGTACGGGCTCGGGAGAGACGAAGGTTGAAAGTCATGCGTCCTCAACCCAACCAAACCGCACTGCTTCTTAACACAGTGTGCATCCAACCCGGAAGCCAGCCGCACCAATATGTCGGAGGAAACAGCGTGCACCTTGGTTAGCGTGCACACCGCCCGGCCCGCCACAGGAGTCGCTGGAGCGTGATGAGACAAGGATATCCCTACCTGCCAAGCCCTCCCTAACCCCGGACGACGCTAGGCAAATTGTGTGTCGCCCCAAGGACCTCCCGGTCGCGGCTGGTTACGACAGAACCTGGGCACAAACCCAGGGTCTCTGGTTGCACAGCTGGCGCTGCAGTACAGCGCCCTTAACGACTGCGCCACCCGGGAGGCCCTCGTTGTGCCCATTCTAACGTTCAATCAAACAGTTACTGAATGCCTCAATTCCTGTCTGCTTTATATAGCAAGCCACGACCACGTAACTCACTGTCTGTAGGAGCCACCCAGTGAATGGGATGGTGTACCTAATAAAGTGGCCTGAGTGTATTTTGTCCTACTGAGTATAGGAGACACACTACATGACCAAAGGTATGTGGACACTTAATATGGAGCTGGTCCCCCCTTTGCTGCTATAACAGCCTCCACTCTTCTGGGAAGGCTTTCCACTAGATGTTGGAACATTGCTGCAGGAGCATTAGTGAGGTCAGGCACTGATGTTGGGTGATTAGGCCTGGTTCGCAGTCGGTCTTCCCATTCATCCCAAAGGTGTTTGATGGGGTTGAAGTCAGGGCTCTGATCTCGACCAACCATTTCTGTATGAACCTCGTTTAGTGCACGGGGGTATTGTCATGCTGAAACAGGAAACTGTTGCCACAAAGATGGAAGCACAGAATTGTTTAGAATGTCATTGTATGCTGTAGCGTTAAGATTTATCTTCACTGGAACTAAGGGGCTCGAACCATGTAAAACAGCCCCAGACCATTATTCCTCCTCCACCAAACTTTACAGTTGGCACTATGCATTGGAGCAAGTAGCGTTCTCCTGGCATTCGCCAAACCCAGATTTAACCGTCGCACATGGTGAAGCGTGATTCATCACTCCAGAGAACGCGTTTCCACTGGTCCAGAGTCCAATGGCGGCAAGCTTTACACCACTCCAGCCGAAGCTTGGCATTGCGCATGGTGATCTTAGACTTGTGTGTGGCTGCTCAGCCATGGAAACCCCAACGAACAGTTATTTTGCTGACGTTGCTTCCAGAGGCCAGTTTGGAACAAGGTAGTGAGTGTTGCAGCTGAGGACACATGATTTTTACGTGCTTCAGCACTCGGCGGTCCCGTTCTGTGAACTTGTGTGGCCTACCACTTCATGGCTTAGCCGTTGTTGCTACTAGAAGTTTCGACTTCACAATATCAGCACATCCAGTTGACCAGGGCAGCTCTAGCATGGCAGTAATTTGACAAACTGACTTACTGGTAAGGTGGCATCCTATGAAGATTGAAAGCCACTGAGCTCTTCAGTGAGGCCATTCTACTGCCAATGTTTCCCTATGGAGATTGCATGACTGGGTGCTCAATTGTATACATCTGTCAGCAACAGGTGAGCCTGGAATAGTCTAATCCACTAATATGAAGGGGTGTCCACATACTTTTGTATATATAGTGTATATAGCCCTACCGAGTGTAACCTTCTCCGCTGTGTGAAAGAGAAAGCGGACGCATCTGAATAGAGCTCTCATAACTCCAGTGAGCCTTACAAAGCCATTCATTATTGACTGCCACCTGCAGCAAATCCTGATCTTTTGTCCAATCCCCCCCCAGGAGACTGTGGGAATCCAGACTTTCTCCAGCTTCTCTCTAATGAAGCTGTATTTGTCCTCCAAAAAGGCATCTTGTCCCATTGGAATAATAACATGACAGTTGAGCAGCTCCCATATGAGACCCAAGTCCCTGGTAACATATGTCCAACAGTTTGTTAGAGACAAACAACACTTATGATCTTTTTAGGCAGCTGGTTTTCATCCCCCATCCCCCCCCCCAGTCTGTTTGCAGATGGAAATTGGATCATGGGTAATAGTGTAAATCCTGTATAATCACCATGCATAATGTTTCAGTTTCAGTGTTTCTCCAGACAGTGCTTCAGGGGGAAAATAATGTCATAGTCTACTTGAAACCTTGTACATTCACTCATTCATTATACTTGTCTGTCCATATAATTTCTTTGTGCTTTTATTGTTCTCCTTTATTGAGATATATACTTGTATTCTCTGGGGGGGGGGGGGGGGGTGAAGTCTATCAACAAGTCAAACTGACAGCGTGCTGGGGGACATAGAGAGACAGAGGTACAGACATTGGGGAACAGATGATAACGTAGCAGTCATTTCTGCAGTGTGTTTGTGTTTTTTATGTTGCTTTGTATCATCTTGTGCTCTGTTGTGGTGTGTTGTGTATGGTGTGTGTTGTGTATGTTGTGTGTTGTTTATGGTGTGTTGTGCTCTGTTGTGGTGTGTTGTGTATGTTGTGTGTTGTGTATGGTGTGTTGTGTATGCTGTGTTATGTATGGTGTGGTGTGTTGCGTATGGTGTGTTGTGTATGGTGTGGTGTGTTGTGTATGGTGTGTTGTGTATGGTGTGTTGTGTATGCTGTGTTATGTATGGTGTGGTGTGTTGCGTATGGTGTGTTGTGTATGTTGTGGTGTGTATGGTGTGTTATGTATGGTGTGTTGTATATGGTGTGTATGTTGTGGTGTGTATATTGTGTTGTGTATGGTGTGTTGCGTATTTTGTGGTGTGTATGGTGTGTTGTGTTGTGTGTGTTGTGTATGTTGTGGTGTGTATATTGTGTTGTGTATGGTGTGTTGCGTATTTTGTGGTGTGTATGGTGTGTTGCGTATGGTGTGTTGTGTTGTATATGGTGTGTAGGCTGTGGTGTGTTGTGTATGGTGTGTTGTGTTGTATATGGTGTGTAGGCTGTGGTGTGTTGTGTATGGTGTGTTGTATATGGTGTGTAGTGTGTTGTGTATGGTGTGTTGTGTATGGTGTGTTGTGTTGTATATGGTGTGTAGTGTGTTGCGTATGGTGTGTTGTGTATGGTGTGTTGTGTTGTATATGGTGTGTTGTGTATGGTGTGTTGTATATGGTGTGTAGTGTGTTTTGTATGGTGTGTTGTGTATGGGGTGTTTTGTATGGTGTGTTTTGTTGTATATGGTGTGTAGTGTATGGTGTGTTGTATATGGTGTGTTGTGTATGGTGTGTTGTGTATGGTGTGTTGTGTATGGTGTGTTTTATATGGTGTGTTGTGTTGTATATGGTGTGTAGTGTGTTGTGTATGGTGTGTTGTGTATGGTGTGTTGTGTATGGTGTGTTGTATATGGTGTGTTGTGTATGGTGTGTTGTGTATGGTGTGTTGTGTATGGTGTGTTTTATATGGTGTGTTGTGTTGTATATGGTGTGTAGTGTGTTGTGTATGGTGTGTTGTGTTGTATATGGTGTGTTGTATATGGTGTGTTGTGTATGGTGTGTTGTATATGGTGTGTTGTGTATGGTGTGTTGTGTATGGTGTGTTGTGTATGGTGTGTTTTATATGGTGTGTTGTGTTGTATATGGTGTGTAGTGTGTTGTGTATGGTGTGTTGTGTATGGTGTGTTGTGTATGGTGTGTTGTATATGGTGTGTTGTGTATGGTGTGTTGTGTATGGTGTGTTTTATATGGTGTGTTGTGTTGTATATGGTGTGTAGTGTGTTGTGTATGGTGTGTTGTGTTGTATATGGTGTGTTGTATATGGTGTGTTGTGTATGGTGTGTTGTATATGGTGTGTTGTGTATGGTGTGTTGTGTATGGTGTGTTGTGTATGGTGTGTTTTATATGGTGTGTTGTGTATGGTGTGTTGTATATGGTGTGTTGTGTATGGTGTGTTGTGTATGGTGTGTTGTGTATGGTGTGTTTTATATGGTGTGTTGTATTGTATATGGTGTGTAGTGTGTTGTGTATGGTGTGTTGTGTATGGTGTGTTGTGTATGGTGTGTTTTATATGGTGTGGTGTGTTGTGTATGGTGTGTTGTGTTGTGTATGGTGTGTTTTATATGGTGTGTTGTGTTGTATATGGTGTGTAGTGTGTTGTGTATGGTGTGTTGTGTATGGTGTGTTGTGTATGGTGTGTTGTGTATGGTGTGTTGTATATGGTGTGTTGTGTATGGTGTGTTGTGTATGGTGTGTTTTATATGGTGTGTTGTTTTGTATATGGTGTGTAGTGTGTTGTGTATGGTGTTACTCAGGCAGTCTCTGCCGGCAGCCTCCTTTAGTTCTCAGACTGGACAGCCCCGGTGCATCAAAGCGAAATGAATGACCTCATTACAGGGTGGATGCAATCTCTGTATCACAGCCAAGGTAGAACAGCAAATTGAATCACAGGGAAGAGTCTGCCCAAGCCATTGTCTGTACTCAGGTACTGCCAAGATTAAACAACACTGGGACTTGGTGCTAGCTTTATTCGCTTTCTGATGGACACTGACCCTGCTCTGAGACTGGTGAAGGATGACGTTGACACCAGCAGGTGTGAAGAGAAAGGGGATGATATACAAACCTACTCTTTTAATGGGCCAAGAGAGAAATGTACCAGGATGACAATGCACACACTGTATATAGATTGTTCTATTGTGTTTTTGACTGTATGTTTGTTTATTCCATGTGTAACTCTGTGTTTGTGACGCACTGCTTTGCTTTATCTTGGCCAGATCGCAGTTGTAAATGAGAACTCAACTGGCCTACCTGGTTAAATAAAGATTTAAAAAATGTAAAGAGGGTTACACACTGATACATGATCAGGGATTGATCTAGATTGTTTTAAGATGTTGATGGTGAGTATGTATTCAGGAGAGGTGTTCAGATAGCAGCGACAGAACTGGACCACTAGATCATCTTGATGGAATCTGATTTCCTATCATGATCTCAGGTTCTAGAATGTACACTGCCTAGTGAAAGTATTCACATTCTAGAATGTTTTACAGTACACTGCCTAGTGAAAGTACTCACATCCTAGAATGTTTTACAGTACACTGCCTAGTGAAAGTATTCACATTCTAGAATGTTTTACAGTACACTGCCTAGCGAAAGTATTCACATTCTAGAATGTTTTACAGTACACTGCCTAGTGAAAGTATTCACATTCTAGAATGTTTACAGTACACTGCCTAGCGAAAGTATTCACATTCTAGAATGTTTTACAGTACACTGCCTAGTGAAAGTATTCACATTCTAGAATGTTTTACAGTACACTGCCTAGTGAAAGTATTCACATTCTAGAATGTTTTACAGTACACTGCCTAGTGAAAGTATTCACATTCTAGAATGTTTTACAGTACACTGCCTAGTGAAAGTATTCACATTCTAGAATGTTTTACAGTACACTGCCTAGTGAAAGTATTCACATTCTAGAATGTTTTACAGTACACTGCCTAGTGAAAGTATTCACATTCTAGAATGTTTTACAGTACACTGCCTAGTGAAAGTATTCACATTCTAGAATGTTTTACAGTACACTGCCTAGTGAAAGTATTCACATTCTAGAATGTTTTACAGTACACTGCCTAGTGAAAGTATTCACATTCTAGAATGTTTTACAGTACACTGCCTAGTGAAAGTATTCACATTCTAGAATGTTTTACAGTACACTGCCTAGTGAAAGTATTCATGTCTTTGCATAGTTTTCAGATGTTGTTATTGAAATGTATTCTGAGGTTTGCGCTAATGCTAACTACACTATTAACTTTTTAAATAGAATAAATTGGACAATTGAGAAACTGACGATCATATCACCCAGACACTGTGGAGATCAGGTCATCTCTCCTATCTGACGATCATATCACGCAGACACTGTGGAGATCAGGTCATCTCTCCTAACTGACGATCATATCACCCAGACACTGTGGAGATCAGGTCATCTCTCCTATCTGACGATCATATCACCCTGACACTGTGGAGATCAGGTCATCTCTCCTATCTGACGATCATATCACCCAGACACTGTGGAGATCAGGTCATCTCTCCTATCTGATGATCATATCACCCTGACAATGTGGAGATCAGGTCATCTCTCCTATCTGAAGATCATATCACCCTGACGATGTGGAGATCAGGTCATCTCTCCTAACTGACGATCATATCACCCAGACACTGTGGAGATCAGGTCATCTCTCCTATCTGACGATTATATCACCCAGACACTGTGGAGATCAGGTCATCTCTCCTATCTGACGATCATTTCACCCTGACAATGTGGAGATCAGGTCATCTCTCCTAACTGACGATCATATCACCCAGACACTGTGGAGATCAGGTCATCTCTCCTATCTGACGATCATATCACCCAGACACTGTGGAGATCAGGTCATCTCTCCTATCTGACGATCATATCACCCAGACACTGTGGAGATCAGGTCATCTCTCCTATCTGACGATCATATCACCCAGACACTGTGGAGATCAGGTCATCTCTCCTAACTGACGATCATATCACCCAGACACTGTGGAGATCAGGTCATCTCTCCTAACTGACGATCATATCACCCAGACACTGTGGAGATCAGGTCATCTCTCCTAACTGACGATCATATCACCCTGACGCTGTGGAGATCAGGTCATCTCTCCTATCTGACGATCATATCACCCAGACACTGTGGAGATCAGGTCATCTCTCCTATCTGAGCAGCTGGAGAAGAATGAAACTGCACAACAAAATGTTTCTACTTTCACTAGACACTGTAATTTCCCCACACCCACAGATATTATGGAAATGTTTGTAAGGCCTATTGTAGTAGGAATCATTGGACCCATTATATTTAAAAAGCTCATAATGATACCAGCGCAACAGCACTGACAAGTACTGTCATTTGACATTTAACAAGAGAACTGCCTGGCACACTAAATGTTACATCCAGAGCTTATTACTGCATGTCCGGTAGATCATTTGTGTGATCTCCTCAGATGTAAATGCCAAATGCATAGTAAATGTCACAGAGACCTCTATGTACTGGGACTATTCCTATGTCTATCCGTCATCAACATCTGTGACTGGGAGGTATAAACATTTAGTGGACTTACTAATAAGCCTAAACGAGAACATCCTCTGGCAACTTACCCCCAGGTGGAAACTACATTTACCCCCATGTGGAGACTACATTTACCCCCATGTGGAGACTACATTTACCCCCAGGTGGAGACTACATTTACCCCCAGGTGGAGACTACATTTACCCCCAGGTGGAGACTACATTTACCCCCAGGTGGAGACTACATTTACCGTAAGGTAGAGACTACGTTTACCCTAAGGTAGAGACTACATTTACCCCCAGGTGGAGACTACATTACCCCCAGGTGGAGACTACATTTACCCCCAGGTGGAGACTACATTACCCCCATGTGGAGACTACATTACCCCCAGGTGGAGACTACATTTACCCCCAGGTGGAGACTACATTTACCCCCAGGTGGAGACTACATTTACCCCCAGGTGGAGACTACATTTACCCCCAGGTGGAGACTACATTTACCCCCAGGTGGAGACTACATTTACCCCCAGGTGGAGACTACATTTACCCCCAGGTGGAGACTACATTTACCCCCAGGTGGAGACTACATTTACCCTAAGGTAGAGACTACATTTACCCTAAGGTAGAGACTATATTTACCCCCAGGTGGAGACTACATTACCCCCAGGTGGAGACTACATTTACCCCAAGGTGGAGACTACATTTACCCCCAGGTGGAGACTACATTTACCCCCATGTGGAGAATGTATACGGCACACCAACCCGTGGTAGTATACGGCACACCAACCCGTGGCAGTATACCTCACACCAACCCGTGGCAGTATACCTCACACCAACCCGTGGCAGTATACGGCACACCAACCCGTGGCAGTATACGGCACACCAACCCGTGGCAGTATACGGCACACCAACCCGTGGCAGTATACGGCACACCAACCCGTGGCAGTATACGGCACACCGACCCGTGGCAGTATACATCACACCGACCCGTGGCAGTATACGGCACACCGACCCGTGGCAGTATACGGCACACCGACCCGTGGCAGTATACCTCACACCAACCCGTGGCAGCATACGGCACACCAACCCGTGGCAGTATACGGCACAAAAACCCGTGGCAGTATACGGCACACCGACCCGTGGCAGTATACGGCACACAGACCCGTGGCAGTATACGGCACACCGACCCGTGGCAGTATACGGCACACCGACCCGTGGCAGTATACATCACAGCTACCCGTAGCAGTCTACGGCACACCATCCCGTGGCAGTATACGGCACACCGACCCGTGGCGGTATACATCACACCGACCCGTGGCAGTATACGGCACACCAACCCGTGGCAGTATACGGCACACCAACCCGTGGCAGTATACGGCACACCAACCCGTGGCAGTATACCTCACACCAACCCGTGGCAGTATACCTCACACCAACCCGTGGCAGTATACGGCACACCGACCCGTAGCAGTATACATCACACCTACCCGTGGCAGTATACGGCACACCGACCCGTGGCAGTATACGGCACACCGACCCGTGGCAGTATACATCACAGCAACCCGTGGCAGTATACGTCACACCAACCCGTGGCAGTGTACGACACACCAACCCGTGGCAGTATACCTCACACCAACCCGTGGCAGTATACGGCACACCGACCCGTGGCAGTATACATCACACTGACCCGTGGCAGTATACGGCACACCGACCTGTGGCAGTATACGGCACACCGACCTGTGGCAGTATACGGCACACTGACCCGTGGCAGTATACATCACACCGACCCGTGGCAGTATACGGCACACCGACCCGTGGCAGTATACGGCACACCGACCTGTGGCAGTATAGGGCACACTGACCCGTGGCAGTATACATCACACCTACCCGTGGCAGTATACCTCACACCTACCTGTAGCAGTCTACGGCACACCGTCCCGTGGCAGTATACGGCACACCGACCCGTGGCAGTATACATCACACCGACCAGTGGCAGTATACGGCACACCGACCCGTGGCAGTATACCTCACACCGACCCGTGGCAGTATACGTCACACCGACCCGTGGCAGTATACGGCACACCAACCCGTGGCAGTATACCTCACACCTACCCGTGGCAGTATACCTCACACCGACCCGTGGCAGTATACGGCACACCGACCCGTGGCAGTATACATCACACCTACCCATGGCAGTATACGGCACACCAACCCGTGGCAGTATACGGCACACCAACCCGTGGCATTATACGGCACACCAACCCGTGGCAGTATACCTCACACCAACCCGTGGCAGTATACGGCACACCAACCCGTGGCAGTATACGTCACACCAACCCGTGGCAGTATACCTCACACCAACCCGTGGCAGTATACCTCACACCTACCCGTGGCAGTATACGGCACACCTACCCGTGGCAGTATACGGCACACCAACCCGTGGCAGTATACCTCACACCTACCCGTGGCAGTATACGGCACACCAACCCGTGGCAGTATACCTCACACCAACCCGTGGCAGTATACCTCACACCAACCCGTGGCAGTATACCTCACACCAACCCGTGAGTAGAATGGAGTCTTTCTACATGCTTCCTAATGATGGTGACTTTTATGTTTAATTATATGAAAGGTTTGTGTCCCAAGATACTTTTAAACCAACTTCACAAACTCACTACGACAGCATGTTGACCATTAACGCTGGATAAAACCATGAGGTCCAGACAGCTGGCCTTGGAGGAGGACGTGCAGAATGTAATCCCTGTCCCTGGATATTTACACAACAAGAGTTCATACCTTTTATTTCCTGTGGGTAATGTAATCCCTGTTGCTCTATCCAGACAATGGCACATGGCCAACTCCTTCTTGACATTTTGATGACTCATCCGCATCGCCTTGTGTGCGTTATTAGTATTATGTTGATTAGCTATCAGGTCAGACAGTGCAGCGACTGAGAAAGAAGAGGAGAGAAATGAGGCAGCAGGTGGAGACAGACTCTGCTATGTTTGCATTAAATTATATTGGTTTTATTAGTAAAAATCTTAAATAAAAATGCTCACTTCATCGACAACGGTGTGGTAAACAGCAAACTAAATTAGATATTTGTCATTGTGTCACCTTGGGACTGGTTTAAGCCTGGATACATGAATGCACATTTAACATTGTTGTTAATAATGAATGTGTATGTTCATATACACTTCTAAAGGCAGTTAGACAGTGTTTATACTGACTTCAAAAGCTCGAGTAGAGCAGTAACAGTAGATATGAGTTGCGCTGCGGGGAGACTTCTAAGTTCAGCCCGTGGCTACGTATCATCAGTCTTCAAAGCGGAAAGCCACAACAGGAAATATGTGTCAGGACCTTAGCAGTGTGGTAGTGCAGTACTTTTCAGCTGTGGACTATGACAGGACTTGTACATCCATCCGTCAAGGCATACCTACCAGGCTTCTAGTAGATTACAGTCTCGGGGTGAAGAGGACGAAGGAGAAAGGCCAAAGTGAAGGTACTGGTATTCCAATTAAAGAGATCCATCTTCTGGGTTAGAACAGCTATGGTAGTCGGGCTGACATCAAATCAAAGTGCATTGGTAGTGTACACAGTTTATCAGATTTAATAGCGGGTGCAGTGAATTGCTTGTGTTACTAGTTCCTGACAGTGCAGCAAAAATGTCAAACAAGTATACAACTATTAATCCACTGGTAACATACACTTTTATTTTGGTATATATATATAAGCTGTTTTACATATTTATAACGAAACATGTAACGCTATCGCCTTAGCAACAAAGGAATCCCTTCTACAGCAGACATTTATATTGCTATACGATATTTCAAATACTTTTGAAATTCAAATTATCAAGTTTAAATATTTGTAATTATACTTTACATCTAACAAACAAAATGACGTGTAATGCCTCATGGTGCAGTTTGAAGGAAGTTGAAGGTAGTTCGGTGAGGCATTGCTAACTAGCATTAGCGCAATAAGTGGGTACAGCTAGCAGAGACATAAAAACGGTATCCATGAGTTCATGTGCCTCTGGGTAAGTAGAAAAAGGGCTTAATTGCCAAAAATGTAGCACTATCCCTTTAAGACTTTACCAACTGTATTTATACTGTAGTACAGAGGGCCAGTTTCCTGGACACAGATTTAGCATAGTCCTGGGCAGACAAACATATTGGAAGGAGAATATCCATATAAAGTGCTCTTCAGTCCAGGACCTGTTTCCGGGTCTGGGCAACCGGGCCTTAAGTATGATCCTTCAACTGTCACTAATCAATACTATTGAAATGTGTCAGACTCTAAGGCTGTTACGGTGTCCATTTTAGGACAGCATCACCTGTCCATGGGAGTTGTACTAGAATGGATACTGTACCCCTGCCAACAGTCCTTTACTTGGTGGTACACAGAGCAACGGTTAAAACAACTGATATTAAAACCCAGAAACCAAAATGCTTTTGCACAGTGCAAAATACACAGCTAGCAGCTCAAAAGAACTGCACGCAAGACAGCGGGCGTACTGTAAGCACTGACTGAAATGTTCACTTCACCTCTCCAAATCTCACTTCAACTACCACAGTGCATTAAGGCACCAGCACTTTGAAATGAGCTGAGCGTAACCTCAACATAGGACAACACATGGCAGCATGGGTCTGTGAGCTAGCATGCAATACACAACTTAAAATGGAGAAAAAAAAACACCCCTATAAATCATTCCTATACACTCTTATTTTGTTATTATATGATCTTAAAACACATTCTAAAATCATAACACAGCATTTCGTCTGAGTAAGCCTATGGAAGAGTTCAAGTTGAGGCTTTCAGGTAGGGGGGAGGGGAGAAGATCATTTGAAGGCATTTGCATCCAGCTGAAATAAGGCCAAGATGTCGAGCATGGCCTGTTTGATGAGGTTTCCAAAACGATGAGAGTCCTATTGGACAGAGAGGGAACTAGTTAGAACAGACACGTTCTATAACAAGCTGATACAATAACACTTTAGAACAGACACGTTCTACAACAAGCTGATAGAACAGACACGTTCTAGAACAAGCGGATACAATAACACTTTAGAACAGACACGTTCTAGAACAAGCTGATACAATAACACTTTAGAACAGACACGTTCTAGAACAAGCTGATACAATAACACTTTAGAACAGACACGTTCTACAACAAGCTGATACAATAACACTTTAGAACAGACACGTTCTAAGGCAAACTGATGCAAAATAACCTATATGGATATGCAGTTGGTATCAATAGTGGCTGGTCTACCATGAAATTCAGGTCTGTATGTTACCCAGGCGATAGCGATGTCTTTGTTTCAAGTGAGGACAGCTGATTTGAAAGGAACATTGAAGACAGGCCATGTGGATCAGCCAACTCACCGTCTCAGGACTCGAGTGCTTGCTGGAGATGTGGAAGTTAATGAGGTTTTCTCCCAAGATGATGTAGGACACACCATATCCATCATCTGCCACCTGACACACAAAGAGAGAAAACACAATCAGCGTGTGGAAAAGGATTACACTGCAGCACAGAGATAATCACACTATATCCTACTGGATTTTCAATTGCTAAAATTAGAGAAAACTTGGGCCCTTTAAGAAGAAAAAAAAGAAATAAAAAATTGTTTTACAGGCTTCCCCCACTATTTCACAGATTTTACAGAGTTACAATTGGAATTAATTAGGCCCCTAATCTATGGATTTCACATGACTGGGAATACAGATATGCATCTGTTGGTCAAGATGCCTTAAAAAACATGGTTGTGGTTTGGTAAGAAGAATGCCCCTTACCCTACAGGTGTGATTACTACCTCTGAGGGTTTAGAGCTTGAGGTAGTCACCTCATACAGGTACTGGGGAGAATGGCTAGACGGTATACTGTCCTTCTCTCAGCACATATCCAAGCTGCAGGCTAAAGTTAAAACTAGACTTGGATTCCTCTATCGTAAATCACTCCTTATTTATAAAACCCTCTTAGGTCTCACTCCCCCCTATCTGAGATATCTACTGTAGCCCTCATCCTTCACATACAACACCCGTTCTGCCAGTCACATTCTGTTAAAGGTCCCCAAAGCACACACATCCCTGGGTCGCTCCTCTTTTCAGTTCGCTGCAGTTAGAACGAGCAGCAACACACACTCGAACTGGACAGTTTTATCTCAATCTCTTCATTCAAAGACTCAATCATGGACACGCTTACTGACAGTTGTGGCTGCTTTGCGTAATATATTGCGTAGGATTTTTGAGCACCAGGATGAAGAACACAGACAATAAGATTGTGCGATTATGTTTTAAGGCATATCACTCCCGAATCTGGTCTGAAAACATCTGACAATCTTTAATGCTACTTAAAAGCCTAATTGATTTTGAGTAGAGGGCCCTTTTGAGGTCAGGCAGGGAACTCACCGGACCAAAGCCTCCCCCACTGGACACATACTCCGGGTGTCTGGCCAGGTCAAACAACTCCACCTGCTGGAGAGGAGTCTGACTGGTGGACAGCCTCCAGGGCTCCGACAGCACCTACGGGAGAGGAGACACACACACGCGTTAACATAAAACCTCTCAAAGGAAAACTAACTGTAGAAAAACCAAAAACACACAAAGACCTCCATTCCCACTTTAAAGACGAATAGTAACATCCACAAGTCAAAAATACTGCATGTGACCTCTTTGAGGAAGGCCGAATCCTCCCCCAGGTACTTGGAGACCACGTAGAGACAGAAGAGGTGGCGGTCGATGCCTCCTCCAGTCATGGCCAGCCGGTAGAGCTGCTGGTGTCTCGTCGCAGCTTCCTTCAACAGTTTCAGTCGCAGCTCTCTCTACAGAGAAGACAAGGAAAGGGTAGGAGGAGACAAAAGGAAAGGGGCAGACCTATTCAGTTACACAACTGAATGCATTCAACCAAAATGTGTCTGAAACAGAGGGGTAAAGGGGTACTAAGGAAAGGTGGAATCTGTCTCTTTTGGCCAAACACATCCAGATATCACAATCTAACCATTTCTCCCATGAGCAAAGATATGGAAATAGTTTACATTTCTCCCACGAGCAAAGATATGGAAATATATATATATGCAGATTTTTTTTATGCCAAAAAATATGTCTATTTCACGAGGACTGACCCACAACTTTTCAGTTCCTGTAACGCTCACAGATCAGTTGAACCAAGATGCTTACCGGGTTGTCTTCCACCATGGAGCGGGCGAAGGCACAGGTCTCCACGGTGCAGGAACGCACCGTCTCTGTGCGACCCTCTCGGAACATGCGTGTCATGGACGCCTCGTACGTTAGACAGAACCTCCCCTTGTCCTGGAAGACAAATTCTATTTAATCAAATTTAATACAACATTTATCCACTCAGGGATGAATAAGGAAAGTCAGGTCACATTATTTTAAGAGTAAAGACTCCTGTAATGTGGTTATAACATATTATAACTAGAGTACAGACTCAGTTAACAGTCCTGTAATGTGGTTATAACATATTATAACTAGAGTAAAGACTCCGTTAACAGTCCTGTAATGTGGTTATAACATATTATAACTAGAGTAAAGACTCCGTTAACAGTCCTGTAATGTGGTTATAACATATTATAACTAGAGTAAAGACTCCGTTAACAGTCCTGTAATGTGGTTATAACATATTATAACTAGAGTAAAGACTCCGTTAACAGTCCTGTAATGTGGTTATAACATATTATAACTAGAGTAAAGACTCAGTTAACAGTCCTGTAATGTGGTTATAACATATTATAACTAGAGTAAAGACTACGTTAACAGTCCTGTAATGTGGTTATAACATATTATAACTAGAGTATAGACTCAGTTAACAGTCCTGTAATGTGGTTATAACATATTATAACTAGAGTAAAGACTCAGTTAACAGTCCTGTAATGTGGTTATAACATATTATAACTAGAGTAAAGACTCAGTTAACAGTCCTGTAATGTGTGGTTATAACTGAGTCTTTACTCTAGTTATAATATGTTAACAGTCCTGTAATGTGGTTATAACATATTATAACTAGAGTAAAGACTCAGTTAACAGTCCTGTAATGTGGTTATAACATATTATAACTAGAGTAAAGACTCAGTTAACAGTCCTGTAATGTGTGGTTATAACGGAGTCTTTACTCTAGTTATAATATGTTAACAGTCCTGTAATGTGGTTATAACATATTATAACTAGAGTAAAGACTCAGTTAACAGTCCTGTAATGTGGTTATAACATATTATAACTAGAGTATAGACTCAGTTAACAGTCCTGTAATGTGGTTATAACATATTATAACTAGAGTAAAGACTCAGTTAACAGTCCTGTAATGTGTGGTTATAACTGAGTCTTTACTCTAGTTATAATATGTTAACAGTCCTGTAATGTGGTTATAACATATTATAACTAGAGTAAAGACTCAGTTAACAGTCCTGTAATGTGGTTATAACATATTATAACTAGAGTAAAGACTCAGTTAACAGTCCTGTAATGTGGTTATAACATATTATAACTAGAGTATAGACTCAGTTAACAGTCCTGTAATGTGGTTATAACATATTATAACTAGAGTAAAGACTCAGTTAACAGTCCTGTAATGTGGTTATAACATATTATAACTAGAGTAAAGACTCAGTTAACAGTCCTGTAATGTGGTTATAACATATTATAACTAGAGTATAGACTCAGTTAACAGTCCTGTAATGTGGTTATAACATATTATAACTAGAGTAAAGACTCAGTTAACAGTCCTGTAATGTGGTTATAACATATTATAACTAGAGTATAGACTCAGTTAACAGTCCTGTAATGTGGTTATAACATATTATAACTAGAGTAAAGACTCAGTTAACAGTCCTGTAATGTGGTTATAACATATTATAACTAGAGTATAGACTCAGTTAACAGTCCTGTAATGTGGTTATAACATATTATAACTAGAGTAAAGACTCAGTTAACAGTCCTGTAATGTGGTTATAACATATTATAACTAGAGTATAGACTCAGTTAACAGTCCTGTAATGTGGTTATAACATATTATAACTAGAGTAAAGACTCAGTTAACAGTCCTGTAATGTGTGGTTATAACTGAGTCTTTACTCTAGTTATAATATGTTAACAGTCCTGTAATGTGGTTATAACATATTATAACTAGAGTAAAGACTCAGTTAACAGTCCTGTAATGTGGTTATAACATATTATAACTAGAGTAAAGACTCAGTTAACAGTCCTGTAATGTGTGGTTATAACTGAGTCTTTACTCTAGTTATAATATGTTAACAGTTCTGTAATGTGGTTATAACATATTATAACTAGAGTATAGACTCAGTTAACAGTCCTGTAATGTGGTTATAACATATTATAACTAGAGTAAAGACTCAGTTAACAGTCCTGTAATGTGGTTATAACATATTATAACTAGAGTAAAGACTCAGTTAACAGTCCTGTAATGTGGTTATAACATATTATAACTAGAGTAAAGACTCAGTTAACAGTCCTGTAATGTGTGGTTATAACGGAGTCTTTACTCTAGTTATAATATGTTAACAGTCCTGTAATGTGGTTATAACATATTATAACTAGAGTAAAGACTCAGTTAACAGTCCTGTAATGTGGTTATAACATATTATAACTAGAGTAAAGACTCAGTTAACAGTCCTGTAATGTGGTTATAACATATTATAACTAGAGTATAGACTCAGTTAACAGTCCTGTAATGTGGTTATAACATATTATAACTAGAGTAAAGACTCAGTTAACAGTCCTGTAATGTGGTTATAACATATTATAACTAGAGTATAGACTCAGTTAACAGTCCTGTAATGTGGTTATAACATATTATAACTAGAGTAAAGACTCAGTTAACAGTCCTGTAATGTGTGGTTATAACTGAGTCTTTACTCTAGTTATAATATGTTAACAGTCCTGTAATGTGGTTATAACATATTATAACTAGAGTAAAGACTCAGTTAACAGTCCTGTAATGTGGTTATAACATATTATAACTAGAGTATAGACTCAGTTAACAGTCCTGTAATGTGGTTATAACATATTATAACTAGAGTAAAGACTCAGTTAACAGTCCTGTAATGTGTGGTTATAACTGAGTCTTTACTCTAGTTATAATATGTTAACAGTCCTGTAATGTGGTTATAACATATTATAACTAGAGTACAGCCTCAGTTAACAGTCCTGTAATGTGGTTATAACATATTATAACTAGAGTAAAGACTCAGTTAACAGTCCTGTAATGTGGTTATAACATATTATAACTAGAGTAAAGAATCAGTTAACAGTCCTGTAATGTGTGGTTATAACTGAGTCTTTACTCTAGTTATAATATGTTAACAGTTCTGTAAATGTGGTTATAACATATTATAACTAGAGTATAGACTCAGTTAACAGTCCTGTAATGTGGTTATAACATATTATAACTAGAGTAAAGACTCAGTTAACAGTCCTGTAATGTGGTTATAACATATTATAACTAGAGTACAGCCTCAGTTATCAGTCCTGTAATGTGGTTATAACATATTATAACTAGAGTATAGACTCAGTTAACAGTCCTGTAATGTGGTTATAACATATTATAACTAGAGTATAGACTCAGTTAACAGTCCTGTAATGTGGTTATAACATATTATAACTAGAGTACAGCCTCAGTTTTTCTTGCTGGCACATTTGAGTCTTGTCATGTTTGGTTAATAAATAATACAAGTATGTTTGTTATAGCTATCGTCCTTGTTAAGGAGGATTTTATCTCATCAAACTACAGATTGTTGACAGCTACTTACAGCATCATCTCTTAAAAATTCATTCACACGTCCTAAAGAAGCTACATTCCCAACCTGGGTTTTATTATATCAATCCTACCCTCCTTCCTTCCAACTGCCTAGTTGGCTAATCAGCCAAAGGTCTAATCCAATCAGCTGATCCTCTTTACTGTTGCCAGTCAACAGGGGCAGAGATAAGGACCCTACCCTGAAGTGAGCCAGCTGCAGGGCGATCTGGATGAAGGCATCGGGGCTGGTGCGACACTTTTTGATCAGGCCCTTCCCGAAGCAATTGAAGGGGATGATGTGGGAGTCGACGTCGTCTGCCAGGGCCTTGGCCACCATCAGAGAGCTGGCGATGGCCGTCTGACACTGAGGCACCGCACACGGGGAACAAAGACACGGAGAATCAGCCCATTTCACTTGGGGTCTCTGATGTGTTTGATCAAAGAGCCTCAGTTCTTGATTTCATTTGAAGATTTGAGATGAGACAGTTTAAGGGGGGGGGGGGGGTCCCCCCAGAAAGATTAGAGCTCAGGTGGTTTAAAGATGTGAAATCTGAAGGTATTTCTACTGTCTAATCTATTATCCCACTTGTACCAAACAGACAGGATCACTGGGGATTAGATTTGATCATTATAACAATCAAACAGAATGGAAAGGCCTGTGTGTGCATTACTGATGTGCATTAATTGATGACAATTCTGAAAACAATAAATCACGTATGAAAAGGGGAACATCCCTACAACATTGTAGTTTAACCCAAACCCCCTGTGGTAGGCTACCTCAGCTGGGATGTTCCACTGCAGCCTCTGAGGGCCTGGGAGGGAGGGGTGGGGGTTTCCTTTGCAGTGGCCTTCCTCTGTGTAACCCAGCTTCACAGGGTCCATCGACAGCACATGCTACAATTGGTCAATAACATCATTTAGAGACATGCACCATTTGTTCTGCCAGCTAGCGATTCCTGATAACCTATACAGACACACTGTAAACATGAACACAACTAAAGAAGCAGAAGGGCTCTACTCTGCTAGCTACCTCCCAGAGGTGCCCTATGATGGGGGCATCTGCCCAGCTGTGCTCCGCGTTCAGACCCATGGTCCCGTTCCTGAACACGATGAGGTTGAAGGACTTGTCAAACCACCTACAGAAAAAAGACAAACACAAACCAGTGCTTGAGGATGGAGTAAGAGACAAACTCTACTATTTCATTATAGAATTCATTATACAAGCATTTAAAAGTGATTTAATTCATAACATTTATGAAAATGTCTTAACAATTTATAAACATTCAGTAACATTCATAAGTAGTTATAACAGCTTATTCTTGAACATTTTAGTAAAGGGTAATCTGTAGAATAACTGAGGTCTCCGGTAGATTATAATAATAACATTTCATTTGTAGAGCGCATTTCCCACACTCCCTGTGCATAACATGAAGGATTGGAGCCCTCGGTCTCACCTGTCGTAACATTTGCCGTGCAGCAGGGACTTGGCGTAGCTGTCCAGGGATCGGACAGGATCCTCAGCCTTGTAACGCTGCTCTGTGTCGTCCAGGGTCACAAAGAAGGCAGCCTTCTCCACAGTGTCCAGGGCCTGCTGGTTCCTGCCCTGTCTCAGGTAGGCCTCGCGGGCCTCGGCCCAGGGCACCCTGCCAGACGGGGTGAACATACCATTGAGGAAACTGTTTGATCAAATCATTTATTACAGTGGATTTTCACACCACCTTCAATAGTTGATCCAATTCGGTCTGTTTGGGGGTTGGGATTTGACGTGGGGTATGGGGGGGGGGGGGGGTATGGGGGGGCTGTGGGGTATGGGATTGACGTGGGGTATGGGGGGCGTTTTTTTTTTTACATTTCTGTGAAATCCTCATGTCTTATTCATTGTTGGATCCAAATGTACTATATTTATTGAATATTATATGAATCCTATAATTTAAAAAAATTGCCAATTCAGGTGCAATCATTTAAGTTAATTTCTCAGAAACTATTTCACAACAATCTGAGATGGTGTGTATTTGTTAAGGTGTCTCTCAGTTGGTTGAGCATGGCTCTTGTAACGAGCAGTTCCATTCCAGCTGGGACCCATAGGAAAACGGACACGTCGCGTTAGATAAAAGCCTCTGCTAAATGGCATACATTACATGTGTAGCGTTAGCGTACCTGTCCCCAGCAGTGAGGGCTGCCAGGCACTCCTCCCCCGGCTGGGGTTCAGAGGGGTCAGCCAGGATACGCTCCATCTGTTGCTCTACGGCCCTGGGCGACAGCACCTTACCGTCGTAGAACATGGGCACCTTGAAGTAGCGCCCCCGGTGGTACACCACGATGTGCCTGCTGTCCTGTATATGCTGGATGGTGTCTGGACAAGCACAAGGGTAGAGAGGGACAACTTTGTGTAACTTCCAACTAAAACCTAAACAAGAATATGATTATGGCTTAAAAGGAACTCTGATAAACTATTGACACAATGTGGACCTACTGCATAATTAGCACAACAAACAGGTGGAAACTGCAGTACTACAACATGTGTAAAAAGGGGTTTTCTAGCAACTAAGACAGAGTATCAAGCAGATACCTTGGAGAGACTAAATGTGCTTTGAACTGTTGTTTCAAGTGAAAGACTTGTGAGAGCGGCTCTAAAGCACAAACAATGGTTGATGTCATTTCCAAGCAGCAGTCAGAACTGCAGTGGGATTCTTTGGCATGAAACAAAAGTTTTAAAAAACACATAATGAAAAGGATTGCAATGAATCATGAGAGTCTACAGGGGGGGGGGGTCTAATTCAGGATACTTTGTAGCCTCGGTCACAAAAAAAATAGCCTGTTTTTATTCCAGGGCCTAAATAGCCAATCTGTTACGTCAACTTGGCATTGAGAAAACAGCTCCATCCTGTGATGCCAGTTGGCCTGTATGAAAGTGCACATTGCCTGGAAATATTTGTGCCTAGACTGTGTACATTTAATGTTCACGTTGCTAAATAATAAAATGATCAAATAATCTGTTCAATCTGCAAATTGGTTACACCAATTTGGTTGGTTGTTAGAACTGCTTTAGTCTGTGTGATTGAGAGACTGGGGAGGAAGAAGTGGCCATCTACCTGTATCTACGCCTGGGATACGACTGGTGTTGAACATACGCTCATATTGCGCTGAGCACATTGGAATGGTATTTTGAAGCATGAGCTGAAAGGCAAAAAGAAAAAAATGAAAAATGACCAAAGCACGAAAGCCTGCTCTCCTAGAAACTGACGGGAGGGGAGCTACAGGGGTGGGGGTAGTGGAGGAACCAGAACGGCTCACGGGACAATTTCTCCCACAGAAGAGAAGAGAAGAAAGACAGATGGGGATTTTAAAAAATACAAAAAATTGAAGGGCATGATTGGAGGGGATGGGGAAGGGTTTGAGATAGCTGATCCTATTTCACCAGCATGTTACAGACTTGAGAAATATGGTTGTCTGGGTCAAAATAAACTATATTTCTGGACAATAACACTAGGTGCAAAAACAGTCATTCCAATAAGTTATGAATGCAGGCCAAATGGGTGATACACGAGTTTGTTTTTATGGAACATGCTGGTGAAACAGGAATTCCATGGGGACAGGAATGGGTGGGAGGGATAAGGGGTGAGCTGGATCCAAAGTTGGTCTGTGACAATAACGCTCCCTCCTCTTACCCCGTTCCAGGCCTGGGAGGCGGGACGTATTGAACAAGCGCTCCCATTGGGCGGAGCAAAGAGGAACTCTTTTATCCAGTGCAAAGAGCTGCACCAGAGAAAACATCCCGTCCGCAAGTGTGAAACAGAAACAACCATATTTATGTCATTTGGTATTAAATACAGAGGGAAGAGGAACACACATTATGGTCATAAAGCAAATAGATAAGAAGCAGTGACCAAAAGTGAAGGGTATTTACCGGTTTGATCTGCGCTCGATCCAGCATTCTCCTGTACAGCATGATGGCATGGATAGCATTGCCTGCCCGAGCAGCCTGCAGACTGGTGGGGAACACATACAGGAAGTCCTAAGAGAGAGGAGTGAGAATGGAGAAAAAGATGACAAATCACTGAATGAATGAGAAAAAAAAAATCTACAAGGGATAAAGAGAAATATTGCCAAGAGAATCTGGTCAAATAAGAGTCTGATGAAATTGCCAAATTGGTAAACACCCATAAACATAATGATAACAAACTTATCAAAGGCAGTACAGTATGAAAATAGGCTAAAAGTGCTTCTCCAATAGAAATCCCTGATCAAACTTGTAGGCGATGTCATGGAGGCGTTGGCTAGCTAAGCTCATGAGTAGAAACACGTCATCGGGTCTAACGGTCGTCTCGCGCCGAACTGAGCATGTGCAGGCTGTCCTCTCAAAAGTACTCCTTCCATATAACATTTTAAAAAACGACACTTGCACATCTGAGCCGTCTTTGTTGCAGGTGCATGGTGACAGTTGAATAAGATGAGAAAAAAAAAGAAACCTGCACACGGCTCTCGCTAGCGTCACGGCTCTCGCTAGCATCACGGCTCTCGCTAGCATCACTGCTCTTTAATAAGCTATACGTATCGGCCATCGATATGATCCCTGCAATCTCTCATCGAAGATCCAGAAAGCTTTTCTGTTCTCTCTGGACTAAATCCTAATTATGATAAGTGTACCATATTTCATATTGGATCGTTAACATTGCAGTTTACCTATAAAATGGGCTGACTGGGAAGTAGACATACTTGGTATTCATATCACAAAAGATATAAATGAGTTCTCCACAATAAATTTCAAAAGAAAACAGACAAGATCCTGCAAACATGGAGAGGTAAATACCTGTCAAATTATGGGAAAATTGCTCGCCAGGATCACTGCTCTCGCCAGCATCACCGCTCTCGCTAGTATAACTGCACTCACTAGTATCACCGCTCTCGCTAGTATAACTGCACTCACTAGTATCACCGCTCTCGCTAGTATAACTGCACTCACTAGTATCACCGCTCTCGCTAGTATAACTGCACTCACTAGTATCACCGCTCTCGCTAGTATAACTGCACTCACTAGTATCACCGCTCTCGCTAGTATAACTGCACTCACTAGTATCACCGCTCTCGCTAGTATAACTGCACTCACTAGTACCCCCGCTCTCGCCGGTACCACCTCTCTCTCTACCATCACCGCTCTCGCTAGTACCACTACTCTTGTCTCACCGCTCTCGCTAGTATAACTGCACTCACTAGTATCACCGCTCTCGCCGGTATCGCCGCTCTCACCGGTACCACCTCTCTCTCTACAGTCACCGCTCTCGCCGGTATTGCCGCTCTCACCGGTACCACCTCTCTCTCTACCGTCACCGCTCTCGCTAGTACCACTACTCTTGTATCACCGCTCTAGCTAGCAATGTGCTAGCATCACCGCTCTCTCTACCGTCACCGCTCTCGCTAGTATCACTGCTCTAGTATCACTGCTCTCGCCAGCAGTGTGCTAGCATCACTGCTCTCACTAGTATCACCGCTCTCGCTAGTCTTCCATGGCACAGAGTATATAAAACAATGCAAGATTCAAGACTATTGTACAGAATTCTTGCAACCAACAAAATGTTGAATATTTGGGGCATACAATCATCGCAACTCTGCAGATATTGTTGTGAGGATACAGAATCAATAGACCATTTGTTTTGGTATTGCCCTCAGGTAGCCTGTTTCTGGTCTCAGGTTCAGGAATGGCTGAAAAATCAGAACATTAATCTCAAATTTACCCTAGAAATAGCATTGTTGGGAGATCTGGAGAGACCAGGTCAGTCAATTACTAATCTTCAACTCGCAATCTGTGGATTCTATTCGATTAGATAAGACTCAAAGTGTGTTAGACATCACAACATAGTTGAAAGATATATGGTGCATAGAAATCTGAAGAGGGTGGCCAGCAGAGATAGGTGGGATGGGCTGAGGGGAGCTGAGGGTTAAGATGAGGAACTGGAGACAAGTGGGAGTGGAGTTGCTGACTGGGGGATAGAATGACAGTCAAAGACTAAAGTAAAAAATGATATTGCCTGAGGCTGATGCCGCGCAGGTGCTTGTACACATACATACGTAAATATTGCCACACATGCACCGAAATGTATCCAGTTGGCCTTGCTGTTTAGATTAATGTTGTCCTTGATGTCTGTTGTTTTCCTTTGGTTTTCTCTTTTGTATTTGTGTTGGTTTGGGCATTGTGGGATGGTGGCTTGGGAGGGTTTTTAGGTGTGTGTGGAATTGTGGGAGAGTTTTTTTTCAGAGGGGGGACTATGGTGGGTCTTGGATGGTTGAGGGGCAGCTCTCAGGAACTGTGGGGGGGGGGATCTTGGTGGCCTAGTGGTTGGGGGCTTGGGCCGGTGGCCGACAGGTTGCTGGTTCAAGATCAGTCTTGAAGATGTCTTTTAGATGACTGTTATGCTAAAGCAGCTTCGCTGCAGGTTGATTATATGATTATATGATTATGTGTTTATATGATTATATGATTATATGATTATATGATTATATGTTTATATGATTATATGATTATATGATTATATGATTATATGATTATATGTTTTTTGACAAAAATTAAAACGTGTCAGTTTCACGAGGTTGGAGTAATAACATGTTCAACTACTTAAGACATTGGCTCCAATCTAGGTTGTGCCTTTACATTTAGAGAAAATAAATATATTTTGAATCATTTTTCACTTCTCAAACCCCAGCCTGGTCTGTCTGGTTTCACAAGCGTTCCTGGAAGTCTCGTGATGTTGCACCCCTGGGTTCAGTAAGTCTGTGATATTATTACATTCCTAGCAGCTTGATTATATATAATGCTAGTTCTGACTCTTACCATTGCATAGTAGTTGCTGTTGACCATGATTGGTCCACGGCCTCTTAGGTAGATGTACTCCTCCCACCAGTCACTGACCTGAGAACAGCAAGACAAGCAGGAAGATGGACATGTCGGAATCATACGAAAAGTTATGGAAAATTAATGAAGCTATCTAAGAAAATCTGATGAAAACAATATTTAATTAAATGTGACTTACATAGTTTGTAGCCCACCAGGATTTGAGTTTCAGGTACCACTGAAGTTTAGGACCCAGGCCTTTCTCAAAATCCTTGGCAAGACCCTCCATCCTCAAGTACTGTTCGTCGTCCATGAGCGGATGGGCAGATTCAAGGTACTGGCAGAGGAAACATGTATGACATGAATAATCTAACATTGCACACCTTCAGGAGTTCTATGAAATAGCCACATTGTACCCCTCTAGTAAATGGTTTTAATTATTATATATATATATATATATATATATATATATATATATATATATATATATATATATATATATATATATATATATATATATATATATATATATATATAATTTTTTTAAGATGGTTAAGTGGAGCTGTGTTTTGTTTCTGTCACTCACTCTATTGATGGTGTCTTTCACCGAGGGCAGAGGGAGATGTGGTAACGATGTCTGGAAGCTGTACAACTGGGGATTCCGCCTCCCGGAGAAGATTTTCACCAGTACCTGCACTCACAATTATGGGCTGATCTGTTAAAGGAGAAGTCTACCTTCAAATAAAAAGGATAATATATATTTTTTTTCTTTCCACCAGTCTTCTGTTTATTTGGTCTGGGGGAAATATTTCTGACATATGATCCTTCTAGGTATAATATTTCTGTAGCCCCCACCTCTACCCGGCATTGATTCCCCACGAGGCAACAACTGACATGGTCGTTTGCAGTCGACTCACCAGCCAGATGCGTGTCCTCCATGACACTGTGCCGTGATGGGCGTACATCCATCCATGCCAGGAGAGCAGCCACTTGAGTGCAGTTCGCATGGTGAAGAAAATAGCCACCCAGAGCCCTGTGCCAACTAGCACGCCGCCAACCACCTGTTGTTTCTCAAAGGACATGTAGCGACTGCAAGGAGAGAGGCATAGCATCACTTACTGGCCATAAACATCAGGCAATTGTCATTTTATCTATGGTGATTCTATATTTTTACAAAGTTTAGTCAGCATCATTGGGATAGCGAGTTGAGACTTTACCTAACAGGCAGGTGAGCACCCACTTTGGTGAACAGTGCCAAGGAAGGGTCAGCTTGGACATACTTTGCCCTCCCCATGTACAGCCCCACCACTAACATCAGGCCGGTGGGACTGCCAGGGTACACCCCGGTCATCACCCCATTCTGTGGAGGAAATTATATTCATCTGTTTTGACACATCAACGTCACTGTTGTTTGTATTTACGTGATCTGATGTTGTTGAATGTCTGTATAACTTGGTATTGGTATGGCTGATGGCAAATTTCCCTTCAGACAAAGTTTGAATACAATTTAAGTGTTGGAGCACCTTGAAGCGGATAAACTTTTTCTTCCAGGAATGCAGGCCAGACAGGTAGATTTGTCTCAGGGCCTCGTGGCTCAACTGCAGATCAATGCCATCTGGAGAGACGGTGAACTGGAACGCCACAGCCTGATGAGCTTCTGCCATGACTCTGCCAGAGGTATTATACAGTCGAAAACACATGACAAAACATCACCAAAACATCATCACATGATAAAAACTGAAGAACACAGGCAACTAGAATAAAAATGACCTTCCCTCGTAAGCTACTGAGGTAGAAAGGACCCACCCACTCTCATGAGCTACTTAGAAAGAACCTTCTACTCAAACATATGTGACAAGTGGGTGGGAAACATTTGTTCCATTCAGTGAGCAAAAATCTAGTAACGTGATGGTGTGATAAAGCAGTGCTATTTGAGTTTGGCCAATGACAGATGCGCAGCACGACTGCATAAAACACAGCATGAAACGCAACCAACCTGAATCATGGTCTCCAAGCAAGATATCAGCACAGATAGAAGGGGTTAGTTATAAATATCTTTGATGTCAGCTAACGTTAGCTAGCTAACGTTAATGCCGGATCAACTTTGTGAATTCCAAGGCAGAAAGATACTAGCCAGTTGCCTTGTTTGGTTAATATAGCTAGTTGTGACATTCATCCGTTTACTAACTGTCCGCTTATACTGCCATTAGCTAACTAGCTAGCAACAAATTGTGGGAAGCGCTGGCTAGTTAGCTATGTTAACGTTAGCTAGCTAGATAACGTTAGTCAGACAGCTAGCTAGCTAAATAGTTTGATAGCAGGTGAAATCAACAATCAAACTCACGTAGTATCTTCAAATAGCTCCTTTTCAAATATGTTTTAGTTCAAAATCATTTCAGCAGCGATTTCAACGACACCAAGTAAGCTAGCTACTACACGCTGGGTAGTGGGCTACGTCGGAGGCTCTGGCACGTTCCAGGGGGCATATTCAAGGCTGACTGTCTATCCCAAGGGGCCACGGTTCCGGTCTAGAATCACGGTTTCGACTGCTCCTACAGTTTGGCTTCGGTACTGCAGTTTAACTGACACCCGTCCCAGAAAGCGAATTTCCATACACGATCACATAGTGAAGTCAGATTTGAAAATGCATAATAAAGACACTATGGGCAGGAGCTCACCAGAGATGAGTACCAGCACCTCACATGTTCTACTGTTCGTCTTGTAGAATGTTAGCTCAAAAAGTATTGTGGAGCTCGTGCACCTAAAGTTTGTACCAGAACCTATTTCAGTCCAAGTCAAGCACTCCACTTTAGTCATCAGCTTTGTGAACAAAACATCCATTGAATTTTTCAAATAATTGTCGCTGATGCAGATTTAAAAAATGTATCACTCACCGCCAAAGATATTAAACATCCAACGTCTGACATGTTTTTGGATGACGTAGTCGCTGTTTGCGGCACGGCGGGTTGTCCAGTACCTGCCTATCCTTTCTTTGGATTGGTGGATACATCTCATTAGTGTAATTATTTTTTAAATATTTGATGAGGGTTGTTGAAAACAACTGCCTCTATTCAATTAAGAGACATGCTATGCTACCAGCCTCATGCCATTGTAACAGTATAGCTTTCCGTCACTCTCCTTGCCCCTACCTGGGCTCGAACCTGGGCTCTGCACACATCGAGAACAGCCACCCTCGAATCGTCGTTACCCATCGCTCCAAAAAAGCCGCGAACAACTACTTCAAGGTCTCAGAGCGAGTGAAGTCACCGATTGAAACGCTATTAGCGCACAACACCGCTAACTAGCTAGCCATTTCAAATCGGTTACACTATGTTTAAACAATATGGCATGAGGGGATGCGGTATATTGCCGATATACCAAGGCTAAAGGCTGTTCTTGCGCGCAACGCAGATTGCCTGGATACAGCCCTTAGACGTGGTATATTGGCAATGTTGTGCATATATTGGCAATGTTGTCCAAAATACATTTTGGAAGCAAATGTTTTTAACATTATTTAACTAGACAAGTTATTGTGCAAGTTATTGTTATTAAGGATTTGTAACTAACGTTGTAGTCTGATACTAGCTACCAAAATCGATTAAGTTATTTTGCAAGCTATTTAATTTTTTTTATCAAAACGCTAGCTTAATTCTGTATGGAGCCATAGCTAGCTAACGAGTATAATCATTTGAAAATAAATCATTCACCTGCTAAGACCAAGTAACAGACATAAATCCCATGATTTAATCAGTTAGATCTGGAGTTTTAGTAGAAGCACGACTGAAGGTAGAAAATAATTTATTTGGCTTTCACATTGGCTTTATTCTGTACCGCCCTTCGATTACTGTAAAATCTAAACTATTTACAATTGTCTGTAGGAGTCCCAGAGAGGGTAGTATAGACTTACTTCTGTAGGTATTAATTGAGGAACCAGGTGAGGAGGGACACAGTCTTGTCTGTAGCCAGTTCCTGCACCCTCACGGACACCGTGTTGTGGTAGAGCTTGAAGAACCTGCCAAGGTGTTGGGATGCACTGCACCAGCGTCACTGTGGCCTCCAGCCGTGCCCATGGCATGCTGCAGCACTATCCACAGTTGATTGGCCAGGTCGACCGACAGGCCGTACACCTTGACAAAGTACAGTGCATTTGGAAAGTATTAAGACCCCTTGACTTTTTCTACATTTTGTTACATTACAGCCTTATTCTAAAAATGGATTAAATTGTTTTTTTCCCCCCCTCATCAATCTACACACAATACCCCATAATGAAATGCAAAAACAGGTTTTTATACATTTTAGCCCTGAGACACCCTTCCCGATGACTCCTACCAATGCACTTAGTACCTATAGTTGGGTCTCCGGTTAGGTTACTTTATACCAGCCACTCGGGTTCCCGATAGACTAATTAACCAGATGCTAAAAATCCTAAATTAATCAAGTCTATTTCAGAAACCTAGAGTAAAACGCCATGCACTTGTATTTGTATTTATGATGGATCCCCATTAGCTGCTGCCAAAGAAACAACTACTCTTCCTGGGGTCCAGCAACATTAAGGCAGTTTATTCCATTTTCACAACACACTGTGTGCCCTTAGGCCCCTACTCCACCAATACCACATAGCTACAGTACTAAATCCATGTGTATGAATAGTGTGTGTGTGTCTGTGCCAATGTTTGTGTTTCGCAGTCTCCGCTGTTCCATAAGGTGTTTTTTTCATCTGTTTTTTAAAAATCTAACACAACTGCTTGCATCAGTTACTTGATGTGGAATAGAGATCCGTGTAGTCATGGCTCAGTGTAGTACAGTGTGCCTCCCATAGTCTGTTCTGGACCTGCGGACTGTGAAGAGACCTCTTGTGGCATGTCTTGTGGGGTATGCATGGGTGTCCGATAGAGGTCAACCGATTATGATTTTTCAATGCCGATACCGGTACCGATTATTGGAGGACCCAAAAAAAGCAGCTACCGATTAATCTGACAATTCTTTTGTTGTTTTAATAATGACAATTACAACAATACTGAATGAACACTTATTGTAACTTAATATAATACATCAATAAAATCAATTTAGCCACAAATAAATAATGAAACATGTTCAATTTGGTTTAAATAATGCAAAAACAAAGTTTTGTAGAAGAAAGTAAAAGTGCAATATGTGCCATGTAAGAAAGCTAACGTTTAAGTTCCTTGAGAACATATGAAAGCTGGTGTTTCCTTTTAACATGAGTCTTCAATATTCCCAGGTAAGAAGTTTTAGGTTGTAGTTATTATAGGACTTATAGGACTATTTCTCTCTATACGATTTGTATTTCATATACCTTTGACTATTGTATGTTCTAATAGGCACTTTAGGCTCCTACCTGGGCTCGAACCAGGAACACATCAACAACAACCACGCTCGAAGCAGCGTTACCCATCGCTCCACAAAATCTGCGGCCCTTGCAGAGCAAGGGGAACAACTACTCCAAGTCTCAGAGCAAGTGACGTTTGAAACGCTATTAGCTCGCACCCCTCTAACTAGCTATCCATTTCACATCGGTTACACCAGCCTCATCTCTGGAGTTGATAGGCTTGAAGTCATAAACAGTGCAATGCTTGAAGCATTGCGAAGAGCTGCTGGCAAAACGCACAAAAGTACTGTTTGAATGAATGCTTACGAGCCTGCACGTGCCTACCATCGCTCAGTCAGACTGCTCTATCAAATCATAGACTTAATTATAACATAATAACACACAGAAATACGAGCCTCAGGTCATTAATATGGTCGAATCCAGAAACTATCATCTCGAAAACAAAACGTTTATTCTTTCAGTGAAACGCATATTTTATCTGACGGGTGGCATCCATAAGTCTAAATATTCCTGTTACATTGCACAACCTTCAATGTTATGTCATAATTACGTAAAATTCTGGAAAATTAGTTCGCAACGAGCCAGGCGGCCCAAACTGTTGCATATACCCTGACTCTGCGTGCAATGAATGTAAGAGAAGTGATTCAATTTCACCTGGTTAATATGGCCTGCTAACCTGGATTTATTTTAGCTAAATATGCAGGTTTAAAATATATACGTCTGTGTATTGATTTTAAGAAAGGCATTGATGTTTATGGTTAGGTACAGTCGTGCAACGATTGTGCTTTTTTTTTCCGCAAATGCCCTTTTGTTAAATCATCCCCCAATTGGTGAAGTTGGCTGTCTTTGTTAGGAAGAAATAGTCTTCACACAGTTTGCAACGAGCCAGGTGGCCCAAACTGCTGCATATACCCTGACTCTGTTGCAAGAGAAGTGACACATTTTACCTAGTTAAAAGAAATTCATGTTAGCAGGCAATATTAACTAAATATGCAAGTTTAGAAATATATACTTGTGTAATGATTTTAAGAAAGGCATTGGTGTTTATGGTTAGGTACACATTGGAGCAACGACAGTCCTATTTCGCGAATGCGCACCGCATCGATTATATGCAACGCAGGACACGCTAGATAAACTAGTAATATCATCAACCATGTGTAGTTAACTAGTGATTATGATTGATTGATTGTTTTATATAAGATAAGTATAATGCTAGCTAGCAACTTATCTTACTGCATTCCGCGTAACAGGCAGGCTCCTCATGGAGTGTATTGTAAAGCAGGTGGTTAGAGCGTTGGACTAGTTAACCGTAAGGTTGCAAGATTGAGTCCTCGAGCTGACAAGGTAAAAATCTGTCGTTCTGCCCCTGAACAAGGCAGTTAACCCACCATTCCTAGGCCGCCATTTAAAATAAGAATGTGTTCTTAACTAACTTGCCTAGTTAAATAAAGGTGTAAAAAAAAAGGCCAAATCGGTGTCCAAAAATACAGATTTCCGAATGTTATGATAACTTGAAATCGGCCCTAATTAATCAGTCAACCTCTAGTGTCCGAGCTGTGTGCCAGTAGTTTAGACAGACAGCTCGGTGCATTCAACATGTCAATACCTCTCATAAATAAAAGTAGTGATGAAGTTAATCTCTCCTCCACTTTCAGCCAGGAGAGATTGACATGCATATTATTAATATTAGCTCTCTGTGTACATCCAAGGGCCAGCCGTGCTGCCTTGTTCTGAGCCAATTTAAATTTTCCTGAGTCCTTTTTTTGTGGCAACTGACCACACAACTGAACAGTAGTCAAGGTGCGACAAAACTAGGGCCTGTAGGACCTGCCTTATTGATAGTGCTGCAGAGCATCACTTTATTATAGACAGACTTCTCCTCATCCTAGCTACTACTGCATCAATATGTTTTGACCATGACAGCTTACAATCTAGGGTTACTCCAAGCAGTTTGGTCATATCAATTTCCTCAATTTCCACATTATTTATTACAACATTTAGTTGAGGTTTAGTGAGTATTTAGTGAGACTCTGATGACACAAGGTTTCAGAAACTCAACAGTGAATTAAATTGATAGACACCTTCAGTGCCCTTAAAAGCTTGGATGAAAGGTGCCCAGAGTAAACGGCCTGCTCCTTAGTCCCAGTTGCTAATATATGCATATTATTGTTAGTATTGGATAGAAAACACTCTGAAGTTTCTAAAACTGTTTGAATGATGTCTGTGAGTATAACAGAACTCATATGGCAGGCAAAAACCTGAGAAGAAATCCAAACAGGAAGTGGGAAATCTGAGGTTGGTTGATTTTCAACCCAGCCCCTATTGAATACACAGTGGGATATTGGTTTTTGTTGCACTTCCTAAGGCTTCCACTAGATGTCAACCATCCTTAGAAACTTGTTTGAGGATTCTACTGTGAAGAGGGGGCTCATAAGGGCTGTTTGAGCCAGATGTCTGGCAGAGTGCCACAGGCTCTGAGGCGCGGTCACGAGAGACTTAGCTCTCATTCCATTGCTTTTCTACAGACATAATAATTATCCGGTTGGAATATTATTGAAGTTTTATGTTAAAAACATCCTAAAGATTGATTCCATACATCGTTTGACATGTTTCTACGGACAGTAACGGAACTTTTTGACATTTGACAAATCAAACATTTAATGTGGAACTGGGATTCCTCTGAGTGCATTCTGATGAAGATCATCAAAGGTAAGTGAATATTTATAATGCTATTTATGACTAATGTTGACTACCCAATATGGCGGATATCTTTTTGGCGGCTGTCACAAATATCACCGAAGGTGGCTCCCTTTCCTGTTCGGGTGGCGCTCGGCGGTCGTCGTCGCCGGTCTACTAGCTGTCACCGATCCCTTTTTCCTTTTCGTTTGTTTTGGTCTAATTGTTTTCACCTGTTCCTTGTTGGGGTTTTGGGGTGGGTATTATTTAAGTTTGTTTAGCCCGCTTGTGTTTGTGCGGGCTTGTTGTCATTGTACGTTGGAGGTGTATTGTTAATTTAGGGTTTTAGCTGTCCGGTTTATGTAACAGTGGTCTTTGGGTTGTGTTGCGCCTGTGTTTTGGCTTCACCCATTTTTGTACCTGTTTCTGTTTACTGTGGACATTAAAGCATTTTTTCCCCGTGAAACTTCTGCTCTCTGCGCCTGACTCCACACCCATCACTCTCCTGATGTTACAGCTGCTTTGTTGTCTGAAAGCTGTATTCAGATTATTGCATGGTTTACTTTGGTTTGCTTTTTCCGTAAAGCTTTTTTGAAATCTGACACAGTGGTTGCATTAAGGAGTGTATCTATATTTCCATGTCTAACAATTGTATTTTCATGGACATTTATAATGAGTATTTCTGTAAATAGATGTGGCTCTCTGCAATATCATTCCAAGATGGCGTAGCAGTAAGTCGTCCTGTCGTGTCGTGTCCCTGTATATTTTGTTTATATTTTGTTTATTTTTCGTTTTTTTACATAGCTATCCCTTTAAAAACATTTTGCTAAACCTAAGCTTCCAAATACGCTGGATCTTCACAACTAGCTATCTAGCTAAACTGCAACCCTGGATGATTACCCCTGGCTAGCGTTTCCACCCACTTAGCTTGAAGCTAGCCCGGCCTGCGCTACCACCGTAGCATACTCCTGAGCTACAATACCCGGGCCCACGACCGGTCTATCGATGTCACCGCATGAAGAGGAATAACAGACTCACCCCATCGCGACGTCCCCCAAAGGCTAACTCTCTAGCCCTCGCTATCTCCCTGCTTGCTAATTCGGCCTGCTAACTGCTAGCTTGTCCAGCTCCGGTCCGCTAACTGCTACCTTGTCTAGCCCGGGCCTACAAACTGTTAGCTTGTTAGCACAGGCCTGCTAACCGCCTGAATCGCCGCGTACCAAACGCCCACCGGACCCATATTTACTTTCTATCTCTTTTGACTTTTAATTTGTTTATACCTTCCGGAAACCTGCCTCACCCAATGTGATACGGAATCGCTATTATTTTTATTTATTTTAGAACACACTCAAGAACCTCCAGAAGCTAACCAGCTAACTAGCTACAAGCTATTTAGTCATTGTTCGTTTTTTAACCTGGATAACACTCGCCAGTCCAGCTTCCCTTCCCCATCCACCGCTGCCCCTGGACACTGATCTCTTGGCTACATAGCTGATGCACGCTGGACTGTCCATAAATCACGGTACTCCATTCTGCTGTTTGTTTTATCTGTTGGCCCCGTTGCCTAGTCTACGCCATTTTACCTGCTGTTGTTGTGCTAGCTGATTAGCTGTTGTCTCACCTACTGTTTTAGCTAGCTTTCCCAATTCAACACCTGTGATTACTGTATGCCTCGCTGTATGTCTCTCTCAAATGTCAATATGCCTTGTATACTGTTGTTCAGGTTAGTTATCATTGTTTTAGTTCACAATGGAGCCCCTAGTTCCACTCTTCATACCCCTGATAACTCCTTTGTCCCACCTCCCACACATGCGGTGACCTCACCCATTACTACCAGCATGTCAGAGATACAACCTCTCTCATCATCACCCAGTGCCTGGGCTTACCTCCGCTGTACCCGCACCCCACCATACCCCTGTCTGCGCATTATGCCTGAATATATTACTACCATGCCCAGAAAACCTGCTCCTCTTATTCTCTGTCCCCAAACGCTCTAGGCGACCAGTTTTGATAGCCTTTAGCCGCACCCTCATACTACTCCTTCTCTGTTCCGCGGGTGATGTGGAGGTAAACCCAGGCCCTGCATGTCCCCAGGCACCCTCATTTGTTGACTTCTGTGTTCGAAAAAGCCTTGGTTTCATGCATGTCAACATCAGAAGCCTCCTCCCTAAGTTTCCTTACTCACTGCTTTAGCACACTCTGCTAACCCTGATGTCCTTGCTGTGTCTGAATCCTGGCTCAGGAAGGCCACCAAAATTCAGAGATTTCCATACCCAACTATACATCTTCCGTCAAGATAGAATCTGCCAAAGGGGGAGGAGTTGCAGTTTACTGCAGAGATGGCCTGCAAAGTAATGTCATACTTTCCAGGTCCATACCCAAACAGTTCGAACTACTAATTTTGAAAATGACTCTCTCCAGAAATAAGTCTCTCACGGTTGCCGCCTGCTACCGACCCCCCTCAGCTCCCAGCTGTGCCCTGGACACCATTTGTGAATTGATCGCCCCCCATCTAGCTTCAGAGTTTGTTCTGTTAGGTGACCTAAACTGGGATATGCTTAACACCCCGCCAGTCCTACAATCTAAGCTAGATGCCCTCAATCTCACACAAATCATCAAGGAACCCACCAGGTACAACCCTAACTCTGTAAACAAGGGCACCCTCATAGACGTCATCCTGACCAACTGGCCCTCCAAATACACCTCCGCTGTCTTCAACCAGGATCTCAGCGATCACTGCCTCATTGCCTGTATCCGCTACGGAGCCGCAGTCAAACGACCACCCCTCATCACTGTCAAACGCTCCCTAAAACACTTCTGTGAGCAGGCCTTTCTAATCGACCTGGCCCGGGTATCCTGGAAGGACATTGACCTCATCCCGTCAGTTGAGGATGCCTGGTCATTCTTTAAAAGTAA
>NW_022261980.1:10613937-10636132 GCF_002021735.2 Oncorhynchus kisutch | reverse complement strand
GGCTAAGGAAGTAGTACCAGGTTCTCTGAACATCCACCGCTCCCTCCTCAAACCTCTGCGGAGCTCTTTTATCTTCCCTGGCCGTCCTGGTAGAGACAGAGTACAGTGTAACGGCGTCTCTGGAGGATGAGAGCACAGAGCAGGAATATCCAGGGCACAGAGAGCATTCAGCAAGGTCCCCGACTAACTGTCTGAACAGGGACCATCATTCATGCACCTTTCGTGTTCTCTCTCTCTCTCTCTCTCTCCTCTCTCTCCTCTCTCTCTCTCTCTCTCTCTCTCTCTCTCTCTCTCATACTTCCATGCTCCTCTCTTTCTTCCTTTTCTGTCCAACATTTTTTTCTCAGGACGTTGGACTCTTTAATCACCCTCTCTTTCTGTCTCAGGACATTGGACTCTTTAATCACCCTCTCTTTCTGTCTCAGGATGTTGGACTCTTTAATCACCCTCTCTTTCTGTCTCAGGACGTTGGACTCTTTAATCACCCTCTCTTTCTGTCTCAGGACGTTGGACTCTTTAATCACCCTCTCTTTCTGTTTCAGGACGTTGGACTCTTTAATCACCCTCTCTTTCTGTCTCAGGACGTTGGACTCTTTAATCACCCCTCTTTCTGTCTCAGGTCTATGGACTCTTTAATCACCCTCTCTTTCTGTCTCAGGACGTTGGACTCTTTAATCACCCTCTCTTTCTGTCTCAGGACGTTGGACTCTTTAATCACCCTCTCTTTCTGTCTCAGGATTTGGACTCTTATCACCCTCTCTTTCTGTTTCAGGACGTTGGACTCTTTAATCACCCTCTCTTCTGTCTCAGGACGTTGGACTCTTTAATCACCCTCTCTTTCTGTCTCAGGTCTATGGACTCTTTAATCACCCTCTCTTTCTGTCTCAGGTCTATGGACTCTTTAATCACCCTCTCTTTTGTCTCAGGACGTTGGACTCTTTAATCACCCTCTCTTTCTGTCTCAGGACGTTGGACTCTTTAATCACCCTCTCTTTCTGTCTCAGGATGTTGGACTCTTAATCACCCTCTCTTTCTGTCTCAGGACGTGGACTCTTTAATCACCCTCTCTTTCTGTTTCAGGACATTGGACTCTTCAATCACCCTCTCTTTCTGTCTCAGGTCTATGGACTCTTTAATCACCCTCTCTTTCTGTCTCAGGACGTTGGACTCTTTAATCACCCTCTCTTTCTGTCTCAGGACGTTGGACTCTTTAATCACCCTCTCTTTCTGTCTCAGGACGTTGGACTCTTTAATCACCCTCTCTTTCTGTCTCAGGACGTTGGACTCTTTTAATCACCCTCTCTTTCTGTCTCAGGACGTTGGACTCTTTAATCACCCTCTCTTTCTGTCTCAGGACGTTGGACTCTTTAATCATCCTCTCTTTCTGTCTCAGGTCTATGGACTCTTTAATCACCCTCTCTTTCTGTCTCAGGATGTTGGACTCTTTAATCAACCCCTCTCTTTCTGTCTCAGGATGTTGGACTCTTTAATCACCCTCTCTTTCTGTCTCAGGATGTTGGACTCTTTATCACCCTCTCTTTCTGTTCAGGACGTTGGACTCTTTAATCACCCTCTCTTTCTGTCTCAGGACGTTGGACTCTTTAATCACCCTCTCTTTCTGTCTCAGGTCTATGGACTCTTTAATCACCCTCTCTTTCTGTCTCAGGTCTATGGACTCTTTAATCACCCTCTCTTTCTGTCTCAGGACGTTGGACTCTTTAATCACCCTCTCTTTCTGTCTCAGGACGTTGGACTCTTTTAATCACCCTCTCTTTCTGTCTCAGGACGTTGGACTCTTTAATCACCCTCTCTTTCTGTCTCAGGAAGTTGGAGCTCTTTAATCACCCCTCTCTTTCTGTCTCAGGACATTGGACTCTTTAAATCACACCCCCTCTCTTTCTGTCTCAGGACGTTGGACTCCTTTAATATCACCCTCTCTTTCTGTCTCAGGACGTGGGAACTCTTTAATTCACCCTCTTCTCTTTCTGTCTCAGGACGTGGACTCTTTAATCACCCTCTCTTTCCTGTCTCAGGACGTTGGACCTTTAAATCACCCTCTCTTTCTGTCTCAGGACGTTGACTATTTAATCACCCTCCTTTCTGTCTCAGGACGTTGGACTCTTTAATCACCCTCTCTTTCTGTCTCTTTCTCTTTTCTGTAGTTTTGTATTATTCGTTTTTGTGTGTTATTGATTGAACGATTGTAAGACTGTGCTGTATGGAGCTGCAGTCCGGTACAAATAGCTTGGTACATCATCACTGGTCTTGTTCCTTAGAGAGTAAGACCCCATCCACACCTAACATAATGACTGGTTCTGTTCCTTAGAGAGTAAGACCCCATCCACACCTAACATAACGACTGGTTCTGTTCCTTAGAGAGTAAGCATTAAGACCCCATCTATGGTTGTACACTCCTGCCAATCAATTGATCAAGGCATTCTGGTGGCATGCTGTACTTGCGCGCTGTGCTCAGTACATCCCTTACCTTGTATCTGGTCATATCAACACTCACCAGTCGCAACAGACCTCTTGATCCATTCCCTCCTGAAATGTAGCACGCAGGCCAAGGGTCATAGTAGCTGACCTGTAGAATAGGGTTCCGTTTGGCCACCTGTCGGCGTTGTGACAAAGTCACTCAAACAAGTTAAATTGGCTCCCGGCAGCCATGTTTTTGACCTTGACAACAGGGTGTCAAACTCATTCCATGGAATGCCTAGTGTCTGCGGGTTTTGGTTTGTTCCTTTCAATTAAGACAGAGGGGAGTTCTTTACTAAACTAGTGCACTTAATTCATCATTCAAGTACAAGGGAGGAGGGAAACCCGCACAGCTCGGCCTCCTTGGAATGAGTTTGACACCTTTACTTTACAAGATCCTGGTTTATTATTATTTATTAGCTGTTTCTAGCATTTCTGGAGAAGATGTTAATGTGTTACTTTGGTCTAATGGCAACAGGAATACTACTTGGCTTGGACCCAGAATATGGAGGAATACTACTTGGATTGGACCCAGAATATGGAGGAATACTACTTGGCTTGGACCCAGAAGATGGCGGCTACTACTTGGCTTGGAAAAGAGGATGGCGGATACTACTTGGCTTGGAACCAGAAAATGGAGGAATACTACTTGGCAACACCACCTCTCCCCCTCCACCCAACAACATGAACCTCTCCCCTCCACCCAACAACATGAACCTCTCCCCCTCCACCCAACAACATGAACCTCTCCCCCTCCACCCAACAACATGAACCTCTCCCCCTCCACCCAACAACATGAACCTCTCCCCCTCCACCCAACAACATGAACCTCTCCCCCTCCACCCAACAACATGAACCTCTCCCCCTCCACCCAACAACATGAACCTCTCCCCCTCCGCCCAACAACATGAACCTCTCCCCCTCCACCCAACAACATGAACCTCTCCCCCTCCACCCAACAACATGAACCTCTCCCCCTCCACCCAACAACATGAACCTATCCCCCTCCACCCAACAACATGAACCTCTCCCCCTCCACCCAACAACATGAACCTCTCCCCCTCCACCCAACAACATGAACCTCAACATGAACCTCTCCCCTCTCTGCCCAACAACAGGAACCTCTCCCCCTCCCCCTCCACCCAACAACATGAACCTCTCCCCCTCTGCCCAACAACATGAACCTCTCCCCCTCTGCCCAACAACATGAACCACTCCCCCTCTCTGCCCAACAACATGAACCACTCCCCCTCTCTGCCCAACAATATCAGCCTCTCCTCTGCGTCCCTCCAACAACATCAACCTTCTCCCTGCCTTCCTCTTCCCAAAAACATCAATCTTCTCCCTGCCTCCCCTCGTCCCAACAAAATCAACCTCTCCCCTTTCTCCCCTCTGCCCAAAAGCCTCAAATTCTCCTGGCTCCCCCTTCCCAAGAAAGCCAACCTTCCCCTACCAATTAATCAGTCTGTGCCATGGCACCTTCAGGTACCTCTCTGCACCAGTCCATGTCTAAACCTGAGGCTTCAGTCTCAAGTTCACCTCACAAACTACCATTGTCCACTCCTCCAACCGCCCCCCCCCCCCCCCCACAACACACAAAGGTTCTTAATCCTCCCCCAACCTCGCTAACGAGCAACCCCTGTCAGTCTCACCCCGCACCCCTCTCACCCGCATCCCACAGACAAATTCCCAGTGTTCCAAGGGTGGTAGGCAGAGGGTGAATCCCGAGACCAAAGACCCAGATTACTAACTAATCCTGGGAGGTATTTCTCTCCCCCAGCCGCCCTTAGCTTTCAGGATCTGCTGCCTGTATGCCTTTTTATAGAGGAGAGAGAGAGAGAGAGAGGAGAGAGAGAGGAGAGAAGAGAGAAAGGAGAGAGAGAGAAGAGCGAGAAAGAGAGAGAGAGAGAGAGAGAGACCAAAACAGAGAGAGAGACACAGAGAGAGGAAGAGAGGAAAGGGAGAGAGAGAGAGACACAACAGAGAGAGAGAGAGAGACAACAGAGAGATGACAACAGAAGAGAGAGAGAGAGACAGAGAGAGGAAGAGAGAGAGAGAAGAAGAGAGCAACACAGAAAGAGAGGAGGAGAGGACAGGAGAGAGCGAGAGAGAGAGAGAGAGTAGAGACATCAGAGACCAAAAACAGAGAGAGAGAGAGAGAGAGAGAGAGAGACACAGAGAGAGAGAGAGAGAGAGAGAGAGAGAGAGACAGAGAGAGAGAGAGAGAGAGAGAGAGTGAGTGAGTGAACGGTGGTTAATGAGCAGGTTCACACTTCCAGTAATGAAAAGGTGAGGCGAGAGAGAGAGATTAAAGGAAATAACGTTCTCTAAATTGCCATTAGAATCACAGTGATCCAATTATAGTCATGGGTTTTTAAAGTTTGCTGTTGGGAAGCGGAATCAGCCGAAAACAGATGTCTGATGTCCCCTGGTTTCCTATGAATCCTATAGATGACGGGGGCGTTAACTATTGTTGAAAATATACCAAAATTATCATATTGAAAAAGCTCCCTGATATCCATTCATACGGATAGAGAGATGAAACCGTTTTCCTGCTGTGTTAATGGGTTGTTTGGCAACGCTAGTCAAGCAACAATTGGCTCTGCCAGGAGTGGGTTACGGGAGCTGTACCCATCTGGTTATTATGCCATGCCATCTGTGGAACAGGGCTAACCTGCTCACAAACACGCAAACACATCATCTAGACAAGCCCTGACCCAGGGTCAACACATCATCTAGACAAGCCCTGACCCAGGGTCAACACATCATCTAGACAAGCCCTGACCCAGGGTCAACACATCATCTAGACAAGCCCTGACCCAGGGTCAACACATCATCTAGACAAGCCCTGACCCAGGGTCAACACATCATCTAGACAAGCCCTGACCCAGGGTCAACACATCATCTAGACAAGCCCTGACCCAGGGTCAACACATCATCTAGACAAGCCCTGACCCAGGGTCAACACATCATCTAGACAAGCCCTGACCCAGGGTCAACACATCATCTAGACAAGCCCTGACCCAGGGTCAACACATCATCTAGACAAGCCCTGACCCAGGGTCAACACATCATCTAGATAAATCCCAGGAAGAGTAGCTGCTGCCTTGGCAGGAACTATTGGGGATCCATAATAACCCCCAGGAAGAGTAGCTGCTGCCTTGGCAGGAACTATTGGGGATCCATAATAACCCCCAGGAAGAGTAGCTGCTGTCTTGGCAGGAACTATTGGGGATCCATAATAACCCCCAGGAAGAGTAGCTGCTGTCTTGGCAGGAACTAATGGGGATCCATAATAAATAAAAAAAATGAGACCAAAAAAAAAGTCAAATCCTGACTTATAAGGTTGGATTGAAACCAAATCACACAACATTCATGCCCCGGGGTCATGTAGAAAGCCCACAGTAATGACTCATTTTGTAATAAGTAATTACCCTTTAAGTAAATAAATGGCGGACTGTAATATACATCCTAACAGCATGTGAAAGCTGCCAGAGTACTTTAGCCTGTCGAAAGGGTTAACTACACAGTGAAAGATAGAAAATGATTTTTCACGGAGACAGGTCTCTCTTTTTCATAGCAGGTCCCAGTTAATAATGAAACAGTCGGCAGAATGTATGATCTGCACATTAATAAAGATGGATGGTCTGAGATAGGGGAATGTAATGAGAATGATTATCAGATTGTCATCATCTTAATCACCAGTGTCATAATCAGCATCATCAAGGTTATTCATTCAATACTTAGGCCTCATTATACCCGTCGTGAAATATTAACACATTCTTTGCAGAAGTTCAGCACCCTGAATGTTAAAAATGACTGCAGTGATTAGAGCGTGGGGTTGGTGAAGTCTCGGTAGTCATCACCGTTCTCTCTAAGCCGTGCTCTCTGGCGTGGAGGCGCAGCTCCCCGGGGACTGCTGTGCAGAAGAAACATCAGCCCCCTGCAGAGAAGCAAGAGGTTGAATTTCACTCACCTTTCTAGAGGTTTCCCCTTTCGTTTCCCTTTACTTTTGGAATTGAGATCCAATCAACACAATATTACCACTTTAAATGCAACTTACCGAAACAAAACTAACTATGCGAGAGATCTAGTTGTAGGCAGAACACATCAGAGTAGGATTCTATTGTGTTAACAGGCAGGACTCAGGCCTGTACTCTAAATCAAAATCAAATCAAATCAAATGTATTTATAAAGCCCTTCGTACATCAGCTGATATCTCAAAGTGCTGTACAGAAACCCATCCTAAAACCCCAAACAGCAAGCAATGCAGGTGTAGAAGCACGGTGGCTAGGAAAAACTCCCTAGAAAGGCCAATACCTAGGAAGAAACCTAGAGAGGAACCAGGCTATGTGGGGTGGCCAGTCCTCTTCTGGCTGTGCCGGGTGGAGATTATAACAGAACATGGCCAAGATGTTCAAATGTTCATAAATGACCAGCATGGTCGAATAATAATAAGGCAGAACAGTTGAAACTGGAGTTGAAACAGTTGAAACTCTACACAGACAAGCACAGCATAAACAATCAGAGCTGCAGTAGGCCTTTATGCAAATAGACCATTGCCATATATGGAATATGTGTCATTCACTTTGAACTAGACTGTTTTAACAGGATGAACGGTCGTGGGTAGAAGAGATACATGTAGCCATGTGTGAGCGTTTGTACATTTTGCTAGTTAGTGAGTTATTAGCCCAGTTATAGATCATTTGTAGTCAGCAAATGGGGGAGTGATTGTTTCCTACAAGAGCACAAAACATGTGCTTTTCTAGACATCTTTGAAAATAAAATATGTTTTTGTCTTAAAGGTGCAGTGTTGTATTTTGAGACAGGCTTGAATAAGCTAAGTAGCCAATAGGCAGAGTGTAGCATCATATAGGCAGAGGGAAGCATCATACAGGCAGAGGGTAGCATCATATAGGCAGAGGGTAGCATCATATAGGCAGAGGGTAGCATCATATAGGCAGAGGGAAGCATCATATAGGCAGAGGGTAGAATCATATAGTCAGAGGGTAGCATCACATAGGCAGAGGGTAGCATCAAATAGGCAGAGGGTAGCATCATATAGGCAGAGGGAAGCATCATATAGGCAGAGGGTAGCATCATATAGGCAGAGGGTAGCATCACATAGGCAGAGGGTAGCATCAAATAGGCAGAGGGTAGCATCATATAGGCAGAGGGTAACATCATATAGGCAGAGGGTAGCATCACATAGGCAGAGGGTAGCATCAAATAGGCAGAGGGTAGCATCATATAGGCAGAGGGTAGCATCATATAGGCAGAGGGTAGCATCAGAGGCTTCCCTATCTCCTCTTCCCTCTCTCTCTCCTCGTCTCTGCCCAGTACTCTGTAGAACAGATTGTATTGTTCAGAGTGGAGGCAGTAGGATTAGTGTCGGAACACTGGGTCGCATATACTCCCATGGCGGACGTTCCCGAAGAATGTGTGTGTGGTTGGAGAATAACAGAGTGTGTGCGTGTGTGTTGAATTACTGTTAATTGTGCAAACATCCTGGGGCATTGACTCTTTAACTGTAATGAATTGGTCACACTGCCTCTGAGTCAGACCTAAAGGCTGAAGGAGGTCTTGCACTCATGGTCTCTCCCTACCTCTCTTTTCAGTCTCCCTCCATCACTCTCTCATCTCTATCGCTCTCCCTCCCTCCCTCTCTTTTCAGTCTCCCTCCCTCCCTCACTCTCTTATCTCTATCACTCTCCCTCCCTCTCTTTTCAGTCTCCCTCCCCCCTCCCTCATCTCTATCACTCTCCCTCCCTCTCTTTTCAGTCTCCCTCCATCACTCTCTCATCTCTATCTCTCTCCCTCCCTCCCTCTCTTTTCAGTCTCCCTCCCTCCCTCACTCTCTCATCTCTAGCTCTCTCCCACCCTCTCTTCTCAGTCTCCTTCCCTCACTCTCTCATCTCTCCCTCTCCCTCCCTCACACTCTCATCTCTATCTCTCTCTCTCCCTTCCTCCCTTTCAGTCTCCTTCCTTCCCGCATTCTTTCATCTCTATCTGTCCCCTCTCCTGTCCCCTCTTCACAACTAGATACAGATGATAGCAGAAGGCTAGTTATGGAGCCTGTTGAATCTTATTAACCCCCATCACCTCCACTGAACCTCAGTCAATATATACAGTAGACAGACTGGTCCAGTCTGTACCACTCTGCATCACTGTCCTCAGTCAATAAATACAGTAGACTGGTCCAGTCTATACCACTCTGCATCACTGTCCTCAGTCAATACATACAGTAGACTGGTCCAGTCTGTACCACTCTACATCACTGTCCTCAGTCAATAAATAAAGTAGACTGGTCCAGTCTGTATCATTGTCCTCAGTCAATACATACAGTAGACTGGTCCAGTCTATACCACTCTGCATTACTGTCCTCAGTCAATACATACAGTAGACTGGTCCAGTCTGTACCACTCTACATCACTGTCCTCAGTCCAGATATACAGTAGACTGGTACAGTCTGTACCACTCTGCATCACTGTCCTCAGTCAATACATACAGTAGACTGGTCCAGTCTGCATCACTGTCCTCAGTCAAGATATACAGTAGACTGGTCCAGTCTATACCACTCTGCATCACTGTCCTCAGTCAATACATACAGTAGACTGGTCCAGTCTATACCACTCTGTATCACTGTCCTCAGTCAATATATACAGTAGACTGGTCCAGTCTGCATCACTGTCCTCAGTCAATACATACAGTAGACTGGTCCAGTCTGAATCACTGTCCGCAGTCAATATATACAGTAGACTGGTCCAGTCTGCATCACTGTCCTCAGTCAATACATACAGTAGACTGGTCCAGTCTGAATCACTGTCCGCAGTCAATATATACAGTAGACTGGTCCAGTCTGCATCACTGTCCTCAGTCAATACATACAGTAGGCTGGTCCAGTCTGCATCACTGTCCTCAGTCAATACATACAGTAGACTGGTCCAGTCTATACCATTCTACATTACTGTCCTCAGTCAATATATACAGTAGACTGGTCCAGTCTGCATCACTCTACATTACTGTCCTCAGTCAATACATACAGTAGACTGGTCCAGTCTGTACCACTCTACATCACTGTCCTCAGTCAATAAATAAAGTAGACTGGTCCAGTCTGTATCATTGTCCTCAGTCAATACATACAGTAGACTGGTCCAGTCTATACCACTCTGCATCACTGTCCTCAGTCAATAAATAAAGTAGACTGGTCCAGTCTGTATCATTGTCCTCAGTCAATACATACAGTAGACTGGTCCAGTCTATACCACTCTGCATTACTGTCCTCAGTCAATACATACAGTAGACTGGTCCAGTCTATACCACTCTGCATTACTGTCCTCAGTCAATACATACAGTAGACTGGTCCAGTCTATACCACTCTGCATTACTGTCCTCAGTCAATACATACAGTAGACTGGTCCAGTCTATACCACTCTGCATCACTGTCCTCAGTCAATACATACAGTAGACTGGTCCAGTCTGTACCACTCTACATCACTGTCCTCAGTCAAGATATACAGTAGACTGGTCCAGTCTGTACCACTCTGCATCACTGTCCTCAGTCAATACATACAGTAGACTGGTCCAGTCTGCATCACTCTACATCACTGTCCTCAGTCAAGATATACAGTAGACTGGTCCACTCTATACCACTCTGCATCACTGTCCTCAGTCAATACATACAGTAGACTGGTCCAGTCTACATCACTGTCCTCAGTCAAGATATACAGTAGACTGGTCCACTCTATATCACTGTCCTCAGTCAATACATACAGTAGACTGGTCCAGTCTATACCACTCTGTATCACTGTCCTCAGTCAATATATACAGTAGACTGGTCCAGTCTGCATCACTGTCCTCAGTCAATACATACAGTAGACTGGTCCAGTCTGTATCATTGTCCTCAGTCAATATATACAGTAGACTGGTCCAGTCTGCATCACTGTCCTCAGTCAATACATACAGTAGACTGGTCCAGTCTGTACCACTCTACATCACTGTCCTCAGTCAATACATACAGTAGACTGGTCCAGTCTATACCAATGTCCTCAGTCAATATATACAGTAGACTGGTCCAGTCTATACTAATGTCGTCAGTCAATATATACAGTAGACTGGTCCAGTCTATACCACTGTCCTCAGTCAATATATACAGTAGACTGGTCCAGTCTATACCAATGTCCTCAGTCAATATATACAGTAGACTGGTCCAGTCTATACCACTGTCCTCAGTCAATATATACAGTAGACTGGTCCAGTCTGTACCACTCTACATCACTGTCCTCAGTCAATAAATAAAGTAGACTGGTCCAGTCTGTATCATTGTCCTCAGTCAATACATACAGTAGACTGGTCCAGTCTATACCACTCTGCATTACTGTCCTCAGTCAATACATACAGTAGACTGGTCCAGTCTATACCACTCTGCATTACTGTCCTCAGTCAATACATACAGTAGACTGGTCCAGTCTATACCACTCTGCATTACTGTCCTCAGTCAATACATACAGTAGACTGGTCCAGTCTATACCACTCTGCATCACTGTCCTCAGTCAATACATACAGTAGACTGGTCCAGTCTGTACCACTCTACATCACTGTCCTCAGTCAAGATATACAGTAGACTGGTCCAGTCTGTACCACTCTGCATCACTGTCCTCAGTCAATACATACAGTAGACTGGTCCAGTCTGCATCACTGTCCTCAGTCAAGATATACAGTAGACTGGTCCACTCTATACCACTCTGCATCACTGTCCTCAGTCAATACATACAGTAGACTGGTCCAGTCTACATCACTGTCCTCAGTCAAGATATACAGTAGACTGGTCCACTCTATATCACTGTCCTCAGTCAATACATACAGTGGACTGGTCCAGTCTATACCACTCTGTATTACTGTCCTCAGTCAATATATACAGTAGACTGGTCCAGTCTGCATCACTGTCCTCAGTCAATACATACAGTAGACTGGTCCAGTCTGTATCATTGTCCTCAGTCAATATATACAGTAGACTGGTCCAGTCTGCATCACTGTCCTCAGTCAATACATACAGTAGACTGGTCCAGTCTGTACCACTCTACATCACTGTCCTCAGTCAATACATACAGTAGACTGGTCCAGTCTATACCAATGTCCTCAGTCAATATATACAGTAGACTGGTCCAGTCTATACCAATGTCGTCAGTCAATATATACTGTAGACTGGTCCAGTCTATACCACTGTCCTCAGTCAATATATACAGTAGACTGGTCCAGTCTGTACCACTCTGCATCACTGTCCTCAGTCAAGATATACAGTAGACTCTTCCACTCTACATCACTGTCCTCAGTCCAGATATACAGTAGACTGGTCCACTCTACATCACTGTCCTCAGTCCAGATATACAGTAGACTGGTCCACTCTACATCACTGTCCTCAGTCCAGATATACAGTAGACTGGTACAGTCTGTCCCACTCTACATCACTGTCCTCAGTCCAGATATACAGTTGACTGGTCCAGTCTGTACCACTCTACATCACTGTCCTCAGTCCAGATATACAGTAGACTGGTCCACTCTACATCACTGTCCTCAGTCAAGATATACAGTAGACTGGTCCACTCTACATCACTGTCCTCAGTCCAGATATACAGTAGACTGGTCCACTCTACATCACTGTCCTCAGTCCAGATATACAGTAGACTGGTCCACTCTACATCACTGTCCTCAGTCCAGATATACAGTAGACTGGTACAGTCTGTACCACTCTACATTGACTTCTTGGCTCTCTATTATGTGTCCTTCTGCCTATTCAATTGACATTTGAACAGAACTTGCATTGGTTGATTCTAGTTAAGTAGCAGTTAGCTTCTAGCCATCATGAAAAAGGAGAAGGCTAACGCTAGCAGTGCTAGCCCACCTATGGTTTTATCCACGGCTGGGCACAGATGCGTCATGTGTGAGATGTTTTCCACACGATGAAGATAAGGTGGGACTGGAAAACGGACAGGGATTTGTTTGCCCTAAATGCACCACCATCAAGCAGCTTAGGGACGAGTTCCTCCGACTGTTGGCTTTGCTGAGAGAAAACGGATAACCTGCTTTATAAGTACACCGAGCTTTCTGTAACCCAGGCAACCCTAATCTCAGTTTTAAATGCCTCTTATAGCAAAGCTGTCGATGAGTCGCGTGGCGTTGATCTGTCCCAATCCAACTGGCAGATGTTAAGCTCAACTCCGCGGCCCCATGGGTGACTGGACACTCTCGGGGCGTAGGAGATCGGGAGGCAGTCTGGCCACGCTTCATCTATCCTGAGAAGATTTGATCCAGCTATCAAACAGCTTTGGCCCACAGCACGGATCCTGGGTGTATACCGCCAGCCGGCGGCCGCCCATTGGCTCCCTCCCCCACGGCCACCGCAGTTCAGCAGTTCACTTCCCCATCAGGTTCCATCCCAACCACCATCCATGTGGGCAGTTCGATGGTGAGAGATTTTGTCCGGCCTACAATCTGTGGACCGAAGTCCACTGTCACCCAGGAGCCCGTGACCATGACATCAACTCCCTCCTGCCCTCAGTTCTGGCCAACTACTCCAATAGTGACACCATCATCACCCACGTGGGTTTTAACAACCTTAGTTTTAGGCGATCTGATCACCTGAGGGAGGACTACACCCTCGTTAGCACAGGGAAGAGAAGACTGATCTCTGACCCTCCTGTGCTAACGAAGGGGTTCAGAACGTTTCAGCCGACTCTTTGCCCTGAACAAGTACCTGAAGAAACTTTGCAAAGACAGGAATGTCTTTTTTTGTGACAATGTTTTAAAAGAGACAGGATTCACCCTAAACGCAGCGCTTCCAGGATCATTTCCAGCAACATCAAACTGTTTTAGAGACTGACAGACAGTGTCTGGTAGAGACCCAGTCCCTGCAACATCAAACTGTTTTAGAGACTGACAGACAGTGTCTGGTAGAGACCCAGGCCCAGCAACATCAAACTGTTTTAGAGACTGACAGACAGGGTCTGGTAGTGCTCCAGTCCCAGCAACATCAAACTGTTTTAGAGACTGACAGACAGTGTCTGGTAGAGACCCAGGCCCAGCAACATCAAACTGTTTTAGAGACTGACAGACAGTGTCTGGTAGAGACCCAGGCCCAGCAACATCAAACTGTTTTAGAGACTGACAGACAGTGTCTGGTAGAGACCCAGGCCCAGCAACATCAAACTGTTTTAGAGACTGACAGACAGTGTCTGGTACTGATCCAGTCCCTGCAACATCAAACTGTTTTAGAGACTGACAGACAGTGTCTGGTACTGATCCAGTCCCTGCAACATCAAACTGTTTTAGAGACTGACAGACAGGGTCTGGTAGAGACCCAGGCCCAGCAACATCAAACTGTTTTAGAGACTGACAGACAGTGTCTGGTACTGATCCAGTCCCTGCAACATCAAACTGTTTTAGAGACTGACAGACAGTGTCTGGTACTGATCCAGTCCCTGCAACATCAAACTGTTTTAGAGACTGACAGACAGGGTCTGGTAGCGCTCCAGTCCCAGCAACATCAAACTGTTTTAGAGACTGACAGACAGGGTCTGGTACTGATCCAGTCCCTGCAACATCAAACTGTTTTAGAGACTGACAGACAGGGTCTGGTGGTACTCCAGTTCTCCCTGTCTGAATAAGCAGCAGAGGACTTGGCAACCATATGTGAGTAACCATATGTTCCTTTAACCTTCAACCCCGCCTTCTAGTGAGTTTATACAAACTGTCATCTCCTACCATTCTGATAGATTGTAGACGGTCAGAAAACCTGGTTGTAATGTTAATCATTTGATTGTTATTCCATTGGTAACCTTGAGGCAGAGTGGCCCACACTCAATGAAAATGGTGCTTTTAAATGTTACAGCAATCAATGGGAAAACCTTTCTCGTGAATGACCTCATTACTGAGCGCAAAGTTGATTGGATGTTTCTCACTGAAACATGGCTGTCATCAGACTGTAGTGCTGCTCTTATGGAAGATTCCACCCCGGACTAGAGCTTTCATACTCTATAGGAAAATGTAACAGGGATGGGGGACGGCCTCTATTTCTACTAATGCTCTCAGCTCTAAATATATTTTGTTTGGCGACTTTGGGTCTTTTGAGCATCGTGCTATACTGTTTAAATGTCAGCCACCAGTTTAGGCCATAAACCTGTTTAGACCACCAAAGCACTGCCCCACTTTATTTACTGATGTATCTGAAGCATGGTCTATTGTCCTTGAGAACGATGATAAAATCATTGTGTTGGGTGATTTTAATATTCATGTTGACAAAGAGACTCCAAGGCCTCTGGAATTTATGAATCTTTTGAGCTCTATGGAATTTATTGTAAATGATTGCCGTCATTGTAAAAAATAATTTATTCTTAACTGACTTGCTTAGTTAAATAAAGGTTAAATAAAAAATAAAAATATAATCCAACATGTTACTGGGCCCATGGATAAGTGAGGAAAGGAATCCATTAAAGAGAGATTGCAGAAAGGCAGAGTGGAAGTGGAGAATGCCAAAGTTGCAGGTCCATTGTGATATTCCGAAAGAGTAACTAACAACAAGGCATTTAGCTAGACATTTTTCTAACTTGATCACTATTCATTTGAGAGTGCTCTTCTCCACCATTGATGTCCTGATAAATTCTATCCTCGCAAACCTATGTGAATTTTCCTCCACATCTAAATGTGAGGAGATTGCTGTATATTTTAGACCTGATGAGAAGTTTGATGATACAGTGCCTTTGGAAAGTATTCAGATTCCCTTGACTTTTTCCACATTTTGTTACGTTACAACCTTTTTCTAAAATAGATTAAGTAAAACAATTTCATCAGCAATCTACACACAATACCCAATAATGACAAAGCGAAAACAGGATTTTAGAAATGTTTGCACATTTATTAAAAATAAAAAACAGAAATACCTTATATAAGTATTCAGACCCTTTACTATGAGACACTAAATTGAGCTCAGGTGCATCCTGTTTCCATTGATCATCCTGGAGATGTTTCTACAACTTGATTGGAGTTCACCTGGGGTAAATTCAATTTATTGGACATGATTTGGAAAGGCACACACCTGTCTATATAAGTTCCCACAGTTGACAGTGCATGTCAGAGCAAAAACCAAGCCAAGAGGTCAAAGGAATTGTCCGTAGAGCTCAGAGACAGGATTGTGTCAAGGCACAGATCTGTGGAAGTGGACCAAAACATGTCTGCAGCATTGAACGTCCTCAAGAACACAGTGTCCACCATCATTCTTAAATGGAAGAAGTTTGGAACCACAAAGACTCTTCATAGAGCTGGCCGCCCGACCAAACTGAGCAATCAGGGGAGAAAGGCCTTGGTCAGGGAGGTGTCCAAGAATCCTTATGGTCACTCTGACTGTAGAGTTCCTCTGCGGAGATGGGAGAACCTTCCAGAAGGACATCCATCTCTGCAGCACTCCACCAATCAGGCCTTTATGGTAGAGTGGCCAGACGGAAGCCGCTCCTCAGTAAAAAACACTTGACAGCCCGCTTGGAGTTTGCCAAAAGGCACCTAAAGACTAAGACCATGAGAAACAAGATTCTCTGGTCTGATGAAACCAAGATTTAACTCTTTGCCCTGAATGACAAGCGTCACATCTGGACGCAACATGGCACCATCCCTACGGTGGCAGGGACGGGTAGACTACAGGCGAAGATGAACGGAGCAAAGTACAGAGAGATCCGTGATGAAAACTTGCTCCAGAGTGCTCAGCACCTCAGACTGGGGGCAAACGTTCAACATCCAACAGGACAACGACCCTAAGCACCCAGCCAAGACAACACAGGAGTGGCTCCAGGACAAGTCTATGAATGTCCTTGATTGGCCCAGCCAGAGTCCGGACTTGAGCCTGATCGAACATCTCTGGAGAGACCTGAAAATAGCTGTGCAGCAACGCTCCCCATCCAACCTGACAGAGCTTGAGAGGATCTGCAGAGAATCATGGGAGAAACTCCTCAAATACAGGTGTGCCAAGCTTGTAGCGTCATAACCAAGGAGACTCAAGGCTGTAATGGCTGCCAAAGGTGCTTCAACATTGAGTAAAGGGTCTGAATACTTATGGAAATGTGATTTCAGCATGTTATTTTTTTTATATAAATTAGCAAAAATGTATAAACGTTTTTTCATTACGGGGTATAGATGTAGATGTGAAAAAAATAAAACGAAATCAATTTCAGAATAAATCTGTAACGTAACAAAATGTGTAAAAAGTCAAGAGCTCTGAATACTTTGAGAACGCGCTGGCCTACCACACAAAGGCACTATGGATTTAGTTTCCCTGGTTGACACAGACATGTTTAGGAGAGTGATATCACAACTTAAGCTTTCTACCTGCCTTCTCAATCCTATCCCCACCACCTTCTTCAAAACAGTTTTTAATTGCATATCTGAAGAAGTGCAAGCTATTGTGAATCACTTTGTGTTCACAGGCACTTTCCCCACTGCACTAAAAACTGATATGGTGACACCCCTTCTGAAGAAAAGTAATCTATATTCTTCAGCTCTTAGCAAACTTCTGTAGAAATTGGTGTTCAAACAGCTAAATTATTTGTTAAGTGCCAACTGTTTTTTCATACCCACCACAGCACAGAGACAGCCTTAGTTAAAGTGGTAAATGATCTTAGAGTCAACACAGATACCAAACAGCTCTCTGTTCTTTTACTCTTATATTTAAGTGCTCTATTCGACCCGGTTGACCATGATGTCCTTCTGGGCAGACTGGAGAGGTGGGTTGGCCATGATGTCCTTCTGGGCAGACTGGAGAGGTGGGTTGGCCATGATGTCCTTCTGGGCAGACTGGAGAGGTGGGTTGGCCATGATGTCCTTCTGGGCAGACTGGAGAGGTGGGTTGGCCATGATGTCCTTCTGGGCAGACTGGAGAGGTGGGTTGGCCATGATGTCCTTCTGGGCAGACTGGAGAGGTGGGTTGACCATGATGTCCTTCTGGGCAGACTGGAGAGGTGGGTTGGCCATGATGTCCTTCTGGGCAGACTGGAGAGGTGGGTTGGCCATGATGTCCTTCTGGGCAGACTGGAGAGGTGGGTTGGCCTCTCTGGTCCAGTTCTAAATGGGTTTAGGACCTATTTTACCAGTTGAGAGTTTTTGTTTGTGACCCTTGGTGAACATAACTCAAAGAAAATACATAACACATGTGGCGTCCACATGATTTGATTTTGTATGCGGTTCTGCTCAGTTTATATATTTCAACCCCTAGCGGCGCTATCAGAAAGCACAGCATTGATGTTCACTGCAACGCAGACGATACACAGCTTTATATTTCTGTGTCACCAGAGGATTTTAGCTCCACGGATACATTATTAGACAGTATAGTGATTTTTAGTACTTGGATGGCTCACAAGTTCCTCCAGCTAAATCAAGACAAGACCAAGGTATTTATTGTTGGAGCCAAAGCACATGGACAGAATCTGGCCGCATGTGAATTCACGGACAATAACGATAAAACACCAGGTAAAAAACCCGGGAGTTATTTTAGATTCTGAACAGAACTTGGAATCACACATTAGGAATGTGATCAAAATAGCTTTTTTTCCAGCTGGGGAAGATTGCCACGGTGCGGCCGTTTCCTTCTCAGGCTGATACAGAGAGGCTCATCCATGCTTTTACTACAAAAAGCATGGAGCGACTGTAATGCTCTCCTGTCTGGTCTACCCAAGAAAGACATTGGTCAACTGCAAAACATAGAGAATGCTGGAGCACGGGTACTGACCAAGACCAGATGGAGAGCACACATTACACCGGTTTTAAGGTCTCTGTACTGTAAAACATAGAGAATGCTGGAGCACGGGTACTGACCAAGACCAGATGGAGAGCACACATTACACAGGTTTTAAGGTCTCTGTACTGTAAAACATAGAGAATGCTGGAACACGGGTACTGACCAAGACCAGACTGAGAGCACACATTACACCGGTTTTAAGGTCTCTGTACTGTAAAACATAGAGAATGCTGGAGCACGGGTACTGACCAAGACCAGACTGAGAGCACACATTACACCGGTTTTAAGGTCTCTGTACTGTAAAACATAGAGAATGCTGGAGCACGGGTACTGACCAAGACCAGATGGAGAGCACACATTACACCGGTTTTAAGGTCTCTGTACTGTAAAACATAGAGAATGCTGGAGCACGGGTACTGACCAAGACCAGATGGAGAGCACACATTACACCGGTTTTAAGGTCTCTGTACTGGCTTTAAAGATTCTTCTATTGGTTTTTAAATCAATCCATGATTGTTCACCCCAATACATGTCAGACATGCTTTTAACTTACGTGCCCAGTAGGTCCCTCACATCCTCTGGCGCTGACCTTTTAACTATCCCAAAGCCTAGGACCAAGAGGTATGGAGAGGCAACCTTTAGTTAGTATGAATAGCCTGCCGTAAAACCTGAGGACATATTTAAAAGAGCATCTTTTTACCTTTGCTTTCCTCAGGATGCTTTTTAGTTGTTCAGTTTGTGTCATTCTTTTGTTGTTTTTCAATCTTATGTTTATCTTCTGTAGTAAATATTTCAGCTTATATATTAAATAAATATATATTATTATTAATTTCCCTTGTGAAGCACGTTGCATTCCATGTCTGAAATGTGCTGTATAAATAAAGCTTGATTTGTAAGAACACATGATAGAGCTTGTACCGTAGAACGATGTGGCTCTGACGCACCTTGAAGAGGAGAGATGCTACTGTGTGGTCAAACTAAAACATTTTTCCTTTAACTAGGCAAGTCAATTAATAACCCATTCTTATTTACAATGACTGCCTACTGCAGACTTCACTGGGCCAATTGTGCACCATCCTATGGGACTCCCAATCACAGCCAGATGTGATGCAGCCTGGATTTGAACCAGGTACTGTAAGTGATGCCTCTTGCACTGAGATGCAGTTCCTTAGACCACTGCACCACTTGGGAGCCCATTATCAAACATGCTACTGTGTGGTTAAACTAGGACATCAGAGATGCTACTGTGTAGTCAAACTAGGACATCAGAAATGCTACTGTGTGTGGTCCAGCTAGGACATCAGAGATGCTACTGTGTGATCAAACTAGGACATCAGAGATGCTACTGTGTGTGGTCCAACTAGGATATCAGAGATGCTACTGTGTAGTCAAACTAGGACATCATAAATGCTACTGTGTGTGGTCCAGCTAGGACATCAGAGATGCTACTGTGTAGTCAAACTAGGACATCATAAATGCTACTGTGTGTGGTCCAGCTAGGACATCAGAGATGCTACTGTGTGATCAAACTAGGACCACAGAGATGCTACTGTGAGAGAGAGAGAGAGAGAGAGAGAGAGAGAGAGAGAGAGAGAGAGAGAGAAGAGAGAGAGAGATACAGACAGAGAGAGAGAGAGAGAGAGACTGAGAGAGAACCATTCACCCATCATCCTAAGCTAAACATGGTAAGACTTGCCGAAGTCACCTGTTTGACCAAACACATGGAGCGTACTACATCACTACCTGCTACACTGGTATGCTGCGGTTCGCACACATGTCCATCCCTGTGAACCATGTTGCAGGTGAACCATGTTGCAGGTGAACCACGTTACAGGTGTACCATGTTACAGGGGAACCACGTTACAGGTGAACCACGTTGCATGTGAACCACATTACAGGTAAACCATGTTACAGGTCAACCATGTTACAGGTGAACCACATTACAGTCGAACCATGTTACAGGTGAACCACGTTACAGGTGAACCATGTTACAGGTGAACCACGTTACAGGTGAACCACGTTACAGTTGAACCATGTTACAGGTGAACCATGTTACAGGTGAACCATGTTATATATAAACCATGTTACAGGTGAACCATGTTACAGGTGGACCATGTTACAGGTGGACCATGTTACAGGTGGACCATGTTACAGGTCAACCATGTTACAGGTCAACCATGTTACAGGTGAACTATGTTACAGGTGAACCACGTTACAGGTCAACCACGTTACAGGTCAACCACGTTACAGGCTACCAAAGCATTCTGCAGCGATACGCCATTACATCTGGTTTGAGCTAGTGGGACTATAATTTGTTTTTCAACAGGACAATGATCCAACACACCTCCAGGCTGTGCACGGGATATTTTACCAAGAAGGAAGGTGATGGAGTGCTGCATCAGATGACCTGGCCTCCACAATCACCCAATCTCAACCCAATTGAGATGGTTTGGGTTGGACTGCAGAGTGAAGAAAACGCAGCCAACAAGTGCTTAGCATATGTGGGAACTCCTTCAAGACTGTTGGAAAGCATTCCAGGTGAAGCTGGTTGAGAGAATGCTAAGTGTGTGCAAAGCTGTCATCAAGGCAAAGGGTGTCTACTTTGAAGAATCTCAAATATATAATATATTTGGATTTGTTTAGCACTTTTTTGGTTACTACATGATTCCATATGTGTTATTTCATAGTGTTGATGTCTTCAATATTATTCTACAATGTAGAAATAGTACAAATAAAGAAAAACCCTTGAATGAGTAGGTGTTTCCAAACTTTTGACTGGTACTGTATGTAGATGGTAATGAATCATTCAGGAGAGGATTCTGGGTAATCCCTGTACACTATTCCCTTTGCTTTGTCGTGAATTGGCTGTGACACTCAAACCCCATTGGACGGTGGTGTCTGTTTAATACAGGAAGAATACTTAATGCCCTGTCGCTGTGCGTTTAGCTTGATGCTAACATGGGGATCAGGGTAAGTATATTGAACTAAAGATAAGCTCAAGGGCGGTAGCCACGGTAACAGGTTTTAAACACACTTAAGTGCAGATTGATGTAATCAAAATGAAGTCAACTCAATTGAGATCTTACTTGTTGTGCACTCTCCATCTGCCTCACAGATGGCTGGCTGAGTGTGTGTTTGAGTGTGTGTGTGTGAATGAGTGTGTGTGTTTGTGTGTGCGTGTTTGTGTGTGCGTGTTCCTGATGGTACCTCATTGCCACTAGGAATGTTCCAATGTGGATTAAATGTCCTGCCTTGCCTTGATGCTCCTGTGTGTAAGATAGGAGTTCTCCTCAAAGTGTAATTCTGGCCCGGTGGTTATCTCTGCCGTGTATCAGCTCTCTGGCTCTGCTCCTGTTAACTCTCCTGGTATACAGCCGTTAGATGAAGGCCCTCATCCCTGTTAACTCTCCTGGTATACAGCCGTTAGATGAAGGCCCTCATCCCTGTTAACTCTCCTGGTATACCGCTGTTAGATGAAGGCCCTCATCCCTGTTAACTCTCCTGGTATACAGCTATTAGATGAAGGCCCTCATCCCTGTTAACTCTCCTGGTATACAGCCGTTAGATGAAGGCCCTCATCCCTGTTAACTCTCCTGGTATACAGCCGTTAGATGAAGGCCCTCATCCCTGTTAACTCTCCTGGTATACAGCTATTAGATGAAGGCCCTCATCCCTGTTAACTCTCCTGGTATACAGCCGTTAGATGAAGGCCCTCATCCCTGTTAACTCTCCTGGTATACAGCCGTTAGATGAAGGCCCTCATCCCTGTTAACTCTTCTGGTATACAGCCGTTAGATGAAGGCCCTCATCCCTGTTAACTCTCCTGGTATACCGCTGTAGGATGAAGGCCCCCTTTCGATTCAGATCATTATCAGTACTATGGAGAGTCAGTCCAGTCAACACAGTTGATTCACATCATTATCAGTACTCTGGAGAGTCAGTCCA